>NC_142676.1:750000-1065000 GCF_964200805.1 Pocillopora damicornis
TTCGTCAACAATACATTTTTGCTCGCCAAGTCGCGATGTACAATCGGTTTTTTTAGGGTATGAATATAATGTAAACCTTCGGCGACGTCCAGCATGATTTTAATTATGTCTGAGAAAGGAACTTTTGGTTTGGTCGTTGAGTTCCGTATGTGTTTGGCCAAATCGCATTCCAGCAACTCTGTCACAATAATGGGGCTCTCTGGAGAAGGTGGATGAATGACAGTGTAATACTGCACAATGTTCTCGTGCTGAATGCTGTAAAGAATCTCCCATTCCTGCTTAAACTTTGCCAAGATGGCTTCTCTTTGACTGTCATCGAGGTCTACAAGGATAGGTAGAATCCGTTTGGCAGCAACTTGCTTGCCTTTCCACACGGCCTTCCACACTTCGCCATACGAACCTTCTCCGATTTTGTCACCGAATTCTATTTCCTCAATCGAAGAAATATTTCCCATACCGTTTGAATAGCAAGGGAAAGACTGATATCTGAAAGTCTGCCCTTCAATTTATTCGGGATATCAGATACTAACAGCTATCCGTAAATAACCGGAAGTACAACCGCGCGAGGCCTGGAGCCAAAGTTAAAACGGGCGTAGCCGAGGTTATTTTGTTGCCGCCAAAAATTCGTTTGGCGTTACTTATAATTAATTCGTACTTTTCTTTTTCTCAATATTCTGTTTATTTTCCTGTATAATTTGCCTTTGTTTATATCACTTGTATAAGTTCCTCACCGTGAATTTCATTCATCCATCGTCAGAGGTTGGTGCTCATCGTGGTAGTAAGTAATAATAAACTGTAGAATCGTTTGTCTCACGATTTAGTCACTTGAGATCGCGATTAAATCTCGATCTACATCTCAAGTGACTTCATTGTGAGACAAACGATAATACAGTTTTTCAATCATATCTTTTGATCGCTTTACATCGTTTATATCATCAATTTGCCATTTGTCCTGGATGTCGTACGACGTGTGTAAGTGTCTTTTTTTTTTAGTTTTCTCGTGTCCTTACGCATAGTTGTAAAAGCATATTACTTGTAATTTATTTCTTCGATCCTTCACCTCGTTTCGTTTTGTATTTTGGAAGTAAATTAAAGAGTACGTTTATTACTGACATGTGCCCCAAAATTGTAGACATTGGGTTCTGTGTACCACACGGTCAGATCCTTGACCCTGTTTTGTTCAACATAAATTAAAGGTTGGAGACCTCCAAATAAATATAAATGCTAAAAACTTCCAGATCGCCGACAATACCATTGTCTATGATCATGCTTACATCTCAGATATATGTCCAGGCATATGTCAGCCATGGATCAATGCTCTGAGTGCGTGAAGAGAAGAAAAACAGACCAAGAAATATTCAAAACGTAATAAAATCTCATATAGGAACAATTGGTTTTATTGAAAGGCACCGTAAATTTGGTCAACAATTCTAATAAAGGAATGGTCCAGTAAACCAATTTTGACAGAAATCATGTTAAATCTGACGGAGCTCAGTTGAAATTGTTGCGGCGCGCAGTCAACTTTTTAAGTCTTAAAATAAACCACTATAAAAAAAAGAGAGAGATTCTAGATACTTGTGCTTCACTGTTCTACAGTCAGGGCCAGGCCAGTCGCTTTAAAATCGACTCATGCATCTTATTTTTTCCAGAAGTTTACTATCGAGTAAATCCGCTTGACTGACTTAAAAATATGTACTTGGCGAGGAAATAAAATTAACACAATAGTAAATTACCAACTGAATTATACCTGCTAAAGTCTTCTAACGAGTGTGTTTTTTTACATTTTTTATCCAAGCTTAGTTTTAACTTAAACCTTTAACGTTCATGACTAAAATAAATTATCCATAAAATAATTTTCAAGCCCATAAAATTTATTGTTTTAAACACTAGAGTCGGTAGGTACCTGAGGAGCGCCCAAAAAGGTTACTGTGATTTAACTATTTGTTTCCTTGCAAAACAAAAAAAAGGATAATGGTACAAATTTATCGTCGCTGCCCCATTGTTTGAAAGTGTCTCTTCATTTTACACAAGGTAATATTTAATTTGCAGTAAAGTTCAAGTAATTTCAATCTTGAAAAACTCTCTTTGAAATATGTACAAAAGACATAAAAGAGAGAATGCTTTGAAATTTGCTTGGTTTGCTTAAATTTTTACCCTTGCGGAGAAATCACTTAAATTTTGTTGGTTTTTATTACCTAATCATTTTGGCCGCAAAGATTTCCACAAAAATTAATCCTCTTGACTATAGTTAATTGCACACTCAGGGGAAAGGGCAATTTCCCCTCGTTCAGCATTACCATAGGCAGCATAATGTATCAGTCTCGCTGAATTTATCGCTTGAAGTACAACCTGCTTGGTTGTAAGACTACTGATAAATGCGTGCCTCTTGTTCTCCGTCGCCAATTTTCTTTGCGATCCACAATGCTTTCTTTTTATATCCTTGAGCCCCGTCATATTTAGCGAGCATTGAAACATTTACCTCGTTACCGCGCATGCTGTAAATGCAGGAGATTTTTTGTTAAATGTTCACCCCTGACCGAGACTTGTAAAGAAATGTTCCATCAGACATATGCCGCTTTTTATCATGATGTTTACTAAACTCGTAACAGCTCTGCAATCATTAATATATTAGTTTTATCAATGCTTTCACGTCTAAAGACCATAATCAAAATTAGAACGTTTATATTACTCTACGTTTAACAAAACACTGTCGTTCAATAACATATGATGAACGCCAATCAATGTTGTTTTCCACGTATAATATTTTTAGTGTAATATTTCTCCTCAAATATTATTCCCGATGCACATGAACAGCAAAAAGCGAGGAGGAAAAGGCGCTTAAGAAGAGCAAGTCCACGGGAGGAAGGAGTTAAAAATAAAGTCATCAGCGAAAAAGTTATAAGAATTTCGCAATATGGCTCAGCAAAAAGTCCATTTTTTTCTAGTTAGCATGGGCACCTAGGGTATAAACTTTCGTCACTAGGCACAACCCGGAAAGTTCAAATCTCTAAAAGTTTCTTATTTAACATTGACATATTATTAGAGACAATGTAAACTGATTTTCACTTATCGGAAGGAAAAACCCACAATAATGTCTTCATTATAACACATAATACAGTGATATATACGGTAAGGAAAGTGACTGTGAATATTAACAAAAATCATCGCCATCTTGTAACCCTTGAGTATTTCAAACCGGTGAATCTAATGTTCATCCGTTCTAACATCGTCCTTTCTCACTTTAATTCAACAAACAACACCATGATTTGTTTTTCCTGCCGCCTCCGTCTTGCTCCATTGTCTCTTTGTTTCCCTTTTCTTCCTTGAGTTCTATGACTCCCGGTTCGAGGGCGTGATGACGAGGGGTAAGGAGGCGTTCGGCAATGGGGGACTTCTCCTGGCTGGTGACCCTGTCAGAGAGGCTTTTTTGTAAGGAAGCAACTAGATCGCTTGTCTTAGATTCACCTTCCTTTTGGTTTTCGCTTTCGATCATTAAGTCCATGAGAACAGAGAATATTTCATCAATGTTCTTTCCAGATTTGGCACTCGACTCTATGTAAAATAGATTCTCTCTTCTGGCGAATTCCTCCACTCTCCGCGAATCAACCCATCTCTCCAACTCGTCATCTTTGTTTCCAACTAGAACAATGGGAAGCTCTTTCCAGCACTTCTCCCTCACAACCTTGACCCAATTCGGTACTTCCAAGAAAGACATCTCAGAGAGGAGGTCGAAGGCTATGACCGCGCCCCGAACGCGGCGAAAAATCTGAGGCGCTAGGCTGGAGGCTCTGGCTAACTCGTGCCCGCCCACATCAACGATGTGAAGATGGACTGACTTATCACGGAAACGCAATCGCTGAAAGTGATCTTCGGACTGGAGTGTCCTTGGGAGTGTTATCCCAGAGAGCTGGCTGTTGGCATTCAGGAATCGGGTCACGATAGATGTCTTACCCACACCAGACTCGCCAAGTACTACAAGCTTGAACTTGTGATCATAATGAATGTGTGACATGGCACCAACCTTGTCCCTAGCGGGGCTACTGGATAATGCACCATCCACACCTTTACTGAATTTCAGAAGTTCTTCAATTATCTTTCCAGCACTGGGCCTTTTCTCAGGAATGTTGTCCAAGCACTGTAAAACGAGGCTGTGGAGGGGATGGTCGGGACCCATTTCCTCCAGGTCTTCACTACGGCGTATGTACTCTGGAACTATTTCCCCATCTGAAATTAAGGTCATGATTAGAAACATGTTAAATTCAGATTGAAATAAAAAGAAGATAATTCGAAGTAGATCTAAAGAAAGAACCCGTCTACTTTCGCACAGTAATCAACTGCTCTACCAACCCATTTACTAGGGAGGACTCGTGCCGTGCTGTACACCTCATTGCGATATGTGTGGGAAATCACATGATTACGAGTACCTTGCACGATTGATGCTTCGAATTTTTTTTTTTTAATTTCACGAGCACCAGGCGAGTGCAGTTTTCTTATGCTGAATTTGTAGGTAGCACTCTGTGAACAGTAGTTGTAAAACTTGTTCATTCTCCAACACGTTTCGTCTAACTGTCGTAGACTTCAGTAATTTTTACTGTAAACACTCTACGCCTGTATTTATTAGCCATATATAGTTAGCGGCTATTACGGGAGCCAATAACCATAAAGGCTCGACCAGAATTACGAACAGGAACAGACTAGAGCGAAGTTGTAAGAAGCTTCCCAAACATCCTGAATGACCATGAATGCAAAAACAGTTCATGCGAATTTTTGTTTACCAAAATACGCCAAATACGGCCTGGGTGTACATTACACACCCCTCCCAAAAAAAAAGAAAGAAAAAAAAAAAGGCGTCTTGTCAAGATGACTCAACGTTATATGCTAACGATCGTTGGACCAGGCATGTTTGATTTTGATATTTAAGTGGACGGTGGGGGAAGAGAGCGGGAAAAGGCGACTAATTTGTAGTGCCTCCCCCACTCCTCTCCCCTTCCTTTTGACCGTTGCTCACCCCTTTGGTACATATTTCTTTCTCTAACCAGCCTTACGCTACCGTTAAAAGATGGCAGCTATACTTTTCACCTAGAAAATACTCGCTCGACAAAATTATGCCTCCTACCGAAAAACTTTCCCCTATTTCTTCCATGAATTGATCTTTAAAACAACAATTATAACAGACGATCTGAGCTTTTCGCAGTAATTCAGAACTAAACGTCTTTTATTTGTCTTAACGTGCTAATTTTGGGGAAAAGACCGTGCAAAACTCCCGTTTCGCACTCTATCACCTATTTTTGCGTTGTTCATTGGGCTATTCTTTAGTAAAAAAAGCTTAGTCACGCAAGTTTTATTTACCTATGGCGTGACGCGCAAAAGATACGTCATAGGTTCAGAAAGCATATTGTATATGACACATCCCAACAAAATGTTTTTTACATAAGCAAATCGCGTTCAAAATATTATATTTTGACTACAGATACGTATAAACATACACAATGTTATTTCAAGGGCAAAATCGGGGGCATTTACCTTCAAGAATCGGGTCAGGCAAATCATGCACTGGCAGATGACCAATAATGATCTCTAGCAGCATGGCTCCGAACGAAAAGATGTCGATTTTCTCGGTGTATCTCGCTTTATCGCCCTTCGGTAGTCCTCCCAACCCCGTGGGATACGTTTCTGGAGCGGCATACACGGGTGTTCCCGGCATGGCAGTCGCGTACATTGCACCACGAGGGAACGCTTTCGCCTGACCCAAATCTGCAATCTTTGCATGCAATGTTTTCGTCAGCAATACGTTTTTGCTCGCTAAGTCGCGATGTACAATCGGTTCCTTAAGGGTATGAATGTAATGTAAAGCTTCCGCGACGTCCAACATAATTTTGATTACGTCTGAGAAAGGAACCTTTGGTTTAGTCGTTGAGTTCCGAATGTGTTTCGCCAAATCGCACTCTAGCAACTCTGTCACAATAATGGGGCTCTCGGGAGACGGTGGGACAATGGCAGTGAAATATTTCACAATATTGTCGTGATCAATGCTGCGGAGTATCTCCCATTCCTTCTTAAACTTTTCCAAGAAAGCGGCTCTAATACTTCCATCATAGTCCCCCTCGAAGAAGACAGGTCGAATCCGTTTGGCAGCTACTCGCTTCCCGTTCCACACGGCTTTGAACACTTCACCATATGAACCTTCTCCAATTTTATCTCCGAGTTTAATTTCCTCGGCGGAGGATGTGTTTCCCATGTCGTTGCAGCAACAGTAAAATTATTTATTTGGAACTGATCGGGTTAACCGAACTGTTTTCGTCTTTGGAAACCCGGAAGTGCGGCCGGGCGAGGCCTGGAGCAAACCCAAGCCTCACGCGGCCAAAATGTAAAGCTCATCGAATAAATCATTCCCTCTGATCGCTTAAAATCTGCAATTTTCACCATGATTAAGTTCAGAGTTTCTAGGTGTTTTGTCCCACACGTTCCAAAATACTTGACCACGGTGAAACACTTACGACTCCCTTTGGAATGGGCTCGTGAAAGAGGCATATCAGGAGTCATTAATGGTTCCTGGCATACATATTTTTTCAAATGAATAAAGGAGATAAGTCTCTAAGGAAACTCTGGTGCTCCGTCTGTGGGGGAGTGAAACAATAAAACTTTTAGTTGATAATGTAAAGTGGCCACCAAAAAGTTTTAAAGCTGACGTTTCGAGCGGTGGCCAAGTTGCATCATCAACTCAATTGATAAAACTAAAATTATCTCGATATATTTTATATTTAGTTTATAAAACTCTCGTCTTAAAATGCTTTGCTCTGGCAGCAGGGGTGCTTTTGTTCTGCCCTAGGCCTTGCTCAGTCCTTTTCCTGGTTTGTCAGGACTATTTTCCAAATCAAACCAGAGTTATTATAGTTGAGAGGTTAGGAAAGCCGAAAAAATCAGAAATAAAAACGATTGCTCAGAGTTTGGGTTAAGGGCTCCCTGACTGCACTCAATCTTTTGTCAAGTGAAAAACTCAAATATTGGCAATCACAAATCTGGACAGGCGTCGTAACAATTTCGTTCCCAGGGTACACCCTCGTCCAAGGAAAGATCATGTCACCTCAGTACTTTTGACCGTGCCCATATTGACTGGAAGATAGGTCCGAATATTCCATTTACAGAAATTGAAAAGCAACTTTAAAATTATGAAACGAAAATCCTTACACTTTATGGTCTATAATCGGTTTTGCCAATCTCGAGCCCAGAGCCAGTTTGGCTATTTGTTAGCGGTATGGTCGCCAAATAATAATGATTATTTGGGGACTATACCGCTGACAAGGAGCCAACATGACCCTGGGCTCGAGATTGTGGATTTGCCGATGCATATCAGGGCGGGGCTCGGTGTTGGACTGGAACTAGCGATTGCTTCCTTGATGCGAATCACTTTCGAATTATTACGCTTGGTTTCTTTACAAAGAAAAGATATGGACGAGTACTCAATTTTCTGCGTTTGAATTGTTTAGAATTATGGGGAAAAGGGTACGAAGCAGTCAAAGGTACGCTGATCCTTGTATACTCAAATGAATAAGATTTTGATCTGCAAAATTCATCAACTTTTATGACTATGTGTATTTAGTACACCAGCTGAATCACGCGAACGCGAAGCCCGACATAGTAACATTTGACAACATAGAACACGACATTGACTTGGCTCATTTACACAGCTTTTTTCAGTGTCATTATTCCTATAGCTTTAATGGTCTATTTTCATTTGTCTGTAAGTATCTTGTCACTCGATCGAGGAACGTTTCACAAATAAGAGTAAGAGGAACGGAATTCCAACACCTACGAGTTTTTATTAAGTTGCCTGCAAATTAGTCTATCTAAAGGAATCGTATCTGATGCCTTTACTTACATAAACAGTCCAAAAAAGCGGTCTTTTCGGCAAAGTGAGAGAGACCATTTTACTTGAATCTACGGTATTCTAAACGACACACATCGTAGCCGTCATGTTTTATGGGGACATGTGATTTATTTACGTTGTAAAACAGAATTTCAATTTAGTTGTTTAGTCACGTTTCACGTTGCATGTCCTGAGAAGTTGGAAAATGTAAGGGAGGAACAAACGCGAACATAATGGAGACTCCTATGGTGAAATTAAGAGACAATGATTATCTTGGAGATGATTAGAAACAACCCATAATTCTGTCAAAAGCCTCAGCTCTCCATCCATTTGCAACAAAACCACCAACGAAATGCAGTTCATAGCTAAGAAAATTAAGTAGTCCTCCCTTTATTGTGATTAATTTGTTGCATGTACCTTTAACCTTTTAGATTAAAACTAGAGAAAGGGAAATCCCTCCTTCCTGCTCAGACTCTAGTTGGAATTTCTGGCAAATTGTCCGTAAGGAAGTTGAAACCCTTACGGAGGTCAAAGTCGGACAAAATTCGAGAGAAAACTCTGGAGCAGGATTATTTACAGAAGGTAATAAAGTGTTGGTTATCATGAATACAAGAAAGTTTCTTTCGTTTGTAAGATTAGCCTCAATTTGCACCGTGAAATAATGTTTCGATATATGTTTCGTAATTTATCAGAACACAAATGTTATTGAAAAAAAATAATTATTCTATCATCTTCCTTGTCGATCCACTATCGTTGCTCGGCCGGTTTTATTCTCCCACAACCATCATCTATAACAAAGTCCTCAAATGACTCTTGTCCTTTGTTTGCTTTAGGTTTGTACTTGTGATAATCGTGCAAACCCTGAAAAAATACAAACAAAGAAAATTCAAACTTAAACCAAGCACAATTTATTACTTAAGCCCCGGTAATATATCTTTTTTAAACTCTGTACGACACCCAACTGGTTTACTTGTCTGCTGATACAGTGCAGCAATAATCACTAATTACCCTATGCTAATCAATGATACCCTAGACTAAACCTCTCTCTTTTGTTTTCCACACAATTTAGTGTAGCACTCTTGAATGTCGACTACAAGATCACAGGCATTTGGTGGAGCTTATGCAACAATTGGTATGTTGCAATGGAAAGGATTTTTGTGACTCACCTCTGTGTCAGGTATTGTAAGCCTCTACTCTTGTTAAACTTAATCCAATTGCCTACACTATTTATGTTCAACGTGAACATTACAGAGCTTAAACACTTCTTTTGCATCATAATGCCAAAACCAAACTTTTCCCACCTGCTTTAAGCTATTACTATGTTTAATAAGTGTGAATTTGTTTTCATCATTTACATTAAGGGGCATTTTCCAACAATGTTAATTGGTCTTAAATAATAATAATAATAATAATAATATAAAGGTTTATAAGCCAACCAATGAGGAACATGGATGCCTTTTTAGCTCAAACTTGGAATCGGTTATTCAAGCAATGTTTTACTTCATGAATGCATAAGGGCTCTTGCTTTGAGGCCATAGAAATTCTAATCCTTGCTAAGAGGTGCTGGTTAGGTTATAGAAATTTGAGTCTTGTGAACAGAGACAAGAATAATTGTAATCATAAATTATCAGGCCCACCCCATACACTGACAGTCAGGTAAAACAGATTGCAAAGCAAATGCAAGTAGATTGCTCCATTAGATTAAAATTGAAGAGACATGCACAAGAAAACTTGACTGCCAGAAAGAAAAAAAAACTTTTGACTTTTAAAAGTGGCAAATGGGTATTTGATATTGCAATGGTTTACAGTCAAGTTGCCTAAAAGTCATCTTGCCTTAAAGTCATGTCACCTCAAACTTTTTGTCATGTAACCTGAATTGCTATCACATAAATTTATCATATAAAAATGGTAAATTGTGGGAGAAGAGAAAAGAAAAAGAATTTTAGGTTAAATTGCTTAAATTGGAAAATTTACTGCGATGATCACATTTCACTTTCATCTACAACCGCAGTACAAAAATGAATTATTTCATATAAACTTCACATCATTTCACTGCACGGGAAGATATAAACTCAATAAATTGACCTCGCTCCCAATGTGTGGCTTCATAGCTTAGTTGGTAGAGCATCGCACCGGTATTCGCGGAGGTCACGGGTTCGAATCCCGTTGAAGCCCTGATTTTTTTCAGGCTTCTTCTTTCCAATTGCTTAAATTGGAAAATTTACTGCGATGATCACATTTCACTTTCATCTACAACCGCAGTACAAAAATGAATTATTTCATATAAACTTCACAATTTTAGGTTAGTTACACAAACATATTTCACTGCTGAGCATATGATTGTTTTCTGTGTCCATTCGGCTCTCTGATGAAGGGCTAATCTCAAAATGTCTGCTTTGTAACTCTTTACAGTGGCCAATTTACATTATCAACTCAGTTGATAATACTAAATTACCCTGTTGTACTCTCTCACCGATGCAGCACCATAGTCTCTTTAGAAACTTACCCCCTTTATCCTTATGGTGTTGATGCAAACCAACACTGCTTGAGTGCTTAAGATTTCTAAAAGTTATGACAGGTCCATAGGTACAAAAACCAACAATGCTTTTAGAGTTGGTATCCAAACACATTTCAATTCTGACCATATGATCATTTTCTGTTTAGTCAAAGCCTTCATGGTGTTGTCAGAAAACAACAATGAATGATAATGATTTCTCACATTTATGAAAATGTCTGTTGGTACAAAACAATTGCAAACCAAACATACAATGCTCAACTTTATTGTTAGAAATAAACAACCAGTTTAGAGTTTTCATCACTCAAAGTCTTTATAACATTGTCAGAAATGAACAGTGAAAATATACCGTTTAATCTTGACATGACATGACTTCAGCAACTTGACCGGTTAAACTATTGCAATCCCATAAACAATCAAGACAGCAAAAGTGCACTCGGACATGAACCCATGGAGAAGTAAGGTACCTCAACTGAACTATAATTTGCTTTCTTACTATTGTATGAAAGGTAGTTTGAGGCTAACTCAAATTATTGCCACTATTTTAGAAATAAATTCATAAACTAATAATCAGCTAAAATTATTACTTGTGGTAAAGGTTCTGACCAGGTAATAGTCTATTTATTTAACAAGGATTTTGTTTGGAGAAAGAACTGTGTGAGCCACTCATTAAATTGACAGATGTATCTTTTTTCTCCTTTTTGTATGATTTTTTTTGTCATCTTGAGTGAGGGCTATATATAATTTTGTGTTTGTGCCTATGTTTGTATTTAGCATTTATTCTCTTTTAACACTGAACTAAAGTAATTCTCGTCCTTAATTGTTTGCTCCAGATTTCAGCTACATCATATATCCATTTAAAAGGCTTGTAAGTCTCCCCTCCCCTCCCCCCCCCCAAGCTAAGAGAATGGTGTATCTGTTTTGTAAATTTTTATTGAGATGCCTTAATTCAGCTGTAAATGTAGCTCTTAAGGCAAGCAAAGTGTATCAAATAAATTATGAGTTTCACATTGGTTGGCTCCTTATTTTATATTTATTTATTTTATACTTCTGTCAATTGCTTGTTGAACAATGTGCAATATTGTAAGTGAACAAGACCATTGAAGCTTTGGGTACAGACACCTGCCCAATAGTGGTTAAAAATTGGAAGTAAAGTGTAAAATCATGGAACAACATTCCAAAGAAAGTCAAAATGAAATTTTTGGGGAATAGATGACTAATCCAGAAATAACCATTAATCATTTTTAATTTAATTGCATTGTAAAATACTTCAGGAACTGAATGAAAGGCATGCCGCAAACATTAAACTTATCAAGTTTCTTCTTGAGCAAGTGGGAACATCTCTAGAAGTGCTCCCAAAGCAAACTCAAGGTATTTTGCTTATTAGAAGCACTTTTTAGCAACCTACATAACAATCTTATAGGAGATATAATTGCCAGGTATACATATACGTACAGCAATAATTGGGGCCTTATAAAGATAAATTATTCTAGAAGTTTGAGAGAAAAATTTTAATCAACACTCTGATTCAGTAATCTTCTTGTTTCTTTTATGTTTTGTTTCTTTTGACAACAACTCATAGGAAAGTAAAAGAGATGAAAGTATTCCCCTGTAGCTCTAAGAAACAGTTACCTTTCTTATAGGAAAGGACTGTTTAAAACTGGTAGAGTTAGGAACTTAGGGCAGTACACCCCAATACAAAACTTCATTAAGAAAAACTTTTCCCTTGAATTTTTGGGTCATTTTATTATATTTCAAATTATGTATATAAATTATGTAACTGCCTGCTTTGATTTTAGCTATATTGTGCCAGTTGTTGAATGTAGATAAAAGGCTGAGAGTCAAGTTACAGAGTGGTTTTTGGCTCACTAAAGAACAATCAAAGGTAGGAAGATAATTCCTTTTACAGTCCCTTAAAAAAAAGGAAATAGCCTTAGTCATATTTTATGTCTCAACAACTGATCAAAGCAGTTTTGGAAAGTGATATTTTTTATGATAAAGTGCCTAATTTTTCAAAAAACACAATGTAAACATTCTTTCATCATAATGTATAAGCAAATAATTTAGTACTAGAAAGCAACCAACTCTAACAAAGGAATGTTGATGGGCTTATATAGCTCTTAAAACAATTTTTGCTCTTTTTTTCCTTGGTGTAAGAACTTCATTGTTGGAAAAATGCCAAATCAATTTCATTGTCAGAAAGATTTCAGTTAATCGGTTTGTTTGTTTTTCATTTTATCAATACATTTGTCAGCATTACTGGTATAATTCAAAGGTATCAGAGGAGTAAAGCATACCACAAACTGGCTGTGCAGTAAATGTGACATTAAATAACACACATTGTGAATAAAGTATTCATGACAAGTATAAACAGTCAAGCATTGCCTATGAAGGCCTAGTAGAACAAAAAACCTGTAAAAGGGGAAAACATTTAGTAAGAAAACTAAGAACTGAGGAGATTTCTCCTCCTAGTGGAAAGACAATAAGAGTGATCAATGAAATATTTGTGCCAAGAAATATAACATTTTAATGAAAATGGTAATTCTTATCCTTTCAATATTGGTATTTTTTCAAGGCTTTGTCTGCTATCCAAGGAGCTGACACAAGTTCAGAGTAAGTTGTGTACTCAAAAAAAATTTCAGCTATTAACTTTAAAATGTTTGAGCTCCAATGACTTAGAAAGGGGCATAAATTATGCTCTCTTTGGTTACGGATAAATTAAAGTGATTAATATTTATCTCAGGGTAGATTGCTTCATTGTTATTTAGAACTGTAGGAAGTTTCCTAATTTTACATCTAGTTTAATGTCACTGTGAAAATGAACATTGGTTTGTCTCTAAGAATACCATAATAGGGATCCCAGGATCCGTACAATAAGGTAGCTTGATCAATATGTTGGCACTTCCCTAAGGATGGATAGCTTGGAAAGCTCAGGTTTAACCATGTTTGGACCAGGGGCTTCTACTGAAGTAGTAAGAGGAGCCCTTGCTTTTGCATTGAAAATCAAACTTCTATAAAAACAGCCATGGCTTAAGTAACAAAAGCAATGGCGCAGACTCAAAGGCCAATTAAGGGCCTCTCTGTTTTTTCCTAAGCGAAAAAATCTGGGAATTTTCGATCCTTCTAGCCGATTTGACCCGCGTCTTTACAAGGCGTATCTAGTGAAAGTGCGGTTGATGAAAACGATTAAAGAGATGATTGTCCGGTTTAAGACCCACCTTTGTTCAAGGAGCAGACTTGCAGCTAAATACAGGAATTGCACCGACCTGTGATTGGAAGTTAAAAATAGCATTAGTCACGCTGTTGAGCTCAAGAGACCTGTAGATCCCGTAGGCATTTGTGGACGAAAGTTATGTTAGAATTAAAAATCTTTCCTTTTTCAAATCAAATAAACACAAGCTTTGATATTATTGCTGGAAGACAAATTTTCGGGTCAAATCTACTTCGGTAAAGGGGTAAATTTATGGCATGGATTTGCTACCTACCGTTTGTTATTTATCGTCGAAATTCACCACTGAAACGACAATAACATTTGGAGCAGAATGGCAGCCATTTGCCGCGATCCCATGACCCCTCAGGGGTCGTAAACTCCCGATTTCTTCGAGCTTCCCTGAAAGCATATCATCTATTCAACCAGCAACCGAGTCTTTGCATTATACTTTAAGAAATGTTTTATTTTTTTTTATTTAGTATTAATTTGAAAATAAACATTTCATACACAGAGCAGAGGGAAATAGTTAAAGCTAAGGTTAATGATAGTACAGCGGTCACGCCTGTTCGATCTTTGACCGTCGTATAAATTTTCTTCAAATTAAATAAATTATCGAAAGTCAGTTTCCGTCCGCTTTCTTTACAATATAGAATCATGCATTGATGCTCGCCCCACAGTAACAAAGTGTGTAACTGCAAAAATTCTTTTTCTTGGTAGGGGAACAGAATTCTTCCAAATGTTTGTGCACGGAATCAAACATGACGCACCGTTAGTTTTGATGGCAAAGCAGGACGCGCTAGGTCAAACCTTATGGTACATGGTTCGGGAAAAATGCCCTCACAAGATTTCATCTTCCTTTATTCTCCTCCATCAAGGGAGAAAGGTATTCTTATTTCACTTCATGTGAAAGCAGTTGATGACTCATCAAGACACAGATTTCTCGCCTGTTTCATTTGTTAATTTCTGTTAGAACGAAAAGAGCTAACCGAAACACTCGCAGCTAAGCTTGGAGGCGGCTTAGTTGTTTTTTAATCTAGTTAGATTTCAGACATGTCTTTAGTTAGAGGTCAGACGAAAGTAGGGTCTACCGTGATTACTAAGAGATCTCTTTCTCCACGGCAGTTTTTATATTGCAAACGGCTAGTAACGAATTTATTAGGGATATGATATCGAATACAGGAAAAGTAGCCCGTAGGATGATATTAAAAAAAGAAGAAGAAATAATAACTGAATGATGAAATAACTCGTACCTCTCGCTTTCCTTTGCACATGATGGCACCACACAACACTCCCCGACACAGTCGTGAAAGTGACCACATGGGGCTTTGGGGAAAAAAACTACCAGAGGGGCCTACGCGCCATTACGTCACGCAGACTTTATTTTGGCTTGTCACGAAACATGTTCAACTAACATATTTCAGTTTTTTTAATAATCCTTATTATTTATCATTATTTCATAAACGATTTCTTTTTACTTTTCAAAACTCTTTTCTTTTTCTCGATCCGTGATCCAATTCGGTCCGATCTAGATTTTGTAAACGCTGTTAGGGAAAATTCACTTTTTCTAAACATAATGATAAACAATGGTAATTGAACTGAGTAGAGTGCAATTTGGGCTGAAATCATGAGCCTGATTTCAAAATCACAAGTATGATTTCAGACCAAAATTGCACGACACGAGGTTCAATTACCACTTTATTGCATCCATTCTGAAATCGCCCAAATATAGGACTTCGTCAGTTCAAATATTTTATTGATGCAGTACTGAGCTGGTCTAAAATCAAATTCATCAATTTTTTTTTTTTTTTGGGGGGGGGGGGAAGTAAGGGTCTTGGAAACAAACGTTGCAAAATTTGCCACATGATACTCTTTGTCTTTCATTTTCCTGCAATTTGATCGGTTACTTTCAACAAGCCTTGAAATCTGATTGGTTGTTTTGTTTTTAGTGTAGCCTACTCACTGGCTAGGAAAAAGATGCGATTTAAAGCAAAAAATGTTGCGATTCGGGAATAAATCGCATCAATTAGAGTTAATCAGATTACAGGGACCACCAGTGATTTCAAAATGGGTGTAATAAAGGGTGAAATCTATATGAATGATGAGAGCATTTATGTTAGTCTAAGTCATTGAATAGACGCCTTCCTCTAAGGGAATTTTTAGGTCCAGTGTAGGCGAAAAACGAAACAGACTTAAGGTAGACGTTTGGAAGTCGAAACTCCTAACTAGAAGGAGGCATACTATTTAGTTACTGATAGACCGCAGCTTGAAGGCCAACTCAAAAAATACTTATTGACTAAAACGAAGACTAATTAACTCCTCCTTACAAAGGCACATGGTAACGTTGCAGGACGTAGAGTACAGATAGCATTTTATGTTTCGTCCTCTTTAATTTTTCTTTGATTCCTGACAGATAACTGAAGGAAAGACGCTTAGAGAACAGGGATTGACATCAGATTGTAATATTCATGCCAATTTCTCATTATGCGGAGGTAAGTCGCAAACTTGCCTTCTTTTGGTGCTATAATGTTTGGTTCCGTTCGTTTGCCTGCTTTTTCCTTGCTTGGAAGAGTTCAAATGCGCAGTATTTTTCTGACCACAAAGTTTTGTTGCTACCCTAGGAATGGAAAAAGAGGAAGGTTCTCAATCTAGCAGTGGGGACGCGTATAAAAGTAAAGGTATTAGTCTTGTGATCTGATTTTCTTCTTAACAGTGATCATAAAATGGACATAACAGCAAAATAAATGCAAGTTAATGCCTTTATAACAAGCAGTGCGGTAGTTTCTCCTTGATGACACCCCAACGGCTGGGGCCTTACAGTCAATGGTGGACCCTTCAAACGTTCAGAGACCATGGGGATAACTTTAAAGAATAAATTTTCTATGCCGGCAATCAAGTGATAATTATTACCCCCAAAACACTTTTATTTTTCACATCTCTAGATTGATAGTAGGACAAACATCTTACGATAAACTTGCCTCCAAAATGTGCATAAAGTCTTAGCCGTCAAAGAGCAGTAATAATATATACTCTCGCTGAGGTGAACTTTTGTTGTTCAGACCCACAAACATGGACGAAGGTGCAAGTGGCAAAATGGATTACTGAGGTTTGTGACCTTTTTAGAATCGACGAAGCTGAAGTTTCTATGCTCAAGACACTTTCAGGAGCTGAACTCAAAAACTTACGCCCAAAAGACTGGAAAGAAAGGTCGCCTAAACAAGGTGAAATGCTTTTAAATCTGTGGAACATACAGATGAAGACTTGGCAGGCGAGACAACAGGTAGCTGATGATACCTCAAAAACTCCATGTGCCTCAACTCTGAAGGGTATGTTTTTTAAAAATCGATAACTTATGTGCCATTGCCTGTCACAGAACTCGTTCCGGAGACGTTTCAGAGATATCTTCGGCTGTCACGAAAAATTAACCCCCTCTTAAATTTACTAAGAAAAATGAACTTACAAACTCCTTGTTGAAAAAAATTGGAATTCATTTGACCGATACACCGGTTTTTTCAATTTTGCTTTTTCCTCGGGCTGTTATAAAAAAGTTCATGAGTTGACCAGTGAATAAAATATTTTGAAATACCGTTTTGGCAAACTTTTAGCCACTTGATTAAGAATAGGAGAGTCTTTTCGTCAACAACATAAGTTTATTTTTTTTATTAATTTTTTCTTGCAGGAGCAGTAAATGTGACAGTTAACGATGTACTAGTCGAGGACTCATGTAGAGATTCTCTTTCCAGGAACGTCTCTTCCAATGGCGAACAATTTCCACTCCTCTCTACCATCGGTTCTCAAAAGAGGTGATTATTAACAATCCAGGGATGTTTCCTCGTAAAGAAATGAGCATCTTCTTTACCAATTTGACAATTCGAGCTTATTGGATTTTCCCCATCTTTCTGTAATAATTTAATTATCTATTTATGAAATTTAATATGTAATTTTGGTGCGGCCTTTTGTGTTACAAGCAGGAGGATACAGCCTATTGTCTTGCTTTGCTTTGCAGTGCTTCGGGTGTGCAAGGTCCATTCGGAACTGTCGAGAATATTCAAATGATCGAGACTTATCTTAGCACTGATGAACTCTCCAAGAAGCGACCTGCTAATGGCGATGTGATCTCTGTTAAAGGACTGTGTTCATCCACACCTCGAAATCGTGGCGGTGCAGGTACTGTGTTGCTTAGGAATGATCCTGCAAAAGGTGGAACATTCTTGGAGCTTAAGGTTGATATAAGAGCTTGTCCTGAATCAAATATTTTGACCAAGCACATCATTTCAGCAATTCTTAATGTGAAACTCGGCGAGGAGTTGTTTGTGAGAGGGAGAGTAGAATTTCTTGTAAAAGAGCTTGAATCAATGAAGAAGGGTTTTAAAATTCTTCCATTCAAAATAATCGTTGATTCTGATCAACATGCAGCATTTAGAAAGGACGTTAAAGTACAGTCTTCATATTTACGCCAATTATCCATGCCATGGCCAATCGAATGCGGAATTTTCCCAGCCGAAGGGTCCACGCAAGAGCCTCTTTTTGAAAACGATACCTTGCAGAGTACACCAGGGGTTTTGTATTGCCCTCCAGATGCATCACTAGACAAAATAAAGGAATGTGCAGTGGCCCTTAAAAACTGCCAGACTGGAGATATTTTTGTGGGTGTAAGCGATAAAGGAGCTGTCATCGGTTCTAAAGTGTCGCGTGATGTAGTTATTCAGAAGAGAGAAGACTTGGTGAAAGCTTTAGGTGGAATACAACCAAGTGTAGACCAAAGTATTTCCATTTGCACAACTGCCGTGCAATCACATGATCTAGTAGAGAGAGAGAAGGACTTCGTGGCTGTCATGTGGATACGGAGCAAGACGCATTATCCAGCAGAAGATTTAGAAGAAACGGAGGAAATTTCTATTCTGTTTCGTATTCATGTGGTGAAGGGGTCCTCAGTAATTAGCTTTGTAAGGCCAGAACATACACGTGCATACGTAAGGGTTGGCACCGAAACAAAACTGATGACAGACTACGAAGACTTGTTTAACCGAATGGAATCCCTTGCCAGTCGTAATATACCCAAGAAAACTTCAGACGCTATAGATCATGAAGTGAACAAAGCTTCCGCGTACGAGGTTAGTGATCAGAGCTACCAATTGTTCAAAAGGGTTAAATTTGAAACTGATAAAACGGAATTCAAGGCAATTTTTGGAGACCCAAAGGAAATAATCTTAACTGATTATGTCAAGAAATACTCTGCATCTTTTCTCAACTCTGAAGGGGGTGATATCCTGTTCGGAATAGAAGAAGATCGAACCACAAAGGTTGGTTTTGCTGTCGGGGTCTCCTTGTCAGTAGATGATCGAAAGGAGCTTTTACATAAAAGCAGTAAGATAATTTGCAACTTTTGGCCACCAGTCGAAAGCTGTCAATTTTTCATGAAAGTCATCGAGGTTAATTGTGATCTTAATAAGAATGTGTTACAGTATCCCAAGACCTACGTTGAAAGAGAAGGAAATTTTGTTGTAGTTGATCTCCAGAGTATGGCAAACGTTCTGAAACTCGTTAACTTTGTCAGATCAAAGATAGCTCAAAGTGCACTTCTTCGCCTATCGAACAATCGGTTTGGTATATTAGTGAAAGATTCAAGTAAATTGAACGTTGAGGACATCTTGTCTGAGGTGGAAAACGAAAGTACTAAATCAAAGTATTTTCAACTTGAAATTGCTAAATATGAAGAAGTAGAGGCTTCGGTGAGGGACTTGTGCGTTGTACATCTTCATGTGAGAGCGTCACCATATCCCATTCATCTCACAAGTCCATTTCTCACGTTCTGTCTGGATCACCATGGAATGGTTAAGGAAATGGAACCGAACCAACTTATTGAGCGGTTTGCGAAAAGAGATTATCGATATGACCCTGATAAACTCTTTAATGTTGTGAACGGATTTGAGAAAGAGAACACGTCGTATGTTCTGATCTGCTCGCCCTTTTCTCTTCCGAGACAGGAACGTGATTTGTATGGTATAGTTGTCCCTGAATGGGCTTTGGTGCTGGATTTTGATCAAAACCCAAACCAAGAAGGGCACCTTTTGAACATATTCAAGCCACTTCACGATCGCCACCAGGTAGAAAGAAATCTTCTCGTCAAAACGCCTCTTGATCGGAAGTTAGACCTAAATCCAAGAAATGGCGTCTGTTGGTGTGCTGTGAGAGGTTACGAGGACATTGATAAAACTCTTTCCAAAGCTGATCATGCCTCTTGGATGTATACTCATGGTCACAAGATGAGAATTCTTATTGATCAGCTCATAACTCATATAAACCCAAACCAACTAGTAGTAGTGTGTCTTTGGGATAAAGATCAAAGAGAGCTGTTGCCGTCTCTTGATTTTATTTTGCAATACATCTTTTCTTGCTGGGGTCCCACCAAAGTAGCATTTGTATGCTCTGACTCGTCAACGAAATGTGACGTCTTGTCAGTACTCGTGGAACCATTGGAAAGAGCCGGTTTTGGAGTTAAGCGAGATAGCATTTTTGTTGCTTTGCCTCATGAAATGGCACGTCATGTTGGAGCTAAACTCCCTCCACCCTACCGTTCAGAAGATGAATTTCAAATTCCAAGAAAATTCTATCTTCCGGACCGTGGAGAGAGAACTATTCCAGATACCTTGCCTCAAACAATTCGACAGGCAATCAAAGGCCACTTGCAAATCATGTATCAAAACGCCGGGAGCGGCTTTCAGCCAAAACCAGACGACGAGGATAAAGTCAGGGTTAAGTTCTATTCCGGTTCTGAAATTGATGAGACTGGTCTTGCAACTGAAATTGCCATTGAAAGGGAGAGAATGAAAGAGCTGAAAAGAGAACTGAAATTGTTCCTGAATGACAAAAGGTCGCATATCTGCTTGACTATCCTAAAGGCAGAGAGAGGTGCTGGTGCAACGACCTTGTGTTTGCAGCTGCTGTATGAATACCGCAAACAGTACGTTTGTGCCAGACTTTTGGAATTTCACGACAGCCTCGCTTCCAACATTGAGAAGATAAATCAGTATTCAAAACTTCCTGTAATTCTGTTTGTTGACAGTGAGATGGCATATCTACCAGAGTTTAATGATTTCAAGAATGATGCAGATAGAAGAAATTTAAACTTGAAGTTATTGGTTGTCGAGTCCGATGTGTTGTACAGCCAGGCGAATTCACCTCGAAGGAGACAGCCTATTCCATCTTTCGTAGGGTCAACACCTTTTCAGACAGTTGAACTCAGCCGCGAACTGACTCAGGATGAAGTTTCGAACTTGGTAGTGCAGTTTGTCAAGATCAGAGAAATTTCTGAAGAGAAGAAAAACAAGTTGAAGGAGCTTGAGGAGAGAGTATCTAGAGAATTTGCGATGCGAAAATTTGCATACTTTAGCCTGACGGTTTTTGGTCGAAAGTTTACTGGCCTGCAGAGTTACGTAGCATATCGTTTACATCAAGCAAGTGAACTACAGCTTCAGATCCTAGAGTTCCTGGCTCTCACTCACGTATACACAGACTTCTTATTTCCTGTAAATGCTTTGAGGAGGTTGGCAAAGACGGATGATGTCATGCTAGAGAGCATTTTCAGCAACAACGACGTAAGAGAACTGTTAAGTCCCCCATCTTCGGCAGGGAAAAACGTGAGGAGAATGTCATTTGTTGAAGTTGCAGAGGAACTTCTTCAGCAACAAGCCAAGTCGCACAATATGGACCACACACTTTACTTGAAAGATGTTGCCCTTCGATTGGCAAAATGTGCCCTGTCAGGCCCACGACCAAGCAAGAGGCTTGATCGCATTACCAGGCGATTGTATGTCACCAGCGAGTACGGAAGTGAGAAGTTCTCACCACTTGTGCGCTATTTGAGGGACAGAAATCCTGATGTAGCTCGCGATATGTTACATGAGCTGATCGAGGTTTTTGAAAAAGGTTCTAGTGTGTGGGCTCATCTTTTGGCTCACTTATCGAAATACTACATGAGCCAATACGAAGATTTTAAAAGTGCGATTCCACTTATCGAAGAGGCAGTCCGAGAGAACAAAGATGACGTACTTCTTCACCACATCCATGGAGATGTGATTCGCTTGCATGTACAAAACCTTAAAGAGCAACAGGAATTTTCTTTAGGCGAGGTTCTTCGTTATGCAATTCAGAGCAGCAATTGTTTTGTGACCGTGAAGGAAAAAAGGCCGCTGATGGAACATGGCTATTCTTCTGATGCTCTGGTTAGAAAGGTAGTCATGCTTGCAGCTATCAAGTCCGTTGGTGGCTCATGTTTTGTTGACTTTCTTAAGGCATTTCTAGATGAAAGAAAAGTAAAGAACTCTTCAACAAATTTTACTCAAGAAGACAAATATATACTCTCCCTAGTACCAGAGTCATTTGCTAATCTTCGAGTAGTGCCAATTAACGAGTTCAGTGCAAAATTGAAAGACAGTTTGTTGGAAAATTTAGGGAACCTCGAGGATTTAAAATTAGTCTGTGAAGACCTCAAGAAAGCGTCCAAAGGTACCGAAGAAGAAGCCTGGGTAGATGTTGTCGCGCTGAAGACAATGTCATTGGTGTATTCTCTGGAAGTTGAAAGGAAACAGCTTGATCCAGGAGAAGCTGACGAAAGAATAAAAAGTCTGGAAGAATTGTTAAGGAAAACTAACCTTGACGAAGAGTCTATGAAAACATGGATCCGGTGTGTGAGGTTCGGCTCAATAGTTCCAAATTTGAAGACAGTGAGAAAGACAATGGACAAGTGGTTAAAGGCAAGTGGAAGGAGATCACCAAATGCTTTATTTTACAAGTAGGTGCACGTGCTTTTTTCTAATCTAGTAATAAGCAAATGTTATGCTTGTGAAATACAATCATTTTATTCAGATTTCAAACCTCCGATGAGCACAAACGATACCAGCTCTTGATGTGTGCTCTGGGTTGTAACTTTTTACATTGGGGCGAAGCAGGAGATTCTAAATAATCCTAGATTTCCTGTTAGTACATAGGTCAATTTTCCTCAATATTTCACCTTCCAGCTACGTTGTTGCAATTTTAGAAGCACTGGGTGATCCTGATGACACAGAGAAGATGAAAAGAGCCAATGAGTGTGTTATTGAGTTGCTGCGGAAAAGAAAATCACCAAAGTCCGACGGCAATTCACTGAACCCCTCTGTACCTTTGGAATGGCTCCATCCGAAGAATGGCCGGCACATAAATTCGTTGGACTCTTTGCTCTATCACGAAGATTTAGTAAGAGAATACCTCCAAGGTAAAACTTCTTTAAACCAGAAAAGAGCTGGCAAAGAAATAATCGAAAAAGCATTGTTTCAAAAGAACATAACTAAATGGGAAGGTGTTATCAGTGAAATATCTTCCGATTGGAAAGGAATGATAAGTTTGAAGAAGCACATCAATGTGTCCTTTGTTCCAGTCAATGTTCAGCCTTATATGCCAAATGAGGGAGATATAGTACGGTTTTGTCTTGCATTCCACTGGACGGGTCCGTGTGCCTGGTATGTCGTTTGCCAACCTGGAGCTGCTAAAGCGCAGAAGGCAGTTACACGGTCTGCAATAAGTTTTCCTCAAGAGGATGATACCGACAGTGAGACCAGTGATAAAGATGAAGAAGAAACTCTTTTACCTTTGGTTCCAGAACCTCTCCACATACAGGAAGTCAAAGCTGAGAGGGACTTTGCAGGTGTCGAAGGAGAGAATGCTAATCGATGGAGTAAGTGCTTGGACAGCGAGAAACAAGGAATCATTTTTCAGTTACACTCTAGTAACGGATATGGATGGATCCATCATCCCGATTTTAGCGACCTTCTCTTTTTTCACGCAAAACAAATCGTTCCTCCGGTCGACAGTCTCAGCTCCATAGAGGTATTTACAGTGGTTTCGTTTACAGTCGGGAAAACAAAGAAAGGACTTCGAGCAATGAACATCAAAACAGTGGTATGTTATTTGAGTTATTCAATTTGCTCTCTGAGGATCAGAAAATACTGATGTCTTATTATCGCCAGTTACAAGTTTGAGCGTTAGTTTGAAAAAAAAATTTGCTTGGGATGTGCAATAGGATTTGAGACACAAGTAGGAACAAGGGACTTCACAATAATTAGAACTCGAATAATTTTCGATGCTTAGATTCAGATATTTGTGTGATGTCGATTTGAAAATAGCTGCATTTTTTCTTATGTAATATTAGTAGTCCCTCTTCGCATTCTTGTGCTTACGAGTATGAGTAGTCTACCTTAGAAACATGCGTGCAGCCGTATTAGATGCCCAGCAAAGAAATTTCAGTAGTTCTTGAACGTTACTCTAACATGTCTGGCGATACCTTTCGCTGATGTCACACCACATTTAAGTGTTACATTAGTTCAAATAGTTGAGAATCGAAGTTTCTGAACAAACGTTTGGGCAATAGCTTTTCTTAATTAAGTTCCTGTGTAAACAAAGTTAGACTTGAGCCCTCTGAAGAGACGAGGTGGGACGTTGCGAAGGTAGGTCATTTCGCCCTCCCTTGCCACTAGAAGTCTAAGGTAGTAGTATTCGTATGAAGATTTGGAACGCGAAATCGATCAATCGATCAGTACACTTTGTAAATTAAATGTTCCAGGAGGAAACAAATATGGATTCACAGCTGGCAAAATGTTGCGAAGAATTAAGGAAAGAGGAAAAAAAGAAAGCTTCATTTGCATCAGCATCTCCCCAGCGGTAGGTTCCGTTTAGCTGTTATCGATAGCATGTGTTGAAAAGTTATGATCGTCTCCAATTATCTATTTGATGTAGTTGTAAGATAATGACTTTTTAAATTGAAGAATTCGGAGGTTTTTCGACATGGATGTACTTGAATTTTTACCTGGAAACCCCTGCTTAACGGCAAATCCTTGTGCTTTTGATGCCTAAGTACCTTTTTGAATAAGCGTGTCGTTTTTGAATCATTAAAACTAATAGCACACAATTGACATAAGCAGCTTTTTTTCTGCAGGTCAGTGAGGAAAGTACAATTGCCAGAGACACTAGATGATCTCTATCAAACAGGCTCTCGTCAAGAAGGTCAAATATGCGAACTAAGAGCTCCACCTCATTACAAATCCGTTCATGGATTTATATCAGTCCCGTTCACCCCGGAGCGGTTGTTTTTTCAGCAATCGTTGTCTGGTATCCCTAAAAGGGAAACCTGTAATATCCGAACGAAAACAGTCGTTCAGTTTAGTGTGGGTAAGGATGATCGAGGCCGCTTCTTTGCGAAAGATCTTTTCATTAAGGTAAGAGCATTGCATCCCCTAACCCGCATTGTACAGTTCATGAACAATTTTATTTGTTTTCGTTCTCTATGTGTACATAGTAATCTTAAGTAGATCTTATTCTTTGCCCAACCCCTTTGCTATAGAGGTATTTGAGGAAAAAACTGTCGGCTGTTTTTTGTATCAAAGCTCTACTAACTCTTAATAGTTTGCGTCTCATCGACTCCAGTAATTCGTTGGTATATGATCGTATATCGGCAGACGGCATTAAATTCATTTTTATCCACACAGCCACCTGAGACGACAAAAACAAAATGTAACTGTGGCTGGGAAGATCGCATTGGAAAAGGAATACAGGAGGGTTTTATTGGTGTTTTGAAAGCAGGTCCTCGATATGGTTTCATAACAAAGGAATGTGTGAGAGGTCGAAACGCCACAGGAGTTTATTTTCACGAATCTCAATTGATTGGATATCCCTTCACGGAACTTATAATCGGCGACAAAGTACACTTTGTCGTGGACCAGAACGACAAAGGAGGATGTATAGCAAAAAAGATTTATGTCGTGGGAAAACCTTCATTCCCAACAGTCCCCCAACAGGTATTGTAATTTACAATGTGACATGAACACTTTGGAAAATACATTTTGCGGATTAGTAATTTTCCTGTATTAAGCGATTTCCTTTTAAACTTTGGTTAATTTATGATTTATGGTCCTCTCTACTTTTTATAGAAATTTCACTGAATTCAACCTTGGGAAGTGATATATCGAGATGCACCTTACTCCTTTTAATTACATTTTTTTAAGCTTTATTAATAACGCCACCTCTACGAAAACACGAAGGGCAAGAGGTCATCATTATGATGACCACAATACATACTTGAATATGTATGACCAACCCCACAGTGACCGTGAGTCATCGTCATCGTTATTACCACTATCAGTTCCACCACCCTCCATCATTAGCATAACCACCATGCATCGCAATTATTAGCACAGGTATGACTACCATGTACTGTCACCAATCACTTCACTACTATGAAGGGCTTTATGTGGACACGGTCTATGGTCTGTTTTTGTATCATTTTCAGGGAAATTATCCTTCAAGTTTAGCCGATCCACTACTATTTTCCAGTAGTCCTCATGACATGTTTTATAATCATCAAGGCCGTATTGGGCTCCTCAGTCCCCCTGCTCCAAACCCGTAAGTATGTTGGTCTTCTCATCATTTAACTGTTAATTTCTTCAATTGACATATATTACGCCTTCTACTGTAAAACAGGAACATTTGAGATACTCGTCATTGGTTACTCTCAGCGCTACTTTTCCCTCCTTATCTTAAGAAGTACAACTGAGTGGTAGATTATATAACACTTCAAACTCTCGGAATGGTAAAGAAAGAGGATATTTTTCGCAACAATTTACCAAAACGTGGACCAACTTTTTAGCTCGTCATCATAAAATGAGACAGTACGCCTTCCCTGGTTAGATCAATAAAACAATTTCCCAAGTTTTTCGAGGTGATGATCGAAGTTCGAACCATTGGACGCACATAACCTTAAAAAAAAATGATGAAATCATCTACTGCGACCGTATATTTAACATTAGATCAACTTTGTATACTCTTCTGCCTCTGAAAGCAGATATTTTCCTTTGGTAATTAACAGACTAGCTGGTCATCCCTTTCAAGACCATGGTGGATATTCAGATGGCTGGGAACATGTAACTGGAAGACGGAAACGGTGATGAAATGGTATTTTACCCCAAGTCGCTGTTGAACGGAAGTCCTATCGTCAGTCCTGCCAAGTGTCAAGTTTATTTAGAAATAACCACGAATATTAAATACAAAGCATACATTGGTCTCCTAAGTAGTAGCTAGTCTAGGCGGGCAGTGTCTTCATGATTTTCGTTACTATCATTTCAGACGAAGTTAAGATACATATGTACGAACAAATTATTTACTACTAAATTTATAATTTACAGGGGTATAAAAATGGGTATAACTTGTGATTACTACTATAATTATTTTAAATATTTCTTAAAGATCGTGGTGTAGCAGCAAATTTTCCTGACGACATTTCTTAAATCAATTTAATATATCTTTTTGTGCGAAGTGATATCAGTATGTCACTCCAAATTTTACATCCTATTGACTCGCAAAAAGGCATGGTCCAGTTGTGTCAGCCTTGAACTCTTAATTAATTGTAGAGGTGCACAGAATCTGTTCGACTGAAAAGATCCAACAAATTCACAGTTGAAGTTTTAACATGAATACTATGCAAAAGGATAGCAGTAGGTTCATAATAGAGCATGTCTTCTGGAAGAACGCGAGCGTTAAAAAATAATGGGCATGTTTGCTTATATCTCTTGTATCTCATGAAAAAATTAACCTCAAAACTCTCATCAGAAAAACTGGGATTTTACCAAGATTTGCTTTTGAAATGTAGCCCCAACCCAAGACGCCGTAACAAATATATGCATGGATTAAGGAACGATATTTACAAACTTTCTATATGTTCCTCACTAATCTCTGTTTCGAGAACTACCACAGAAAAGACGGGTCACCGTGCATGCCTAAGAGCCAATCTTATAGGTATAGAAAGTCTTGGGTGCATGGAACAGTGTAATATGTAAGTTATCGAAAAATCTAGCAATTTTAAACGACATCGACTCGACACGTTCTTCGTGTCGTGGCTTTTAAGGTCATAATTTTTTTTCTGAAGTAACGAGCTTCGCGCACGCTTTTAGCCATACCTTTTTTTCTGTATGATTAATTTTTGTTATTTTTCTGATTTAAAGAGAATAATTTGAAAACCAAGATTATGCAATGAAAATTAAGGTAACCGTGCTCGTTCAAGAGCTAAAGACCATCGTACCAGTCTACCTCGTCCTTTCATTAAAAAAGAAAAAAAGAAATTCGTTCTGTTCTCGGAATACACGTGCGCTTGTTCTTCTAATTACGAAATGTTATGCACAGTATAGGATGCGCGGTGCGATACTGAATAGTCACCTTAATGTCGGGTGTTTACACCAATTCTTTTATTTCCTTTTTCGTCGATAATAACTAAAAAATTTATTTACACCTTATTCATTACGGCCACAGAGATCAAGATGACTCTTGTGACTAACAAAGAGCGAAGTGATATCCTTTGTCGACTTCTAAACTATTTTGTCTGCTCGATATGACGAAGAGCTAATGTCCACAACAAATCACGTGTGTTTTCATATGCTACTGAATAAAGAATTGTCAGGTGACTGTTCTGCGAGCGCCATCTTGAATTGCAGCTGTTTTAACCACTTGGCCAGTGCTGACTTAGTGTGTTTGTTGATCCGCTTTCGGGACTGAGCTTTGCGCAAACGCGCATGCACAGTGTCAGATTGCTACAAGAGAAAATAACGTAATAATCAGAATAGGATGTGAAAAGAACTCGAGTGTGTGTTATTTGGAAATTTCTTCCATAACACGTGTCAAATATCAGGAACACGAACTCCTGGAATAACTCAATTGTATCGGGATAAATAGTGATTCAAATTTTCCATGGAAACTTGGAAGGTGATACTTAAAACAGCTCTATCTGTTTATGCAAGTGTATTTAAATAATACTCAACGGAAATAAACCCCAAGGTAAACATAATAAACCAATGAGAAAAGAGCTAGTTTGGTTTTATCAACGGTTGATAAAGTAAATTGGCCACCGTGAAGGGTTTCTAAAGCTGAAGTTTCGAGCGACGAAACTTCAGCTTCATAAACTTATATGTTGGCCAATTTACATTATCAACTCAGTTAAAAAAAAAAACCAAATCATCTTGTTAAACCCCCAACGACGCAGCACCACAGTTTCTTTAAAAACTTAACCCTTTTATTAAATGAGGAAAGAGGTTTTGTGTCGGTTTCCACTTGCGATTTTTACACTAATCACAATTCGAATTAAAGTAACATACACGAAGTCCAATCAATTCTCACAATTTATTGGAGCCAACGAAACTGCACTTTAGTTTACTATTCGCTTTATTGCAAAATCAACTCTCTCACTTACCTTTTGAGAGAAGCAGTAGGTAAGTATCGGGTACCACATCGGATAAAGCTGATTGAACGAAATATAAACAGTTCTTAACTGTTTCATAACTGTAAATGAAATATGGGGCTCAAAACATGATAAGTATCTCGTGTTTTTTTTTTTTTTTTGTCGTTACCATGGACAAAATCCGAAATTCAATTTTATTAAGAGGAAAACTAAGCAAGTCTAAAAAATATTCTTTCTTTAAGCATACACTGAATCTTCAACATCACATTCAACCGCAAACAAAATGTACGAAGACCGCGGTATCACGTTTTTTCACAAAAAAAGAGGAGGTGTGATCACTATCACGTATTCGGCACATGCTCACCTTGGGTAGTGGGGTGGAGTTGCATTCTTGAAGAGCTTCCAATAGGTTTAAGAAGTGGTGACTCACAGTTTGTGTCAGCTGTTAAAGCAATCAAAACTTTCTTTTAAGAGGATATTTAACATCATTCTGAAAAGCAAGATAGTTTTCTTTATAATAGACTTTTTCCTTTCGACATTAAGCTTGACGCATCACTTCTGGCCGTGATAAATTGTAAGTCACTTCTTTATTGCCCAATATACTCATGGCTGAGGTGGAACACGACAAGAATTGATCATAAAATATGATTGTCAGTCAATGTGAAAGACACATTTCAACTTAAAAGTTTTCATCGCATTTTAATGATAGACAGAAAGGGAATCTTGCTTCCGAGTACAGTGAAACCCCTCAATGTTTCCAATTCTTGACCATGTAATCAAACTCTCAAAACTCCTCACCTCCTTCGCTTGCGTAAGAAGATGCAGAATGCCTGGGGTCACTTTTCCCCAAAACTCCATAACGATGGAGGCTGCGTGTGTTGACGATTCTCCTGGACTCTTGGTTTGATCACAGTACAGTGTCCACAACTGCCACAATGACAAAAGAAAACATGTTGCTTCCAACAACTACGATTTTGCAAGGATTCTTAATCTATTTTCATTTTTAAAAACACAACCAAACAAAGAGTTACAAGAGCCTTTTGTTTGCAACATAAACACAAGAGTAATTCCACTGGTGCACACAAACATCATATTTCAAGGATACATACAAAGCATACCTTAAACAGACGGATCTACCTTGTGAAATATTTTATCATTGGTTGCAAAATAAAAAGCGAACGTTTCCAATTCCCCTTACCTCACAAACATTAAACGCATGGTAAAGGGCAGACTTGCTCAAAGGTTCCTGAAAAAGGAAAGGCTGACCGTGTAAAATAGCGCAAATAAATTTCAAACAAACGATTTTAATGAACCTTGGTTGCAATACCTTGACTAAGATTTTGACCTTTGCACAACATCCCCCCTCCACCTCTACCTACTGGGGGAATAGAGACAAACTAAAAAATATTAGTTTGGCAGGCTAATAGTAAATAAGAAAAATAAATATAAATAATAATAAAATATTAGTTTGGCAGGTTAATAGAACATTTGAGGGGTTACTCACTTACCAACAGGAATATAGGAGATGACAAATACACACATGGATTAAAAATTGATCGTGGAAGTTTACTCTACTTTCCCTATTTTAACTCCAATAAAGCACAATTCTAACCTTAAGCTGTTCCGCAAAGCTGAACAGAATTATTAGCACGTAGTCTGCTATATGCGTGTTCTCCTCAAATTTGACTGGGTGACAGTTGACGTGAGGATTGCGACAGTGTACGAAGTGTGACAATGAGCCGTGCAGTAACCACGCCAGCAGCCGCATATGTGTCACACAATCCAGTAGTTCTTGACGCCTGTAAGAGAAAAAGAGACAGGCAAAGGGGCCTGATGGTTAACGCGTGAGCTTTCGGTCTAGAGGTCTGGATTCGAGTCTTGGCCTGGTCAGTGTGTAATGTGCTGTGGTGAAACACTTCTCTCCACTCAGGAGTATAAAATAGGTACCGGGACCAGCCAGGGAAGCCTGATGAGATACTCTGGGGGAGGGAGGTGGGGAGTTTGAATCTGTGATGGACTAGCATCCTATCATGGAGTAGTAGTAATTGTATTCACTTCCTGCTATCAAACTGGGACATAGAAGAAATAAAGCATAGTGCAAATTAAAGAGCACAGTGAGTAGTTACCCCAACTGTGTAGCTGTAGGAGGACTCTTGAGCCATGCTAGTGCTTTGTTATGCATTTTGCTGTCCTCTGTGTGTTTAGTGAGCTCCAATGCCACCAGCTGGGATACACTGGCTTTCAGATCGATCGGCAAAGTTGTCTGATGTAGGTTTGGTTCACTTAGCTGGCGGTTTTCCTGTTGGAAAAGACAAGCTGCTAATAAAAAAGAAATATTCCCGTACAGCAGTCGGTAGTTTAAACACGAGAGTTACTTTCGGACGCACAGTTTGATCGTTCGGCTGATGATTGCCCTGAACGTTCATGAGTAACAGAAACTGACCTTTCCGCGACCTAACCAAGAACAACGTCACCATTACAATCCCTCTCTTGGCTCTATTGACTTCAGCTCTGATTGTAGAAACGTCAGTCGTTGTCACCCATAACAGCTTTCTAAAGCTACCCTAAACTGGACGTTAACACAATACCGGCCATCGACTTTATATCACTTACTTTACTGGATCTGGCGGTAAAATTCCAGTCCCTTATGAACTCTAATGCTTCCCCGATGTACTGACGGACGCAGTCAAGAGCTCGAGTGCGTGACTATGAAGAAAGAAAAAAAAAGAGTTTTAAGTACATGAAAAGTTATAAGAGTAACACAATGCCAAGAAATGTCACACAATTCTCACCCCAAACGGCAGATCATAAGGCGCGTTGTCAGCTTCGCTACCAAAGCTGATCCTGCTGCCAGCATCTACAGCGACAAACTATTGATAGACAAACAATTGAGATAAAGTATCTCTCACAGACACTTAAAAAACATTAAAGAGAAAATTCCAGAGTAACTATGTACCTGAAGAACAGACTGGAGGTTCGTGTCGGGAAGTGAAGAACGAAACTTTACAGCATGGACCAGTTCCAACACAACAGCACGAGTCAAAAACAGCTTGTTACGCTCCTGAAAGATTTAAGTCAGGAGAAAAAAAAGAATTAGTAGTTTCAACATTTTATTCATCTTAATAATGTATATGGAAAAAATTACGCGCTTCTGATTGGCTGAAAACGAGTACATTCTCATGTAACGCAACTGCAAAGTCTGTCTTGACTTTCTGTGATATTTTTTCATGTACGTTATTAACGAGTAATAACATGATTTTTCCTGCAATTTGGTGTAATAAGCACTTGTAAATTTTTAAAAAGACTACAAATTGTACTTGCTCTATAGGCTCGTGCATTTTTGTTGTCTTTGAAAAATTCACTCGTGCAAATTAACAACAAATTGCACTCGAAATCATGTTATTACCTATACTTAATCCGAACCTATAAGTAAAAGACTGTGGTCTTGTGGTTTGCGCGCTGGACTCCGGTTTCGAGCCAAGTCGTTATGTTATGTTCTTCGGCTAGACACTTCACTCTCACAGGGTCACTCTCAACCCAGGAGTATGGCGCGCCATCCTGGGAAGAGTACCAATACTCTTAAACCCATGATGTCATGGACACTTAGAGTAAACTCCGAAGATGAGAGGTGATAAGACTTGAACCTATCTGATCCTGAAATTATTCTGAAATTAACAAGCCTGTATTTATGTGGGAAAGACAGGAAACGTGTGCGCTCCCTGGAATAAAGAACTGCATTAACAAACTAACATTTTTCACGGGAGAGAAATGTTGGCAAACCTTTGGAAAAGTCTCGGTGCACTTCACACAAACTTCCAGCAGATCTTGAAGCTGAAAGGAACATTTGTTGATGGCGTAACTGATCACCTGAGCGAAGGATGGCAGTAACATCTGAAAAAATAAACAAACCAGTTCAGTAAACAAACAATCAGGCTTGGCTGAAGTCGAGTGAGAAGTAAAGCATAGCATTATTCAACACATTGAAATAGAAGGATGTTTTTTTGATCGAGATTCTCGCTTACCCCTGTAAGACAAACTCACATAAATTGCATGGCAGACATTTTGCGATGGCAAGTAATGAAAGAAACATATCTTTTTCGCGGGAAAATGCTCTTACCTTGAAAGAAGAACTCGCCGCATTGAGGATTGCAGTCATGACATGAAATGTTGGTGTAACATCGGGCTATTAAAGAAAAAAACAAATAAGGCTGTTTTAAGACACAAGATAAAGGTGGTGGACACCAGAAGCTTTTCATCCAATAAAATCGTAATCATGAGCGGATTAAGGTTATTATTTACTTTAGAACAGAGCACCTACATTTTCGGGCAACACTGAAGGCAGCTTCCTAAATAACGCTTCGAAGTGAGACAGCTGACTCTCCCAAGCACTCGTGGGCTCACGTGAGGCAAATTGAAAGTACGTGTCCAAGTTGCTCAGCAACACCAGCACACGATCGCTAAGAGTCCTGGACCCAAGAACATCCTAAAAAGGATAGCAAATAAAATTTTTTTTCCCAATATGAAAAAAAAAAAATTCTTGTCACTGCAATTCATAGAGTTGTTTTAATGCGTGCTCTGAGAGCTCAATATCACATCAGCCAAAATTAAAGTGAGTGGGCATTTTAACTGGTCTAACATAAAGATGGAACATTTGTCAAGAGCGTACTTTGTAGGATAAAGAAAATTTTAAAAGCTAGACCTGTCCTATTTTGGTCCCATTTGATTGGTTCACATGTGATAAGTGTCGTGCATATTTCTATTATCAGCAATATTTTAAGTGTATTTGCGCATGTACAATTAAAAAAATTACACACTTTGAGCTGTGTCGTTAAATACAGAAAGAAATTTCAATTTTCATAAGTGAAGAAAAAAAAATAAACCTCTCGGCTTCAACTAAATAACCGTATACAGTTGAAGGTTAGATAAGGAACGATACAATATTAACGGTAATAAAAACTCCACCGTACTTTCCTTTAAAGCAAACTCTAGGCTTTCAGATTTAATTACCAACATATAACAGAAGAAAGGCCGCTAAGATCTTACAGTACCTCCAGCAAGTAAGCTATTGGAGACATTTGGTCAAACGATGAAAAATCATTCAAGGAGATTGCAACAGCTTTTAAAAGTGTGTCATCTGGAAAGAGAAAACAATCCAATAAATAAGAAAATGAAACTGATGAATTTTGCACTGATGAATCTCGGAATCAACCAAACTTCGCGCAAGATTTCTAGGAAGAACATTTAAGTCTCAGAAACAACTTTCTTCACTGCGCAAAGCCGAAAAGAAACGCGCGTTAACACGTGTAACTAAGAGGAGCTTATTTCAATACTTCAGACAGTAAATGACCAGTTTTGTGAGGAAATAGGCATAAAAGCGCCGTCTGTTGAGATTAAGCACCAGTACGATCGATGTAAAGTTGATTTCTTACCTTTCAAAGAGCTACGGAACAGCTCTGAGAAGATGCCGTTAGGCGCGAGCTTAATGAGAACACATCTCAGAAACTGTTTAGCTACTTCTCTTATTGAACCGGGAATCAGCAGGTTACTAAAAATAGAGATTTGAGTGAGTATCCGTTAAAAAAAATATTCGGGAAATAAAGTAAAATAGAAACAACACCATAAATCATCTGAAAACTGTCCATATGCATCCTGGGTAGTACCGTGTAGCTGGAAGTGTAACCACAAAAACGAGCACCGGAGCTTCGATTCGTTTCTATTAATTTTCCGTCCCAAGCCTCTCGCCGCTTTGCTGCTCGTTTTCTCAGGTTTCCCTGCGCAAACAAAACTGCCAGCAAAACGATGTTGTAACTTGCGTGATGTTTTTCATATGAAATGTTTCAATGGCGAAACTTTGGTTTAGTTCCATAATCCAGTAGAATTGTTGAAAAATTACCTTTTCTCTTGCCAAGCAAACATAGGATGCACACATTTTCTGTAGGAAAAAAAGATCACTATGAGAATTTAAACGCCACTGGTGTGATACTCTCCAGGAAGTCACAGCTTCTTTTATCTTTCCCGGCATTTTGTTTCATTTGCATAAATTGCGACAATTAATGAACTTTTTCATTTCATTTCTGCAGTACATTTTCTTATTTTACATTCATAAATTCATGAAAAATGCCTTTTGAAAGAGTACATTAACTGTGTCAAGAACTTTTTTTCAGAACAATTCCCAATTGTTTTAATGAGCTCACAAAGATAGATATCAAAAGGATCTATATTCACAAGTCCCCCTTCGCATTTACCTCGCAACGCACTCCAGTATTCGAAGTAAAAGGGGCATTGCCATTGAGGGGCTCTGATGAGCAAACGTGGAAAGCACCACAATACATAAATTAAGGGTCTCCTCGTCAAACTGTTCGAGCGAGGTCCCGCACTCGGGGCATGAGTCGAGCTCTAGGTCCCCCTCAAAAGGGTCCTTGTCGATGGTCCCTTCTAAGACCCTATCAAAAGATCGCGTCGAGTAGCTGTGTAACAGTTTGGGCTTTGAACCTCCTCGACTCTCAACACTGTTAGTCCACGTCGAGCTTTCAACGCTTCCCGGCCGGCTCAAGTCCACATCACGTGTTTCACGACTGCTAGTTGACTCTATGGATACTGATGTGAATAACAACAAAAAATCATTTATAACCTAAGTATTTATCTCGTGTCCAGGGTCCTAACAGTAACCGAAGCACGTTATGTTTGAATTACACTTCAAATTCGCCTTCTATTATTTTGATCTACATGATCGGTCATTAAAACGCAATGTTTAACTTTTGATATATGCAAGTTTTCATTCGATCTGAAATTCCAAACTGATAAGTTGAGCGAATTTAATATAATTTTACTCCAGCTTAAATTTAATGGAAGATTTTTAAGCTACAAAGTTCAAAACGTGCGGATAAAACCTAAATCTTTAAAAACACCTGGTAAGAGATTTCATTTAAATGCGCTCAGGTTAAACGTTAAATAGTTTAGGACTTTATCTCTTTATACGACTGTGTTACCAACCATTTAAATGCGTAGACTTCTTAGAACGCAATGAAAAGTTGAAAATACTTTGTTTACTTCCTGTGTTGCGGCGAACACGCCACGAGAGAGGACGAGCTGAAACAACGGGAACATGGTAAAGTAATTTAAAAGTTAGTTGCGAAATACTGTAGGCTCTTGTATTTAGAACATTTGGTGCAACAAGTGTTGGATGCTTAAACTCAAACAACCAAACGTTTTCACGGGTTACACAATATTTGAAAAATGTATTTCTTTGTTATAATTATTTTTCTTTATATTTTCAGAGTTTTAAGAGAGTTATTTAAAGATTCTTATCCTCATACAATTCACAACAACTTAACAATGGTCAACCGAAAATAAAACTGTGCATGTTGTAGCCAGGCAACTCTACGGTAAAAAAAATACCAAAAGAAGAATGTTCTTTTGTTGCATAGATTGAAATAGACACTACTTCAAGTAACAGGCTCTCTCGTACCTCTCCGCCCTTTGTTCTCGACCCCTGGTGTTCCCTCTCCTCCAACCTTGTCTCCTTCGCGACTAGAAGCCGGGACTGATCGGCGCGCGCCTCCTGTAAAGGCTGACATGTCCTGGGTCGAGGAGCTGGAAGACAAAAGTCGCTCTGAAGAACTAACGCCACCAAACTCAACAAGGTGAGTCTCGGGCAACCGTCGGAGATCATCGTTCGTCTCTGAAAGTTTCTCGTCCTTATCTTTTTCATCTTCGTTTTTCTCCGGAAACTTTCCGGTGTTGTAAGCCGAGGGTGAGGAGATCTGTCTTTCTGCATGCCGCTTGTCTTTGTCCTCGTCGTCACGTGATTTGTTACTGGTCACGGAGACGGGTAATGACATTTGTTTTTCAGTGTGATGACGACGGAGCGGGCTTCCTGGAGGGTCTGAACCGAAGAGGAAGCGAAGTAAGTTTAAGAACTATAATGATAAATCTAATAAATTGGTAAGATCGTTAGGTTGAAAAATTGAAATTAATAGTTACCTTAACCCACCTCACAACATTCCAAGACTGTAATGTCACGTTACGACAATGAGGAAGAAGAAAGGTGGGGGGGGGGGGGAGGGGGGTGGAAGAGAAGAGGTAGAGAGGGGGAGGGAAGTAAAGAAGGAGGGAGGGAAGAAAGAGGGAGTTAATATTTTTAATGCTTTCCAAAAAAAGTGCTTCTTTTAATACGCGCTGCATGCCTACAATGCACTCTCGATGGCTCTCTGACCTAAACTAAAAATTTTGAAGGGCAGAATAATCGCGTTTGACATTTACAGTTAAGCTTACATCAATAGAGAAATATGGATTCCACACGGGAAAACTTTATTTTGAGCCAAGTTTTGTTACCTGATCGAATGGAGGCATCTCCTGGCCCCACAGAAAACGACTCCCCAAATAAGGACGCCACACTGGCCCGTTTTGGAAAACCTTCTCTGGGTCCCTTACAAACGTGATCCTGGGCCTCCAACGTGTTTATCACTACCTGAATGAGATTCTTTGTGTCTCGTTTATGGGAGTCTGCGTGGAAGGGATACTGGAAAGAAAAGAACAACAGAAACAGATCAACGACGAGTCAGCCATGGCATGTAATGTTATGTTATTTTTTAAGTACGTAACGGTTATCTCCTATGGCCCTTATAGCTCATTACTGTCCCTGTTTCCATTGCAGGAGGTAACTAGGAGCATAGCTACTCATTCGGATATAACCCTACCCCTACCCCTCCCCCCCTCCTCCCATTTCATCTGTTCCCTGAGGGTTCCCTGGTAACCATTTGTACCAAGGAATATAGCGAGGCTCTGCTCTGCAACACAAACATATCTTCAAGTCTTTTTTAGTTTACCTTGTACAATATTATAAGACAAGCCATGAGCCATGTCTGACGCATGTCCTGTGGTACTCTCACAAGTGAAAACTCTGGGACATGTGTTCGTTTCTGTGGCTTAGGAGCCGCGCAAAACAATAAAAGTTGCAGAGTGAGGTTGAGAAGTTCACTGCCCCATTCTTGATTTTGATCCAAAACTTGCACAATCCCTGCCATGTAGGCGTGAAAGACTGGGAACAACCTGTAAGGAAAAGGTTAATAAGCGCTTCATAGAAAGGTTGCTACGTGATGATCTAGATAGAATGGTAGTTTTTGAGCTAGATCCTCGTAAAAAGAAGTCCTATCACCGCTCCAACTTAGCCTTCAAAGGGCAGGCATTTTTGTAATAATGGATTTTTTTCGAAAAGTCAACTACTAGTTCAGTAGTGTTTATAGCTACGAGGATCTCTTATATTCGTTTCTTCACCGCAGTGCACATATATCTTCATATATCTACAGTCATTATTCATCACTTGGATGGTTTATTTGGACCCAACTTAATGACCAGCTCCCAGTTGGCTTGTTAGCTAAGTTGGTGGAGCGCTGCACCGGTATCGAAGAGGTCATGGGTTCAAATCCCGTACGGGCCTAAATTTTTTTTCAGGTCTTATTTCAACCACTAGTTCAGTAGTGTTTATGACTGCGAGGATCTCTTATATTCATGAAAATTTTTGTTGTCGCGGTACACGAAACACGAGACCTACAACGAATGTAACTACATCATGAAACAATCGATGTGATGTGATACAAAAAAATTGTACAGAAAATGAATAAAAATTTAAGTCGTGACATCTGTACCTTAATCTTCGCGGATTGCCGGTGAATTCTCCAACCTTGATATCATATCCCATTAGTACACCCAAGTAATGACTCATCTGAACGACCTCATAACTTTCTGTCTTAACAAACTCTGACCGCTCCCTTCCCTTGTTGGCTCCAGGGTAGCTCAGGAAGTCCATGACCAGCGTGACCAGCTGATGGGTGGCTTCAGCCTCCATGCTGCTACCCTCCTGACCTACACCCAGCAGTTGACTGAAGGAGGAGTCAGTGGAGGATACCGACTGACGCGAGATCTCGTTATCCTCCTCCTGAACAGTAGGGAGGTTGGACTGGATGCGACCTCCAAGGAACATACGGTCTGAGATATCGATGGATCCTGACTGATTCACAAAGCCACCTGTCCGCCGCTGCCGGCCGCCACTTGAGGACTTCTTACCTAACAATTTTACGATTCGTATCTCAAAATAAACTCTCGCGATACGCTACCAACTGAGCTGAAGAGAGATTGCTGGCAAATCAAGCCAGATACTCGGTTTATAGGTGACAAAAGTACTGCACACTTCTATGAATAGCAAATGAAAAAAATAATTAATCCACACTGTCGCAAAAATGGCTGAGAGACAGACAATAATAGTTCAAGGCTTGTACCTTTTAGCAGGCAACACACAAAAGAGTTCACGTTTTATCCAGAAAAGGAAGTTGAATGCTGAATCTCTTCGGAAATTATGATATTACCTTCTGTACCCGTTGACACCTTTCTGTTATATGAGACTCTCTCGCCTGGAAAACGAAACGTGTAGCTACAACGAAACGACGAAGAGGTTCGTCGAAGTTGACCCAAGCTGCTGCGAGCCATCAGGGATCTGGTACTGGGTTGAGAACGCAGAACAGTAGCTGGAGAGAAGAAATCAAAAGGAACTAAGTTTGAGTTTCTTACCAAACAAAGTTTCCTGAATGCCTGTCCGACCTTACGCCTGTTCACATATATTACACCGCTTACTTATTAAGCATGAAACGCAACAAAGCTTTATCCTGGGTTATCCCTTTCAGGTACTTCTCAGCATGTCATGTAGTCTTCATAACAGAACTGCCGGCGATACTTAGACACCTCTAGTTAGGAAACAACTCCAGAGGAAACGAAACGCTAGTTCCAAATAAAAAAATCTTCTATAGCCCGCGTATGTTTTCCCTGTTCCCTTCTTCCTTAGTAGATATCTACGCGATTAAACACAAAATAAAATTGTAAACCGACCTTTCAACAAAATGATCGACTACTTGTTCAGTGAATAGTTCATATCCAAAGGAAAATACGTATTGGTCCACGAATAGACTTTTCACTTTTCAAATTCTTTAAAAGGATACAAAGAGGTATGAGATATTGGTAAGAAAGCTGGAAGAACATTTCATTAACCTTATCAAAAACAAGCCAGTAACAAACCGATTTTTCTTGACGAATCATTCCCTCCATCGACGGACACTTCACTGCTGGGACTCGGTGACATTGTCGTTGTACCAGATGCGTTACGCCCCCTGGGACTCCCCAAGGAAACAAAATCTGCGTTTTCTATCAGTAAATGCTTGAAACGACTGATAAAGAATTTTCCACACAGGGGAGTATGGAGGGGAAGTATTCGGTGTAATATCCGACAAGTGTGGATTAACAGAAGACGGTCCCGAGGCACGGCATCATATTGGTGCTCAATGCACTTGTAGAGGACTTTTAATGAGCAGGCTCTTATGGTACCTAACATGTAGACGGCCCTTAGATGCACTGGCGTGCAAACGTCCTCAACTGCACCGACTAAATACGTAAAACAATGCGCCAAGGCTGACATGGTTATGTTGTTTGACTTGATGTGTTCTTTTTCGAGGAAACGCGCGATGATGGCCACTTTTTCCACGGCAGAAGACCGTTCTCGCCAATCATCATCGGAGAAAGCGCTCTCGACCTGATCACAGAGTTTTTCAGCTCCAAATGGAAGGCAGATACAGTGAAGGAGAATCTGAACACACAGATGAGACATCTCTGAGTGTTCGGCTTGTAGAAGCTCCCATATGCTGACAAAGAAATGTGAGATGAAATCAAACGTAGTCGCAGATACCCATACAGAAAAGTTAACGGGCAAGGGGAAAACTAAAACGAACGGATATTCACGCCATTGTAATCAAGAGCAAAGTGATAATTGTACCAAGCATTGGATCATGCAGTGTATATATTACAGTGTATATCGTAAAAAAATTGGCAGAAATTAATTGTGATAAACACAAGTAACGAATTGTCAATTCGTTTGTCTCACGAAGCAATCACTTCCCAATTGCCTTTCCTATAGTTCGTATAGTGTGATCGTCCGGGTGAGTGTAGTTCTTAAAAGAACTGTTGTTGGTGACTGACGTTTCGACAACCTGTGCGGAAGTCGTCTTCAGAGTCAAGTGACTTGACTCTGAAGATGACTTCCGCACAGGTTGTCGAAACGTCAGTCAACAACAACAGTTCTTCACAGAACTACACTCACCCGGACGAACACACTATACGAACTACTGATACTCCTGGGTTCAAACCATTTACTTTACTGTCTTTCCTATTTTGCCTTACGAGAAGAATTGAAATAATCTATTCAAATTAACCCTGTTTCACCCAAAGTTAACTCAGTTTTATCAACTCTTTAACATCTAAGAGTTACCAGCATCTTATTTCTCCCACCAAAATCACCCCTGAATCAGATTTTCAAATGATCACCAACTAAAGAAGCTAAAGATCTTAAGAACAAAGAACTAAAATAAAGAACAATTTCTCTTTATCAGCCCCTTAGGGAATGTATAGAGAACAGTATGGAGAATATGCATACTGATGTTCGGGTGTAAAAGGTTGACATGTTCAGTTTACACACAATAAACTCTGAAAAATGTAAGAAACAGTCCAAAATGAAGAATAAGAGGAACGATTATCGATATTTAGGACGTCTCCAACAAGTGTGATTTCATGTCGTGATCAAACAAGATCGTAGCCCAACTCTTAAATAATACTCATGGTATATAGAATCACTCTCACGCTAGTGTCTTACTTTGGAATAAAGAATATCTCTTGTAAATAAGCCAGGAATTCTGAATCGGCATCCATGGCGATCCGCAAGTAATCACCGCGCAGCACCAACACTTTAAGGCACCTCAAAATACTTAGCTGGACATTATGGTCTTCTTGGCGGGGGAGCTCCTATAGGAGGGACACAGAAACAAGTTACAAAAGTGCACCCACTTGGTTTAGCCTCATTAGGCCTAATTAACATTGCTTAATTAACTCCCCTTAAGAAGCCATGTTAGGTCACACGGGGCTTTATCAGAAATGGAAAACCAGAGAGAAGAGGTTAGAAAACGGCGAGTATCGAGAACTTTTACTGAAAAGCAAGGAAAAGCAGAGAATGGCGAAATACTTGGCCACATCACGCTTGGGGAGCCTAATAAACCTCATACCTAAGAGAAAATGCGGCGAACGAAGTTGACTTCTAAGAGCTGTCACTTATTTTAAAAAGACCATAAAAATGTATTGGATTTTAAAAGTCTCACATCTACAAGGTCAATTGGTATTTAGCGGTTACGGTTTCCATGGGGGGCAGAAAATTGAAGTAAAAGAATATAAATCCACGGGGAAACGACGGCAACCGACGACGAAAATTCGATCTATGTCTCATGCCATATCAGAGAATCGAAGTCGGGTCACAATAGTGGAAGACATTCACTCTTACCTCTGCGCCAAGCCTCCTACCCTGCTTATTTGAGCGCAAAAATTCAACAAAGAAATACTACATAGATCGCCGTAGAGATTTCCGAAAATGCCGTTAAAAACATACTAGGTAAATTGAGATAAGTGCTGCAAATGGACGTTTACCTTAAGAAAACCTAACAACAAATTCAGTTGAGGAAAAGTCTCGCAGACCATGCCCCAGTTGCTGGTACTTGTTGCACTTCTCCACGAGCCAATGCCAGCCGACATACTGCGCATGGCCGCAAAGGAGATGACGTTTTCGTTCAACTCTGATGGCGAGTCAGCCTCACTGAGAACACTTGCGGGCTCAGGATCATTGTCACCTTGGCAACTGTCTGTGACGTCAGAAACGTCTCGCTTAGTTTCAGTAAACACTTCCTCTTCGATTGTTTCCACTTGACTTTTGTTTGATGCTGGAAATGAACGACGAGTTTTTGAGTTTTTAATAACAAAGAAAGCTCAAACATTAAAACTTTAAAACACTCTTCGAGTAAAATTACAATGAGTAAATTTGCGCATGTCAAATTAGATGTGTTGTTAAACGAGAACCAAAATAATCGCACCGGAACAAACAGCAAGAGTAAACTTAAAGTATTATAAAGATTAACCCTTTAACCTCTAAGAGTGACCAGCATCTAATTTCTCCTTACAATATCACCCCCAATCAAACATTAAGGTGACGAGAATAAATGAAATGATCACCAAACAAAGAAGCTCTACATTGCGAACCAAATTCTCCTTGTCAGAACCTTAGGAAATGTATAGAGAACAGTATGGAGAATATGCATACTGATGTTAGGGTGTGAAGGATTCAATCAGAAACCAAAATAAATAGAGTAAGGTCCTAAGCGCGGACAAGTGGATGACCGAGTATTGAGACTGGTTTTAGTCTTGCACCTGATTGGTTAAGAAGAGGGAGCAACAAATCACATGATGAATTCCAGCAAAACCAGTATAAACCAGGTTTTCTCTCGATGTTAATGGTGCTATTCGATTGAGTTTCGTGAAACCAAAACCAAAGTTATCACAACGGCCAATCACAATAAAGGAAAAATAACCCTAACAGTCAATAAGAACTCAAAGTAAAAACCAGCAGACTGCCTGAGGCGCGGGAGAATGGTAACGACCAAGTCGTGACAGGTTTTAGTTCTGTACACGGATTGGTTGAGAGAGAGTGGCATGAGGGTTTCCGGGCCAATTACAGAGCAAACAACGCAACGCAAACAAAAACAAAGAAATTCTGAATTACTTACGACACTGAATTGAAAATTGCTCCAATATATAAGAGGCACTCTTTGGACTTACTCAGACTCCTATTGGATATTCCCTTATTACTGGACGCACTTGATCTAAACAGTCCACCATATGCCACGTGACTTGGCACGTCCTCTTCAGGTAACGCGACTCCTTCAGGGAACACAGTCTGCAGCAACATATGCGCAAGCTTGAACCATATGTCAGTCATGTTACACATGTCACACACAGTTGAGTGGTCGCCATGGCTACCAGCCCACGACATGTCCAGCATGCACTCCAAAAGCTTTTTTACGTGTTCTCTTTCGGTGCTGTTAGGGACATGTTTGTCGCGAATAAATTGAATGTTGACCTGTGAAACAAATACAACAATAATTCGTGCTACCTTTATTCATAAGTTCGCCTCTCATGCAAAGTAATAAATGCAGAATCTTTTGGACGGTTTAGGGAAAAACGTCAACGAATTTTCAGCAAGTTCGTTTGTGCCACACACTTTCTAAAAAAAGTGCGACCATGATTCTCGTCAAATACAACACGCGAATCTGAGGCAAACTTTTCCGGAGCCAATTTCTGTAGACTCTCTACAGCTCACAATGTACTTAAGTCGCGCATCTAAACACCGAGCATCGTTTCAAACCTTTGCTTAACATACCTGTTTAACCAGTAAATCTAGTTCCATGATGAAACAGGACAGGTTTGAACTTAGCTCGCCTAGTTCTGACAACACACCACTGACCGGTGTTGAAATAAGCGAGCCCTCGGCGGTTGGAGTCATCGGTGACTGCACGGTGAAAGTCGGAAAAGGAAACATGGTGGTTACTCCTTCAGAGAATTCTGATGAGTTTTGAACAACCTTGATAAAAATACTGAGCAGCATGTCCAGTGGAATGATTATATCCAATTGTGACAGAATCTGTGAAAGCAAATAATAAACACCTTATAACAATACTATACAATAGCAGTCAGTTTTATTCCCGAGAGCTAAATATCTATTCTCTGCATCGTCTGTCAAAGATAGTCTTATAATTTTAGCTCTGATAATTCAATTCAAAATAAAACACTACCCCTTCGTCGATTATTTTTTTCCCTCTCATTATCTTACTGCTTCAAAATGTATTTTGATGTTTTTATGAGAAATTTCCTTTTAAGTCATTCGCTGGAGTGAAATGGTTTTAATGCGCTGGTTTTGTTGATCGACATTTTAGCAACCCGACCGAATATTGTCTCAGGTGTTGAATAAAACCGCAGTCAAAGGACTTTAAGTTTGGAAGGTTTTATATGTTTATTCTTAAATGAGGTCATGACTATTTTCCAGATCAAACTTACAGCAATTTTTCGCCTCTTATCATAATGTTGTGCTCTCAGTGAGTCTAATTAATTGAAACAAAAAAATTAAAATTTGTTTACCTGCAGCCATGAGAGTGCCTCAACCTGATGGCGAGGTACAGCAGACTCAAGAGCTTTCTTTATGAAACCCAAAGTAGTTTCCGGCGTCAACTTATGCGGTGTCAGCAAAGGGTCGAAGATTTTCCTGAGGAGGAAAACATTAAAATAGAAGCGATAAACTGAAAATGGGAACAAGTAAAAGCTACAACCGTGTTACTAACTGAATCAAGCCATTTTTTTCCCAAAGAGACTTTGGTCTGCTTCAGCAGGTACGTGTTTTCTTGATACCTTTGATGGTAAAACGTATATTATAAACCTTTCTCCTTTGTTTAGTGTAGTAACCTCATGTAATGTACTGATTAAACCATAATACAGTACATGGTTCGAACCCGAGATTTTCATTTGATAGGAAGTTTGATCTGAATGCCACTCAGGTTTTCGAAAAGTCAGTCAGTTCTACCGAAAACAATCCTCCTCAGGAGTACATTCACCCGGACGATCAGACTACACGGTCAGATTAAAACACAAATTCGAGACCAAGGCTTTCCTTGTAGACAATGATGAAAAATGACTGCTTTGTACTTGCTATCAATTTTGTTTTCTCCATTATGGACAAAGTCCCAGGCCCAGCTTGTTGGGTAAACTCACGTTAACAACACTTTAAACCTTGCCAATTCTTCGGGCTGAACATCTGCCTTTATCGCTTCCATCCACTGAGGCATAATAACATCCCAAACCTGAGGACAACAACGATAACAAAACATTTCAAGTATGGTACAACGCCTTCTGAAAGCAGTGACGGGCTAAGGCTGATAAAGAACCACAGGCAATAAAAGTCACTGCTTACTACGCACCTCGCGGGTCACAATATTGTGGGGTATCGCACAGCACAAGCGATGGAGTCCCTCCATGTGCTGTCGTTCCTTACTGGACATTGTATCCCAGCATCCTCCAACCTTCACATATCCCGGAGGATCAGGGGACAGGCATGCGCACAACAGATCGAACTTGTTATCTCGAACTTGAATGAGCCATCGACAGACATACTGACTAGTAAGCCTTTTCAACAATTCGCCGACGTAATCTCGTCTTAAAGTTGAGGCTGTCTCGATCCATGACAGCACCATGGAAACCAGTCGGCCCAGTCTTTCCACAGATTCACACCTGGCCGGTTCACTGCATACTCCGACAAGAAGCCACACACCCAATCTACTCAGCATACGCCGGTTGTTTATATCATTGTCTACATCGTCTTCAATTTCCTCCTCCTCGAGTTTACTCCTTACTAGTCTGGGGAAAAAGAAATTTCAAATTTCTTGTAAAAACACAAGTGTATTGTTGTTTTCTTCCTCCAGATTCAATCCAGCAAAGAACGATTTCAAAGGCCCCATAATCAGATACTTTATCAAAACACACACAAAAAAAATACTTAAGATTGAAAAATGCTCAGTAAAGCTCAGCGTCCAAGTGTATCACGGTACAGACCATTGGTGTAACTTGATTTGTGGTTTGGAATGAACACGAAAACATTTTCTGTTTAATCATTGAACGGGGTGAAGCCTAGCAGGTAAGTATAACTCTGTAATTGCACTTTGAAACCAACAAACAACGACCACCCCTGTCCAACCATCAGTTCTCTCTTGTGCTGAAATCTTATTTAATTGTTATAATGCGTCACGTACCCCATGGCCTCATTCCTTGTTTTCTGACAAGGCTGTGCTTCTCCCAGCAGGCGAATGACTGCCTCAGAGGGGTAGGCTTGGTCTGGGCCTTGTAGAGTCCAAGGATCTGGGAAAAGATTCTGTGTCACATGGTGATACCCCTCACCAGTGCTGTGATAACGGACGTGGCACTCCTGACACATTGTCAAAGGTCTTAATCTGCAAGCAATAATGAAAACAATCAGGATGTCACACCACTTTTTCGTAATACATCTATCGATGCAAAAAAAAAAAAAAAACAAGCAAACAGCAATCTCAGTCAGAGGTTACAAAATCAGTGTTGAGAGGCTACTCAACGTCATCTAGGCTTTCGTAAATATGTAAAATAACAAAAAACACTTTCTCCAAATCTGAATAAAAAGTAGCACAGGCCACCAAAATTCTGCATAGTATCCGGAGAATTTTATGATATCTTATGTATCCACTGAGTGAGTGGGAGGGCCGAACACGAGAACATTTGGCTCGTGGTCATGTCGAACGCACCGAGTGCAGTGAGGTCAGTACATCTATAATGAGAGCCCAATATTTTTCCGTCAGGTTTGACCAAAGTAAGTCTATAAGTATTTTATCGTATGACCTTTAGGTCTTCAACATTTTGAAATTATGTTTGAACTTTAACAAGACGTTATTACATAAGTATACACAAGAAAAGCACGAACTGGACAACTCTGAAAATGATTCTACATGGAAAAGTATTCCTTTCTTTCTTTGAGTCACAGTGACAAGAAACTCTGACAAATATTTGTTTTAAAACGAGACTCTAATTCCCATTTCTGCTTTGTTCAAAGTTTAAGTTCACAATTACAGTTCACATTCTTGGAAAATGCTACAGAGCCGTGTAATTGCGTGCCTAGCAGCTTTTTCCACACCGGCTCTTGTCAACCCGTCCAGCTCTACACATGTCAACCTTCATCGTGGTTTTCTTTTAGATTATGCGAACGAGTCAGTATAGTTCAGATGATAAAATGCGAACAAGTCAGTATAGTTCAGATGATAAAATGCGAACAAGTCAGTATAGTTCAGATGATAAAATGCGAACGAGTCAGTATAGTTCAGATGATAAAATGCGAACGAGTCAGTATAGTTCAGATGATAAAATGCGAACAAGTCAGTATAGTTCAGATGATAAAATGCGAACGAGTCAGTATAGTTCAGATGATAAAATGCGAACAAGTCAGTATAGTTCAGATGATAAAATGTGAACAAGTCAGTTTAGTTCAGATGATAAAATGCGAACGAGTCAGTATAGTTCAAATGATAAAATGCGAACAAGTCAGTATAGTTCAGATGATAAAATGCGAACGAGTCAGTATAGTTCAGATGATAAAATGCCTAACGAACATTGCTGTTAAAACCTTGCTTAAAGTTGTCATTTTTCCCCTTTTTTAAAAACATGGTTGAAATCCTTGAAGGAGGGAAAAACCTCTAAGATCTACCTGTTATCTTTGACGCAGCCGTAAGAAAAACACATAACACTACACGGCTTTCCTTGCCCTTTGCACTCCTTTGTTTCACAAGTTGTACGCATCTTTCCCATTGGCTGGATAATCTTCACCAAAAGCTTATCTTCAGGGATGTCACGAGCAGCCACCTCGGCACATTTCTGGCAAATAAATACTGGAGGAGAACAGCCGCACTGTGACGAGGCAAATGAGGCATCCAAGCAAATAGTGGTTGGTGTATTTTTTCGAGGTACTGCGCACTCCTGGTTTTGACAATTTGGTGGATGCCAGGGTTCATAGACAAACTGCCAGTCATCAGCTCCTCCTAGGAAGGACATCATTGGCAAAGTTATGCGATTGACAACTATGCTCAAGATAGAAAACTAGTTCAGATCTTAAACAACAAGGAATGCTAGCACAATGTTCCATTCCCATTTTCTACACTTTTCATCATGATCCAGTTCACCTTTGGTTTGAGACTGCCCATAGCCAGTCCTTTTGGAATTTCCAGTTTTTCTAGTTTCATCACATATAGGGTGGGATATTTTCTGAAAAAACACCTTCTGAACTGACAGCAGTTGAGCAGAAAGCCACACAAACCAGATTGACCCAAAAAGAAAATACGAATGATTGATTTTTCATTGTCAGTGACTGTAATAATTCAATACCTATACCATTATTGCTTTTTATCAAAGTTCCTAACATTTATTCTGAAATATAGAATTCTTTAAATCAAGATGCCAATTTCAAGAGTTTCAGTAGCACTCAAACAACTTTTTCTTTTATTGCTGATGCACAAATTGGCTCACTGTCCTCTTACCACTGAGGTCAACAATTTTCCAAAGTTTTGTAAACCTCTGAACATTTTCATTTGATTGTATTACTTTCAAAAGAAAGGTTTAGTGCACAATTGTACCATGAAGTTAAGTTAGCAGATCTCCAGTCTCAATGACACTACAAACAACTTTCCCTCAAAATTCTGAGGGATCAAAACCTGAGAAAGTTCAGTCTAATCATTGCCATAAGCCTTACCAACATCCTTAAGTGGATAATAGTAAAGTAGGACCTGTCCAGCAGAGTTAATGATTGGCTGAGGACCATAGGCCAGCACAGCTAGGATATCCAAACAGACATCACTCTTAAATCTCATCAGTGTTTCAACAAATTGTGCATGCTGTTTACAGTCAGGACAGTACTGTAAGATTGACATGATAAGGGCAGGGCAGCTGAGGGATGCATAACAAAGTCCATCTTCATCTGGCTCTAAGACATCTTTGAAAAAAAAAAAAGAAAGAATACTGAAAATTTTATTGAAAGTTCAAACACAAATTTTGTACAGTGATTTTTTTTAATTGTACAACAAGCATTTGGAGTTGGAGATTGTGTAATGTTGTGTAAACACATTTTATGAATTAAAATATTGTTTCATTTGTGACATACTACTAACAAAAACTGTTAGAGAGAACAAAAAATATAATTATTAATTTCTAGCAACATGGATTAAAAGTAAACTTTATCTTTTAGTGAATTTAGGAAACATGGTTGTGTTGGCTTTGTGGACCTAATATACAGAGTCCAAATAACATGAAAACCTTTGAAAAATAATTAACTAACAGTACCAAAGCCAAAATAGTAATACCTACAAGTATTGGTAGTTAGAAAAAATGTAGATTTTAATTTTTAACTTTTAGGGCCATCAAGATTCTTATGCTGTAGAAATTCTAATCCTAGTGATTACCAACCAAATACATCTGATTCCCATTATCATAACTATTGGTAAACATCTGAAGACAAAATTACCTAACAGAATGGGAAGAATGTAACCAGCCAGTAGTTTGATAATGTGGTTGTGAGTTTGTGGAGGCCAGATGGAAAGTGTCATTGCTAAACCCATTGGCATTGCATTGAGGTCTTCCTTCTTTAGGAAAGGAACCAATGATGCCATGATGGACAACACACTGTCTGCAAAAGCTGATAAAGGAGGAAAAGAAAACCATTGAGCAACTAATGTGAGTATTACTTAATGGTCTTAACCCCTGACTAACAGTTGGTTAAGTGGTCTGATTGACAGAGCAATCCTAAGACCACCGTCAATGGTAGTGAGTAACATCTGGTGAGCCTGGTTTGCAAAAACTAATCAGTCAATGAGGTTATTAGCTGCATGACTAACCTCTTAAGTCTTACAGCCCATAAAATCAAATAATGACTGGCCAATCAGATTTTTCTCACCAGACTTATAACACTTGACTATTACACAACTCCTAACTTGAATCTGATGGTGACTTTGGGTCAGGTTGTCCCATTGTTACTTACTGTCGTCCACAAAAGTTTTTTTTCAGGACTGCTCCCTACTGCACAGTCACACCAAAAGTTCATTTCTTATCACTGAATGGCTCAAATAAACCAGGCCAAGATTTTCAAATGAAAACTAAGGGGATTAACCTATTACTTTCTTTTGGATTCATCATTTTTTTTTCTGTGAGAACTTACTGTATAAATTACCTTTTAAAATGATCAGACAAACTGAAAGATTAGGGTCATATATACCTCATACTTTTTTGGCAAACACAAATTATCCACTTTGTCTAAACATGTACCTTCAACTCCAATCTCTACCACCGGAACAACGTTCACAATTTTTTCCAGAGCTTTGTAAAGTCCTGTATAGTCCATACTGGGGTATTGATGACGATCAAATGAACACTTATCTTCTGTCAATATAGGGCGGGTCTCTTTCACCAAACTGAAGACAAACAGTTGAAATATTTACATTGTCTTTCTGTTTCTAAAATAAATTTAAGTTGTATATTCCCAATCTAGCATTTCTTTGATTATGACAATTTTTAAACAATAATACAACGTGGTGATACCTTTGCAAAGTTTGCTGAAACCATTTAAGGACGTTGGCAACATCATTTCCTGTGGGTAATGGATATGTTCTTCTGTCCAATCTGTTGAATATTTCTTTCAGGCCATGGACCTTGGCATTGACTGTGGACAGAGGTTAAATATAACTACCAGAGCAGAAGAGACAACAACATAACAAATATTCAAGGTTTCTTTGTGGAAGGTGCCTAACACAAACATTCCTCATATTTAAACTCATAAATTTCTGCTGGCACCATTATTTTTCCACAGGTTAGCAGCATGATGAGGAAGGCACACAGGTTCATTTTTGCAGTTTGCTCAATAGCTATTATCTGCTGAACAGGATGATCAAGTGTAGAGCAACACCACAAACATCCAACACACTGTAAATAAAATAATAATCTAAATTTTCCTCCCTGAGACTAGATGCTGTAGTTTAATATAATCTCGATTCAAATTAAAATAATCGCGTTTTTCTCTTATTGAGGATTATGATAACGTATGTGGAACAAAGGGAAACACTACACATGCTAGGATGGAATCACTATGACTTGAAATTCATTTTAAATACTACCACATGTAAATTATGCAGGATAGACACTAAATTGTCAGCTTTAAAATAAATATTTCAAACTGGATCTATGTTTGGAGCTGGATGAACGATTCTGTAAAAGTAAAAATTTCACATGCTTTGCCCTTGACTTTACAGCGGTCAATATAGGATCATGAGGAAACCACGAAACAGACCGTATACATAGAGTAACATAAATGCGACATAATAAGCAGATCGACGCTTTTGTATTTTACTGAATCTACAGATATTCTTAGCATAATTATACTTTGACGGTAACATCAGTGGCAGTGTTCCTGACACAAATGAGCAACCAGTTAAAAACAATCGGCACAAATGCCATTTAGCACTGCACAACCTTGGTATTTAGCTGATTTATAAACGATACTAACACTGGTCAGCTCTTGTTGACTTAATATGCCTAGACATTATCGTGCCTCCTTGTTCCGCGGATTGTGATGATCAAGAAGAGCTGAAGATAGAAACAGCTGTTAGACCTCTCATATATATGCCGCCATCGCATAGAGGTCGAATGACAAGAGATCATGGTTAATCATGTTCACAGATGAGGTCTTTGACGAAGTAATTTTGAGCCGTGTCTTTGCTTCCCATTGAACATAAAAACCGGCTCTTGTAGCAATTCTATGAAGGACAATCGCGCTACATACGAGCACAGAAGTACAGGATATAAATTTACATAATGTTCCAAACAATTCTTTACTTTCACCTGATAACGATGTGGCTGTTATGTAAATAACAGCGAAAAGTCTGCTCAAGAACACTGGCAAACCATCGCCCAAAACAGCTTTTCTATCTTTTTTAAATGGAAAAAAATATCAATTCTTAAACAATTTGTTTATTTGGTGTATTCATGTCTGATCAAATCCAGCTTTTACGCCAATTTGCTTACTCGTACTCTGAATAGGACATTATGTGTACCGTACTCGTTATTAACCGAGTAGGAAACTGGTAGCGAATATTTGGCGCGAAAAGTAAAGTGCTGCAGTTTGGCCGTCTTCAAGATATTTTTTACCAAAAGAACTTCTGAAATTCTTATTCCCCGAAGAGAAGTATCTTCTTTTATAATGGTTGAGACGTTGTTTTCTCTAGAGGTACATGTGGAAAGTGTGGAAGATCTTCAAGTAGCATGTAAGTTACCAGCATTGTGCTTTCGTCTGTTGGATTTCCCAATGATGATAATACATCATGTTTCTCCTGTCGACGCCGAGAAATTACGACATAGAATTCGCATGGAAGGCAAAGATTCTGTACTTCATGCTCTAAAAGATCGCTTTGGAAATTTCCAGTTTCGTAAAGGTAAATCTTGCCTATTCAAAGCAAGCATAGACACTCTCCTGGTTCAACTACAAACTGTTCCTTTATATTCAATGTTGATGGATTTGTGGCCGAAAAAGCCCCTACTTGTCGGAAGCTCGTTGATTCCTTTAAAGAAAGCGATAAATAAAATATCTACCGATGTTTACCAGAATGGCGTGGCTGTTCCCTCTTTTTACAGAGATGAGGGTGATTTTAATGTTTACAATCTCATGGGAAGTTCCATAGCGAACGTAAAACTTGGTTTTAGGTTATTGAGTTTGGGAGGGTCACTGATCCCACACATTCCTACAGAAGCCTTGGGTGAGAGGATTACTGAAAAGATTGAAACGAACGGTGAAGTTGAGGAAGCTGTAAAGGGAGCTTTGGAAAAAGTATTGCCTGAAATTGAATTAGAAGATGAAATTACAGAAAACGGATTCGATACAAAGAGTGAACGTGATGCCAGAACTGTTAAGAAACCCGATGATAGGCAGAGTGTGGAAGTTCAAACAAATCTTCCTGTAAAAACTCTCAAAACTTCTAGAACTGTTGATAGAGGGAGAAAAACAAGTGAAGAAGATGTAGTGATCACCAATACAGTTTGCCCTCCCCCTCTTTATTATAATTATTATTCTAGTTCCACACCTTCTGGAAGGTTTCACTCAGAAGCTGATGGCAAAGGGATACAACAAAGTTCTTCAATTCATGCAGATCCAAGACGCATACAAGCTGTTGATCAAGGTGACAGTGCTGATTTGGACTTCTTGTATTATGATCCTGGTGTGGTTCAAACAGATGGAACTGCTAATGTTACATCAGTTTCAGTACAAACTGATGAGAAATTATTAAAACCACCCTTTGGACATCAGGGTGATACTGTGCAATCTGAATTCAATCTGTATAATCTACAAGGTGTTATGTCCGAAAGTCATTTGCCAATTTTAAACGCATTGCTTCAAGAACTTTCTTGTTTGACAAGAGTAGGTGAAACTCATCCCAGTTCATTAAGTGGGCAATCTCCAAGAATTCTGCCAACTGTTCATAGCAAAAGAGGTCCTTCCGGTCATAAAGGATCACGGAGCGTTCCCAAAGATGAAACATACAGAAAACAAAATGTTCAAGCAGCATCTCTGAAGAAGTCTCAAACATTGGTTATTGGTTTGCCAAGACAAAGAGTACGTTTCAAGCAGACAAGTCTTACTTACGGAATGACTAAAACTCAAAAAATTAGACTAGAGATGAATCAAAAGGGGAAATTACCAAACAGAACTAAACCTTCTGAAGAACACAGGGCTTTAACTGAAAAAGATAAGATCAAAAGAGAGCATGAGAAGATGCCTTTGCCAACAGGCAATTTAGGACAGACATATAAAATAGGCATAGCAAAAAAGCAGACAAAGAGAGATGCAAAGCATACAGCAGATGCACAGGTCCAAACACAACAGTCATCCACTGAAGTACCAGATAATGAAAAAAGTGGGATTCCTGTAACCACATGGGTGGTGAAAGAGAGCTCGGTATTAATTAATACTGAGCCAACTCTTCCCAATACTGACAGTGCAAGGAGTGTAAAGAGTCAAAATAGTCTGGAAATTTTCATCCCTCAGGTTGAAGGTATGTAAACTAAATGTAACAGAGATTACAAACTACTATTTTTCTGAGGCAGCCTTTGGGTAAGTCTCTAACATACTCAAATACATCAGAGAGAAGTTCAAGATGAGCGCAACAGACAGTTATTTTGTTTGGCAAAGTCAAACTTAACATTTGGGAGACAAGACAAAACATGTTTTTACAGTGCCTTTCTATAAATTAACCTTCTACACTCTGACAACAGTATGCATATTCTCCATACTGTTCTCTATTCATTCCTTAAGCTGCAAACAAGGAGAATTTGTTTAACAATCAAGAGCTTCTTTAGTTGGTGATCATTTCCTTTATTCTTGTGACCCTCATGGGTGATTCAGGGTAGATATTTTAAGAAGATATTAGATGCTGGTTACTCTTTGGAGTCAAAGTGAGTGACTCCATTTCAATTATAGCTGCCCATCATTATTTTTTATTCTGTTTCAGCCACTGATAACATTATTTTGATTTCAGGAGAACCAGAAGAGAGAAGTGATCAGGAAAAGGAATGGACCACTGATCAGGCTACAGCTGGCTTTTATGATAACACAGGGATCTTAGGTGCAGAGCTGGATGGTGTGCAAGGAAGCTCTGCCATGACCATGTACACAGAGGACTTTCAAGATTCTGGAACAGAGGGGTCGCATGCATCATACCACTTAGCTTTCACAAAGAGTAGCAGTGTTGAAGGTGAAAATCTGAGGCAGAGATCAAATTCTGACATTTCATCTGCCAGTCAAATGTCTCAAGGTATTTCTGCAGCATCAGGGAAACCAGTCCTGTCATCTCATTCTCCAGTGAAAGCAAAATCCAAGAGGATACAAGGGAGGAGGAAGGGGGAAGCTGCAGTGGATGTGAAACAGAAAGTGACAACATCAGAACAAGATTCTGTTGCTCAGATATCTAACCTAACCAAAAGTTCTTCTAGTTCATCCAAAAATTCTGATGAAAGAAGTGAAGCAAGTTATTCTGATGACTTCCACTCTGTTGGCTCAGAACCTGAACAACAGAACTCCCAATCTTTATCTGATGATAGTATTGATGACAACTCTCAGCACACAAAGCTTAATCTTCCACCTCCTGCAAGTAATCTGGGATATACTTATTAATCATGTCAACTGTCTTTGATCATTGCAATTGATAACCCTTTTACTCCAAAGATTAAGTTATGTCTCATTCCTCCTTTGTATGTATGCAGTTTGGCAACAAGTATTAATTTTTATTACTTAAAATAACTTAAAAGCTCTACCCCTTGGACTTTTAGCCCAAACATAAGACAAGGTTAGGAATGCAGTGCTCCAAGCTGCAACTCCTTTGGCTTTCAGGTGACTGAGTTGAAGAAAAGTTTGGTTACTAAATTTGCAGAGAAAAACAGATTTTTGACTTGTGTTTGGTGATCTTTTCACAATGTATAAACACTGTTTTTTATTTTTTCACACTTGCTGAGAGAAGTGTGTAAGAGTGAGGTGTTAGCAGGATAAAGTAGGGTAGTCACATTGATAATCACCATTTTACTCAGTGTTTCTGGGTGTTTCTTAACAATTTCCCACAAGTTTTATCCTTCCCTTATGATTTTAACTTTGGTGACCTCTAATGGTTTTAGGGTTGCCAGTTTAAAAGATTTTAACTTGGAGCCCTTGGTGCATGGGGGAATGTTTTGTCATGGGAGGCATTCCCAAAAGGCAATAAGTTTTAGAAAAAGATTGATTTGAAAGGGGAATCTCAATAAGGGAAGGGACAGGTTCAGGTCAGAAACTCTTCTTGTTGGGAGGAACGAGTGAGAGTTACACAAACAACATATTTGACCTGATATTTGCTTGAACAACTTTATTTTGAGGTCTATGAGAAGTTGTGACAAGTATGACTGAACATTGTCAGTTATGTGTATTTATTTAACAATAGAACTCTTTTACTGATTTTACAGGAGTAATAATAATCTCATGATTGTGTGGATATGATGCTGTGGTTGGAACAATAATGCACATCCCCACTATCCAACTTTTGTAAAAAAATTAAGTTCAAGACAGCACAGCCCTCAAAGAAAAATAAAACACTCAATCAAGTCTAGACTGTTCATGTTTAAGTTAGGAAAGGTTAACAAGGAAAAAGACATTATTACTTAATACCTTGTAACAAAGTCTCTATTCACAGTGAATTTCCATCTCAATGGGTTCCAAGTTCCAAACTCACTTTCAAATTTAGGCTGAGTGCACAAACTTTCTTATAAAAGTGAGTTTTAATAGTATGTCAACAAGAATCATTTTTAATTTTTTTTAGTGGTCTCTATTGAACTTAAACAAACAAACAGAAGCCATATTGTCTATTTCCAGCTTCATCTAATGTGGTAACAGAAAAGGCAATTACCAAGGATAAACTGATGTCCATTGAAGAATAAAGACAGTCTCCATGTACATCTTACTTTTTAAAGTTACTAGTAAGTCACAGAAACTGAACCATGTAAACCTCTTCATGTGAATTCTAAACTCTCTCTAACTTGTGTTCCTGAGCATTATTCAAATGAGTCACTGAGCAATTTCAACCCTTTGCGAAACTGTGCTCCAACAAAGTATATTTCAGGTCACATGCTCCAGCCTCTTGATCTTTGATCTTCAATAATGTGGTCTTTTCACATGTTACCTGCTAACAGAGATGTTTTGTGATCCATATGACTCTGCTGACAAGGTGATATGTTTGTATGTTTTACCATCAAAAAATTAAAGAAATAATTAATACACTTAATTAATAAGTAAGCAGAAATCTCTCTCTACAAGCTCATGAAGAATCCAAGAAAGTTATAAAAAATTCTCATAAATAGGGAGCACCACAGCCTAATAGTTAGTGCAGAAGACTTTGAATCAAGAGTATGGAGTCTAAGTCCTAGTGCCATCCTTATGTTTGAGATCTTAGACACGACACTCTGCTGTCACAGTACCCCTCTCCAACCACAATAGTTATCGCAAACTGTTGGGAAGACTTCAGGAACTGCCTGGAATGCTTGCAATGATCTGGAACTCCATTCAGTAAGAGTGGCAAGACTCCTACATGCCCCATGTTATGGAGACTGAGTTGAGTCCACTTCAGCATATTTCTTCTCACTCTGAGCTCAGTTTGTTTAATTTGTGGTAAAATTTACACCCAAGTAATGGTTTCTAAAGAGAATAGAAACTCCTTTGTCAACTCAACACTATAGGTGAGGTAGCTGTCCTTTCCGTGGTATGTGCTTCGTCAAGTAAGTCATGTACATACTTTGCAAAGTCAACAGGAAATGATGGTGCTCCTTCATATCCTAACAATAAGATAAAAGGATCTCTCAGGAAGCAAAATTAACAATAAATTGTTTACAAGAACTATGGCCCCAACTACTCTGAATGTACAATGTGGTAAATTGTAACAAAAACACAGACTCACCTGGAAAGTAATTGATATCGATAACAACATGGTGCCCTGTGCCTTTCTCCACAACAATGTCAATGCCAAACATTGTTAAATTCTGTTTAAAGAAAATAGACCACATTTTCATTAAATTTTTCCTGGAAAGACACAAAATCACTGACTTCACTTTATAAGCTGAAATCAGCAAAATCATATGATATAATCAATTCTGCCAAGTTAACCAGGATGCACAACTGTCTATACATGTGCCTTTTTTTCAAAGAAACTGCCAATACAAGAAAGAAGTTTCAATCCTGGTGAAGAAATTTAGCTCAGGTTGAAAATTTCCCTTTTTGGTGCCTGGCCTTAAATGTTCAGCTCTGCAGAACAGACTGAAAATGGCTACCTGGCTACCAGTGTTTCAACCTGGGTTGATACATGAACTTAAAAATAATAATAACAATAATAATAATAATAATAATAATAATAATAATAATAATAGCAATAATAATAATAATAACAATATAGTTAAGAGAGAAAACTGATGTAAGGTTGGATAACAGGGGCAAACAACAAAAACAGTGACAACACCAAAAATAAATATTTTTGTGATCTCAACTCGTTTTCATGGTTGGACTCTCTCGAGGATGGCTGGTGCTAGCCTAGGTGATCCAGTAAAAGAAACAAAACCCCAAAAAAATATCTTCAAGGCACATTCTCTCGTCACTTGTGGGAATTATAAATTAATGAAGCTGGGTGAACTTGTATTTTAACTTGCAGAAGCCTAATCCCACTCAGCAAAAATCCTTCACAAGTTTACAAGAAGGGAAGTATGAGACAACAAGCTTGGTTGCTGGTAATTTGGCATTCCACCATAAAGCTATATCTGTGACTGTGATAAGAACACTTACCAATTTTGGTTGAAGTTTTCTGACAAGTTTTAAAACTAAGTTTTCATCCAGCCCTATACTGTTTGTGCTATCACTATCATCATTGTCAAGCTGTACATGAACAGTCAACATGAAAAACAAAGAGATTCAGTTTGCCAGTGAAATAAATACTGCAGCAATGATTATACAATACTAAACCCTGGGTTAGTACAATTATGCTTCACAGATGATTTTTCAGCATCAGTTGCTTTGTTAAGTTGGGGTATTCAGTTGGTCTTGTTGCTTATTTCAATGTCATGTCATCAGTGCCAGTAATCACTGATTTGTGTTAAGAGGAGTATGTTCTAAGTTAGTGAACCTATTTTCAGTAACTGAAAAAAATTATAGCGACCCATAGATAAGGCCTAAAGTAGAGTCCTAGTCAATATAGAAATTTTTGGGAGTAACAAGTATTGTTGTCTGACTGTCACAGGGCTCATATCAGAATTTTTAAGACATATTACATAAGACATGACCAGTATTGCATCTACACTGTACAGCTGTACCTCACTAAGATAAGATCCTGAGTCAGGTTTGGAAACATCATGTGATGAAAAGAATATTGTTTTCATCTCTTTTGCTGATGAAAGAAAAAACAGACATTGTTGTCATTTGTTGAAAGCTCAAAAACTAGTTCCTTGTCTGTATTACAATAACTTCAATCAACCACTGTATTCTATTTTAGTCGGCACTTCAAAGTGAAATTTTAAAATAACTGGAGACAATTTTGAATCAATTAATTTCCTTTACTGAATAATTCTGAAGGACAGACTTATATCAATCTTCTCTAATTAAAAACATTCGTGTTTTGTCTCTCATTGAAGTATTTTTAATCAAAACACAACATAATGAAAAATTTAAGTGATAAAATGTTTTCAATTGATTTCTTAGGAGGTTGTAATAAGATCAGTTAACAGTACAGTTAAAGATTTTTAACCCTTTAACCTCTAAGAGTGACTAGCATCTAATTTCTCCTCACAATATCATCCCTGAATCAAACATGAAAATCATGAGAATAGAGGAGATGATCACCAACTAAAAGAGCTCTTGATTGTGAAACAAATTCTCCTTGTCAACCTCTTTGGAAATGTATGGAGAACAGAATGGATAATTTGCATATTGATGTTAGGGTGTAGAAGATTACAACATTTCTAAAATTTATAGCAGAGCTCACAGAGTGTAGCCCCATAATTATACAAAATAGTAGTAACCCATTGAGCCGAAAAAATTTGGACGTATAACCATACAACCAACTGTACAAAGTGCTACTTTTAGCATGCACAGCCAACTGTACCAACTGTACAGGAACTATCTTATAATCAGTCCTCTACATGGACACAGAGAAGTTGCGAATGAAAATCCATTAATATTACCACAGACTTTATCCATAGTAGGGGCTTCAGTTTTGTTCAAGAGACATGTGGGAAAAAAAAAATGTGAGCTATATATTACTCTACAATCAAGAATGCTATGCATATCCCAAATACAAGGCAGCTAAACACAATTCATCTAACTTACTTGTAGTCTTGTAAAAATTCTTGATTGATGGTCTCTCTACGATGTAATGCTTATCTCCTGCCACAAATACCTGTTAATGGGGCATATAATTAGATAATTACCGAGGGGACAGGGGGACAAAAAGACTTTTTGTGATTGAATGAAAGGCAACACAGATGAAAATATCTTGATCCCAAAAGAAATGAAGTAAAAATAATCTCACATTATCAGTCTCCTTTGACTGCCTCATATAAATTGACACATAGCACTGGAGTGCATTGCCGCGAGTTTTTCCTTGCCTTATGAAATTCAGTTGCATACATTACAACTTACTTACCTTAAATAAAACAGCATCATGATTTACAAATTGTTGAACAACACATGGAGCCTGTGTCAGGTCCTGCAGTCCTTCCTCATTAAAGATTAATGCCATCTAAAATGCAAGACAAAAATGATTACAGTTAACAATAACTTTCTCTACAGTTGGTAAAAACTTGACAAACACAATTTCCTGTCCATCCATATACATCTATAACTAAATTCCTTCCTTGTCTGGTAAACATTTACCTCATGACACAATTCTGATCCATGACCAATGACAGTTTTACAAACTGAAATGTAATGTATAACACCGCAAAAAATGATATTTAGTATATTGGCATTGCAATTTTCATAGGATACAGTTCCAAAAAAAAAATTGTGTACAAAGTTAAAATTTATATTTATAACCTCAAGCTACAACAGTGATCTATGCTATATTAGAAAAAAATATAATGATTTTACATCAAATCTTTTGGTTTTCTATTTCCTATTTATTCATGGCACTTATATATTATGTATTACCTCAAAAGTTGGGTGACCAAAAGTATCCTCAAATAGTGCAATCTGAACTGAACTAAATAATAAATTAAATGCATTTAAATCCAATTAATTAAAACAGAGATCTAGGTACTTACTCATTGGAAACATAACACCAGCATTTTCAATTCTCATCAAATTCTGTTTATAGTCAAGCTCATCAAATTGCACAAAGTTAGGAACAAAGACTTTAACTCCTATCAATGAGAAGATGAATAATTATTTAATAATTGATTTTTGACAACAATATATGGTTTGATCATAAATACTCAGTGCAAAGTGAAATCAAAACTTCACACAAACCTTCCTCCAGGATTTCACACTCTTTCATGATCTGATAACTTTTTGTTCTGTCAAATAACTTGTGGATTGATTCCATTGGATCAATGATGATGATTTCTGGGTGATCTTTAATATACATCTAAAAAAGAACATTTCACAATAGTTTCCTAAATGGAAAGATGTTTTTTTATTTTGTCATGACCATAGGAGCATATATATTTTTTTTTATTTTCACTGGGTCAAAAGCCCAGTGTTATGGTGAGTGTGCTGGACTCCCAGTCAAGAGGACTGGGTGTGAGGCCTGGTTAGGGCTTTGTGTTGTGCTCTCAGGCAAAACACTGGTACCTTACTTTTAAAGTGCCTCTCTCACCGAGTATAAATGGGTGCCAGCCTGATAAAAGACTAGCAAGTAACCTTGCCATGAACAGGCAACCCATTCAGGGGAGAGTAGTAACACTACAAAATTTCTTCAAGATACGTGAATCAGGATAAGCTCTGGCTGGATATGCCACCGGCTCAAGTACAGACTTATCCCTTTAACTCCCATGAGTGACCAAGACAGAATTTCTCCTTACAATATCAATACAATATCAAGCAGACAAGTGATGAGAATAAAGAAAAGTCTTAATAGGGGGGTTATTAGTTGATTCAATACCAGATTCCTCAAACTAACATCAAAAAAACTATATGGCAGACAGTAAGGAGAATTACTAATGAGATCTTGGGAGTTAAAGGATTAACCTTCACCTAACGTTAGCCTCAGTGATCTTTCACTACTGATTAAAAGTCAGTTCTATTGCAAGTAAAAAAAGACTGGCCTTGGCAATTGAAGCACACTTGAATTGAAAGACAAAATTATGAAGTAATACAGGCTGCTTGATAAAGAAAGTGTGAAATACATTACCTCTACTCCTTTTAATGTTTTAATAGCTTCTTCATCGCCCTCAGTAGCGGCTGCCATGTAATCTGTTATCTTCTGGATGATCAGGTCAAAGGGACCTTGTTCTTCTAGTGGTCTGTCCAAGTCCACCTGATCAAAATAAATTTTACCTTGTGAATAACTAGACTTGCTATTTTCTAGTGCTATTTGATGAGTATAGTTTTAGCAATGGGTTTTTCACAATATTAACCCTTTACACTTTAACATGCATATTCTCTATGCTGTTCTCTATACATGAACTTAGTTAAAGATAAGGAGAATTTGTGTAACAATCAAGAGCTTCTGACAATTGGTGATCATTTCTTTTATTCTCGTGACCTGAATGTTTGATTCAGGGGTCATATTCTAAGGAGAAATTAGATGCTAGTCACTCTTTGTTGTCAAAGGGTTAACTCTTTGTCCATTCTCATCAGTTCAAATTGAAATCTGGTATGTTGCTTTTTCAAGGAGGGTTGAATAATGGAGAAATACTGTAACAAAAAGACAGCCCAGGGCAAAGGAAACAACTGATGCCAGGTCTAGTAAATGAACATAAGCCACAGTACCAAGACATACATTCTCTTGCTACTGTTACATCCACGCACCCTTGCTAGTTATCAGAAATAGAAACACTTGTCATCATCTGTGTGAAAACTCGCAAAGACAACAAGGATAACAGCCAACAAAGAACCTGTGCAGGAATTTAAATCTACTGCCATGTTCCCTTACATAAAGGGTGCATCTGAGGTTCTTTGCCACTGCCTACAACATCAAGGCATATGGACCGTTTTCAAGTCTGGCACAACACTTGGGTCTCAGTACAACCTAAAGACGCCCCGAAACCATCAAAACAAGATGGTGTTCTTTACAAGATCCCATGTAAATGGGGCTAAGTGTATATCAGCAAAACTGGGAGAATTTATTGATTGTGACCCCCATTGGTACATGCATAGGGTCAAAGAGGCTATCCATATAGGACTTCACCCTAAAAACATCAACAGGGATAGTGGAAGCAAAATTCCCTAAGCTTGGAAACCCACAATCAAACGAAACAACAGCCAATCAATGAGGACCAATGAGGGAACACCATCTAGCAATCAGAATAATAACAAGGATCAAAATGCACCAATAGCAGCAAACCAACATGCTACAAATAGAGACACATAAAGAATCAACCTCATTGCCTGATGAAAACTAGCAGTATTGCAGTCGAAACATTGCGATCAACATCCAAAGTGTCTCCATTGTGAGACATATGCATAAAGTTCATCTCCTAACTGATAAGAAGTATAACCATTGAAGTGAGGACAAATTTATTTGTCATCTAATAAAAATCATTGAACCAAATGATCTCTACATTTCCCCTACGTCAATTTGATAAGCAATGCCATTTTGTACGTGACCTATGAGTTTTCAATACAAGAGGAACATGATAAGAGACTTTCACCTTCATGTATAAATCATGCTTTTACTTTTCCCTTTCATAATTCAATATCAATTATGATGATAAAACAAACCATTCGCAAATGATCGAAACTTTGGTCGATCTGTTGGAAAGATGCTCTAAAATTTATTATTTACGGGAAATTTCGTTGATGATTCAAGACGATAGAGGGCGGAGTAGTTTTCGACTGATATATTTCCCAAGTCTTTTAGTTTCAAACACGCGAGGTACAGCGAAAACCGCATAACGTGAATAAGTTTCCCTAAATACGGATAAGAAAGATAAGTTTCCGGAAAGGCTGGACTGCAAATAGTGCTCGTAGCAATTTCAAATGGCAAAACAGATGGGGACGTGATCGCCTTTTTTATTTTCAATTAAGTGTACATGTGATTCATGATTTTCCTCAATTTAATTTGTTTGATCCACCGCGTAAATTAAAAAGTGCGTCAATTCCCCATTACAACCAAGATGAAAGGACGAAAAACAGTTTTCTTCGTAATTGAAGAACAATTTCTCCTGATTAAGTTAAATTAGTTTTATTGTTATCCTTGACTGCGTACGCCTGATCTGAGCTAACATGAGCCTTCTTACCTCAACCAGATCGATACCAGTTTTCCTACAAAAGTGTGAAAAAAATGAAATTATATAAAAAAATATACCATGTGTACCTGAAGTAATTTTGAACAACATCGATGCCTGCATAAAACAAAATAAATGGCTGGTTTGGCAACAAACTCACCCACACAACTGCATGAAGGTGTCGAAAATACTCTTACGCATCTTTCTCTGACTGACCAAAAACCCGACTCGTTTTCGCTTGAGAAGCCCGTTACTGTTCCTAAACATCGTATATGAATTCTCCACTCAACCACTCAAAGTAATCTCCAAAATTACCGTTAGGAATATCATTTTTGAGAGAATTTCAACAGCATGTTATATTCCAAACATGCGCCTCATAATATTCCGCTCCCATGCTGATGAGTGACTGCTAGTACTGTAATCAGCGGTCCAACAAACAAATTTACTACCCAAGCTTTTCATCGTTTCCAAAATGGCTTCTCGAGTGATTCTTTCGCATACAAAGTTTCTGGGTTATGTCGCTTTTAATGAACTGAATTTCGTTCGTTCGTCAGTTTCTTTCGACTATCGTTGCGTAAGAAATGCCAGTTATGTTAATTTTTCAAAAAAATTGACAAGAAATAACGACTCAAGGGAAATAACTGCATCAACAAGTTTGGTACAAAATGGTGTCAGAAGTTTCAGTTTACAACATTGGCATGGTGAGTCGGGGACGTATAATGATTAATTCTAACACAGTCATAAAGAGAAAAAACAACGGTCGAAAAAATTGGCACGTGGTTTGAATCAGTGAGAGTTCGGCGAGAATCAAAAATGGCAGTTGTGTGTGCTGATAGTTGAACTATATGTTATTTATGCACCCTCAGAATCAAGCTGAAAAACAAATGCCTTTTGAACCTGCCATCAGAATTAGTTACGTTTTTTTTTTTTTTATCATCTTAAGTTGGATCTCACGCTTCTTTGCTGAATGCATTTTTTTCTTTTTTTTGGAGACAGCTGTCCTTTTACAATCAGAATATTCACAGATAGCACAAAGATTTAGTCAATAAGTGCAGTGTTGATTAACTAGCTCTAATTGTTGTGCTGAACTATTAAATAATTAGTTTTCTACTTATTGTTTCAGGTATAAGAGCATCCAAACTCACAGTGGATAATATCAAGGATTATGATGAAAACATTGGATGCCCAATCTGCAGAAGAAACATTACCTTCACTTATAAAGTACTCTGAATTTTGTTACACAGGCAGGGCTAATGCTTGAAATGTCAGTTTTGAAACTCTTAATGGTGGCCAATTTGCATTATCAACTCAGTTGATAAAACAAAAATTATCTTGCTACATACATAACCAGTTTGAATACTGTATTTATTTGATAAAGTGTCTAACCCTAAATAAGTGCTCACCTCATAGGTAGGAAAAGTTAATAGGTGCCCAGCCTCAAATAAGCACCCCCTTACCCCCACTATTAAATGTTTTGTTGCAAAGCAAACTTATTACTTGCTGAAAATCATGAAAACTAAGTTAGTGCCCTCCTTCATTAACTGCACTCTCTTGAGGTCCAAAATTTAATAAGTGCTCAGGGTGCTCAATTGAATATATACAGCATATCCAATTTTAATCTAAGACCTAATCTATAACAAACATCCATTCTATTTCTTTTTTTTTATGGCTGTAGATGAAAGGCAAAATAATGTTGAATGTAAAGAATCAGCAAAAATTTGAAGTTTTAAGGTGCAAACTGTATTATAACAATGACTTCAATTTAATTCATTTTGTTACCTACATAGGATGTGTTGTTCTTATCACAGTTCATGTCTCCAAAAGGTTACATCCTTAATCGGAGAGTGACAGGTAAGTTGCTATTGATACAAATTTGGTAAATCAACTGAATAAAAAAAGCTACCTTTCAAAAGATATTTTTTTCTCCAACTGGTTTATAAGTTTTGTAAACAAAATGTATTAACCAGAGTCAATGCTGTCATTGATTTCTTTTGCTTGGAATGGTTCTCATTTGCTTTTGTTGTCTATCTAATCTGTACTTCTTTTAGTCTAAGCCTTACAATCATCAATTAATTTATTAATAAATAAATATATAATGTTCCAAATACTGTTTTTCTCCAAAAGGTGTTTGCTCGAAACAGCAGAGGAAATTAGAGAAAGCTATCAGAATATCACAAAGGCTTGGTGAGAATAGTCTTCATTATAAAATTTTTAACTCCAGATATTGAATTTCTAGTGTTCTGATTGGTTCACTCAACTCTGGTTATCAGCTTATACATGGAATCACCTTAAACAGAAACAAATTCACCCACGTTTCTAAATTTTAGTGTTAGAACAAATTCATTAAGCTCCCATAGCATTAATGTAAGGTGCAGAATTAAATAAAACAATTATTCCATCTGTGCATTGTTGGATACAAGATGGGTTATAGCCAACTTAGTGCTATGCACCTTGTTGGATATTTACATTTTTATATCCAACATGTGCTCATGGAATAATTGCTAAATGTTGTTGAGATCGTCCCAAACACAGACAATTGATAACAATTTTGTATGCTCCAATGTAAATCATATAGCCAAATAACTCTTGCACCAAAAATCCTGGAATTAGCACCAACCTGTAAATCAGCACCCCTATTCAAAACACACCTCCCTTCAAGAACTTGTACTTCCCTATTCCTATTTTCACTGAAAAATAATGTTTAAACTAGATAAGTGCTTATTTGTACTGTTATACTTACCAATTTAGAACATAATTTTTCATTAAGTTTGGAAAAACAGCTACTGGTGCAAATACCCTGTGTTGGGTATTTAAAACATTACGATCAGCTTGGTATATGATGATTCATTAACAGCAGATATTGCATGTTGTACACTCTACAGAAAAAATATGGGTAAACATTTTGGAAAAAAGTCTTAAGATAAATGACTTAACTGAATTGAGTGTCCTCTTGAATAACTGGCCTCTCCCCTGAATTTGAAATGAGAATCCTCTTAGTGCTAATCTAAGGGTTAATTTTATAGAACCCTGGCTGTAAAATTGCTTTCAAATACAGATTTTATGAACTCCTTTCAAGGAAGACAACGTTTTTATGTGTAACTTGCATTTCAAATGATTTAAGGTAATGTTTATTATCAAATGATGATTTTAAAATAACAGTAGAAACATGTTTTATTTGCAGGGGTTCTTCCTAAACTGTCACCAATACTGATAAGAGAGCTGGAAAGCCAGAAGCAGGCTCAGGAATAAAGTCACAAGTCAATCACAAACTTGAGTCACTGGTCACTTTGGGATCAGCATCCAGCTGAATACGATGTCTTATCAGAATCATGTTTTTCACAATTGACAAGCCCAGTCTTACTCTAGTGGTAAAAGAGAAGTCCTCAGAAAGACCTGCTGCCCAATTTTTTTGCCTCATGGAAATATTCTCCAAGAAAAAATGGAAGCAGAATACTATGTTTACTATGTCTTTGAAATGACAACAAACTCATTTATAAGCAGTGATTTCATCACTCTTTGCAAACAATACAAGCATAATAATATGTTTATTTGGTAAAATGTCATTCAAATAACAACAAATTCATTTTAATTTTTTTGTATGGGTTCTGCATGACTGAAATACCTGACAAGCTTTTAGATGACTCAAATAAAAATGATAGCACAACATTAAAAGATGCTTTCTTCTTTCTTCGCCTCAATGAGTGCAAAAAATATTTATTGGTTTAAAAAAAAACAGAGTGTTGATAAATGCAATAATATTAAAACTGCACTCAAGTTGTTCTTACTATTTGTGTGTAAATATCATTAAATACACTATAATACATAAAACTTGTGCATGAAGTTGTCCCTTCACAGCATAAAAGGAAGATCCAGATTTTTGGTGCCGACACCAACATACACTGATCCATACTTTCGTGTGCCTGGTACATGATAGAAAGCAAAGCCTAACCCGTGTAGGCTGTGCAGGGTAACCAAGCCACTCTCACGCTCAAACTGGATACTCCATGAGCCTGGAGAGGACACCAACCAACAGTACTAAATATTATTAAATATTAAATAGAGAAGGCAAATAATTCTTGTCATTTTTGAAGTAAGAGGTTCAGAGAAAGTTGTGTATATCCAGAAGGTCTTTCTTTCCTAAACAAATATACAGGACCATGTGTAACGTGTTGATAATTTCAAAAGTCAACAAAAATAGATAATAGTTGATTGATTTTGATAACAATCAATCAGCTAATTTGGAACAGCCATTAGAGGGTCCCAAAAATTAAAAGCCAGGATTACTCCAGAAGTAAGATTTGCCTTCCTTTGGTACATCAGTATCAATTGGATCAAGGAAGTCAATAGCTTTATCCAATTCAGCTTACAAGAAAATAAATCAACTTCACTTTAATAGACAGGTGGATTATTGAAGAAACTAATGGTATCAATGTTTGAATAATCAACGTCTGATCTTTTTTTTTCTTCATTGTCATTGAAAGGAAACACTGCAGCAAGAGTGAAAGTTGGTGATTACCATTACTATGGATATGGAACAGATATTGACTATGAAACAGCAGCAATCCACTACAGTTGCTTCTGAACAGCAACATAGTGCATAGGTAATGTTTAATCTGGGCTACATGCACAAGAGAGGACTGGGTATGAGACAGGTAAAGCAACGTTATTTCTGATGGAACACTTAAAGTGACATGAAAATTGAATGTTGGTCATGGAAGGTTGTAGAGAATGATTCTTCCCAGAGCAGAAGAGCAAGAAATATCCTGATTTAATGAAGGTTACATTATTTCAAAACCCATCTCTTAAGCATAGAGCTGAAGTTCATGAGAAGCATCCAAAATTCCTGTAACTTTACAAGTTTGGGTTTGAACCTAAATCTTCAAAACTTGAGCCAATAAGCTTCCAGTTTGTTAAAATTTATGCTCTCTCTGAGGTTAATTTAAACCCACCATACAATGAAATTCAGACCACTTTATGTTACTCACTACTGGAAATTTAAAGATTGAAAAGGTATGTAACTAAAGGGTCTAAATTATTTGTAAAATATCAATAACTTGAGTGAGAATTTTTTCCGTCAGGACATTCATCTTGCCAAAAGGTTTAGCGACATGGCAGCTCAGACCAGCCCTGATGCCCAGGCCCCAGTCTCACTAGCTCTGTTGAAGCTAGGCGTGTTTTTTACTTGGGAATGGATTCAAGAGGTATCAGAGGAAATTGCTCCTAAAAGCTTTAAATTCACCTCCCACATCTGTTTTCAGAATTTCGCTTTTCCACGTAGAGAAATATTTTCTACAAAGTTACCGGCATTGATAGCTTTCGCTAAGCTTCTCCCAGATACTTTTAAAAATAGATTAAACAGAATTGAAAGATGTAAAATGTACTAGAGGTGTTTATACACATCGTTCAAAAGATCACAGAATAGCCCTAAAACGGGCGGAAAGTGGACGGAATGTCGAGAGGAAAAATAGGATAGTTAAAGTGGACTCAAGTTTCCGCTTTTGTTTCCCATGGCAACCGTCAAGCGTTATTCCCCTGCTACATTGCTTGTCTCCTCTGACCAAGAGAGCCTGGCACAGCCAACCATTATTACGAAGAGATCGTGATCGACTGGCCCAGACTAATCATTCAGATCTTCAAATGAACGTCTCTTTCCATAGTTTTCCCTTTCTATCGATTGTTTTTTAGAATTACGGATCATTGAACTTGTCAAAGTTTACCAAATTTATTGGCGATGACTGGGATATTTATGCAATGACAGGACTTGCCCTCCTGTTTGGAATTCTTCTTCTACTTCGAAGGAGACAATAACCATCTTTTGTAGAATTTGTACAGTAGCCGTAGCTTGTATGACTTTGCAAAAAATTTTTTATTTTAAGCATAATAAAATATTCCGGTTTCTTGTGGTTGGGTGAGTTTTACATTTAAGTTTCTATTTGTCGTAAAGGGCTAAGCTAAGGATGGAAAAGATTTACATCGACGAGAAACTGAGAACTCAGACACTCAAGGCAGGATTTACAAGCTGGATCATCTCTCGTTTAATTCCTTTTAACCAAGAGATCCATTAAATTTTATGCCATCGCAGTTTACTTGTTTTAGTTATCCTTCAATTTTTAACAGTTTCCGTGAATTAGTTCTTTATTTTTTTCAGAAACACTGCATGACCATTTGAGATTTTTAGCTGAGAATTTCCCATCAGAACAACTTAATGGCAGTTTTTTCTTTTACAAAATTGTTTATTTTCCTTTGTTTCAAACTCATTATCGTACATTCATGCAAACTCGAACTACGAGGGAACTTAATTATGATGCGCAAGAAACATTTGACCAAAATATTTTTATCCTCATTTACAACAAGCAAAAGGTAGCGAAAGGTTTCCTTTTGAGCGCCGTTTTTTCGCTACTACTACTACTTTTTTTTTTGAAGCTACATCAACTAGTTGTATCAATGTTCACCTTTTTGCTACGCAATCACTGGTGTTCAACTCGAAAATTAAAATGTTCAGGTACTAAAAGCTCATCTTGATACTAGGGATTTTCACGACATACTTGTTTGAAAAAAATCACAGAATAAAATTGTACAAGGATCGCAAATTGCGCTCTAAACCAGCGCCTTGAACTTGTCTACATAGAAAAGTCAATCCATGTGTAAATGATCAAGTGACGAACACTGTTCTCATTTCTTCAGCATTGTTCGTTCTCTTCTTCAAATTCAAGCGTAACGTCGTCACCAATAATCACAAATGGAGCCCAGTTCTTTGGAGCACTAAACTTCTCAGATTCTCTTAGGCATTTCATAGCTTTATTGAGAGCCGTACTAGCATTGTCGCCATCCCTGAGATGTTTATAGAATGTTTTCATGAACTCCATTGTAGCCTCGTCACCAATTGCCCAGAGTGTCGCCAGAACCGAGCGGACACCAGAAGCTAAGAGAGCCCATGCAATACTGACCACGCCTTCGGCAGAAACTTTCCCTCGACCACTGTGACAACGGCTGAGCACGACAAGTCTTGCTCGGAGCTTCAGAGCTTTGATATCTGACATTTTTAGCATGTAGTCTTCCTTCTCTGGTTTCCGGTACTTCCTTGAAGGATTTGGGGCCAAAACAATGTCACCTGTCTCCGCGAGTCCGTGCGTTGCGATGTGGACCAAAGCGACAGAAGCAATGCGTTTCAATACTTCGTCTTTAGTCGCGTCCTTTCCGACGAGTGGTGTGACATTGATAATTTCTCCGATCATTTGCACTTCCTTTTCCGCGTGAGGCAATGGCTGAAACCGAGGTATTCCAAGGAGATCTGTTATCTCCTCGAAACATGGATTACCCACAAGCAGCGCCCCACTCTTACAATGGTAGTTTTCAGGACAATCGTTGATTAGTTTCAAAGTGGTCAGTGACGGAGCAATGCGAATCTTAAACGATTCACTGAGGTACTTGGAATCTTTGTCGACGAAGGCAGCAAAGGGAATCAGACCTAGTAGACCATCGGGAATAATGAGTAATTCATCACCTTTCAACTCGTACGCGATGGGACCAATAACAGCATCATACAACAGCCGCAAGGAATTCCTCTGACTTTGTGGTGACTTCAACATTTCGTGACGAGTTTCTTTGTCCAGTGGCGATTCCTCTCTAGGCACATCCAGACGAAAGCTGTCCTTGGACAGTAACGCTGACATTTCATGACAAGAGTCTTCGTCTTGCTCCCACAGATCCGGCCAAAATGCATCCATAGAACGATCCTCGCAGATAACTCGAGCACCAAACTCATTTTCTTTGAAAGCTGTTTTTTTCAAACATTTTAAACAACAGGGACAGGGATCATTGCCGAACTTGTAATCGTGATTTGCTCCCTTTTGTCGAAACTGAACATCGTTCCCGTTACTGACCAGCCATATATTAATCGTCTCTTTTACAAGTGAAATGAAAATTGTTTGTGTGGAAACCAAAGGTGCTACGTCAGGCTCTAATGTCCTTGGCGGAGGAAATTCCATCTGATATTTTTGTTTCATGTTATCTTGTAAGACTTGTGCTCTTCCTTGATCAAGAACACACAAAGCCTCGCCAAAGTTTGAAAGTTTTAGCAAAGTTCTGCACAGGGAATCATACACACACTGTCGAGCATTTCGGAAGCATATTTTGTGAGCATCTTCAACCTTGATAATGTCCCTCACATCATTTATGATCTTTACAGCGGACCGCTGATGATCCAGAGCTTCATGTAGGAAACCTAAGTCTTCCATAGTATGGCCAAGGATATGATACGACGTCCACTCGCAAACTTTGTTTCCTTTTTCTTTTGCAAGGGCAAGACTTTTCATACAGTAGTTAGTGGCTTCCTTGAAATTCTTGAGTCGCCTATACGCATCACCCAACTGGTGGTAGACACATCCTTCTGGCCCTCCTACCTCCTCTTCTTTATAAATGTTCAGAAATTGGCCAAATAATTCGATGGCTTTCATAAAATTTCCTAGCTTTAGATAAGCCGAGCAAAAACCGAGATAGGACCTTGCCTCCGCTTTCCTATTCTGGAATTCTTTAGCAATAGCAAATTCTTCGTCATAGTACGTTTTGGCTGTGCTGAACTTACCAAGCCTGTTATAAACGACCCCAAGGCTGTCGTAAGCGTCTAGTTCACAATCAAGGTCCCGTGCGTCTTTGGCGATGTCAAGTTGTTGCATGTAGCACTCCACTGCTTTTTCACAATCTTCTAAAGATAGATAAATATCGCCAAGGAGCAATTTAGCTCTTCCTTCCCCAACTCTATTCCCAGTGTTTCTGGCAGTGATCAGACTTTGCTCCGCCCTCTCTATGGCTTGTTTGTAATCTTTGAGTTCATAATAGCATTGGCCAATGTTTTGGTTTAAAAGTTGCTCTCCATCTCGGTCTCCTAGTTCCTTAGAGATAATAAGGCATTTGTTTAAGTGTTTTACAGCTTGTTCGTAATCTCTGAGTGCTTGATAGCAATCGCCAAGGTGGCGGTTTGCACTTTTCTCTCCATATCGGTCTCCTAGTTCTTTCGAGATAATAAGGTACTCGTTAAAGTGTTTCACGGCTTGTTTATGATCACTGAGTGCTTGATAGCAAAGGCCAAGGTTGTGGTTTGCACTTTCCTCTCCAGCTCTATCGCTTAACTCTTTGCAGATGATAAGGCATTTGTTAAAATGTTCTACGGCTTGTTTATAATCACCGAGTGCTTGATAGCATTTTCCAAGGCTGTGGTTTGTAATTCCCTCTCTATCTCTGTCTCCAATTTCTTTGCAAATAATAAGGCATTTGATCAAGTGTTCCACGGCTTGTTTATGGTCGCTTAAGGTAGAATAACAACGGCTAAGGCAGTTGTGTACACATGTCTCTCCATCTCTGTCTCCAAGTTCTTCTGAAATAATAAGGAATTTGTTAAAGTGCGCTATGGCTTCTTTATAATTAGCCGTACGCATATAACAGTGGCCAAGATCGCGGTTTGCATTTTTCTCTCCAGCTCTATCGTTTAACTCTTTGCAGATGATAAGGCATTTGTTAAAATGTTCTACGGCTTGTTTATAATCACTGAGTGCTTGATAGCATTTTCCAAGGCCGTGGTTTGTAAATCCCTCTCCATCTCTGTCTCCAATTTCTTTGCAAATAATAAGGCATTTGATCAAGTGTTCCACGGCTTGTTTATGGTCGCTTAAGGTAAAATAACAATGGCTAAGGCAGCGGTGTACACATGTCTCTCCATCTCTGTCTCCAAGTTCTTCTGAAATAATAAGGAATTTGTTAAAGTGCGCTATGGCTTCTTTATAATTAGCCATGCGCAGATAACAGTGGCCAAGAACGCGGTTTGCATTTTTCTCTCCAGCTCTATCGTTTAACTCTTTGCAGATGATGAGGCATTTGTTAAAGTGTTCTACGGCTTGTTTATAATCACTGAGCGCTTCGTAGCATTTTCCAAGGCCATAGTTTGTAAATCCCTCTCCATCTCTGTCTCCAATTTCTTTGCAAATAATAAGGCATTTGATCAAGTGTTCTACGGCTTGTTTATAGTCGCTTAAGGTAGAATAACAACGGCTAAGGCAGCGGTGTACACATGTCTCTCCATCTCTGTCTCCAAGTTCTTCTGAAATAATTAGGAATTTGTTAAAGTGCGCTATGGCTTCTTTATAATTAGCCATGCGCATATAACAGTGGCCAAGATCGCGGTTTGCATTTTTCTCTCCAGCTCTATCGCTTAACTCTTTGCAGATGATAAGGCATTTGTTTAAATGTTCTACGGCTTTTTTATAATCTTTGAGTTTCCAATAAGCATTTCCAAGATCGCGGGACACTTTGCCTTCGTAAGCTCTGTCGTTTTCTTGTTGGGCAATCCTTAAACTGTGTATGAAGTTATCTATCGCTCTTTTAGTATCACCGGCCTCGTTGTACGCTTCGCCATGATTTTTGTAAGCGAACATTTCTTCCCTTGCTTCGCCATCGAGTTTCGTATTGACGAGGTCTTGCTTTCGTTGCTCTAGCAGGTCAGATTTTTTTTCTGCCATGTTTCAATGTGCTTCTTATCAAGTATAAAACTAAGAGTAAAAGTATGACAAAGTATAGTGAGTACGTTTTTGGAACAGATATCAACTTTTCCATAAAATTGGCCTACAGCAAGGCTAGCGTTAGTCTGATGAGTCAAGATAATAACGTGGGGGTAGAAACTGCTGTTGAAAATTTGAAAAATCCGATTACTGCAAAGAGAGGCAGCATCGTTAAAGCAGAACTGACAAAAATCATAAGGATGGAGGGATACAAAATAAAACTATTAATTTAATTATAATGTTATAATTACAGTTATCACGTGTAGTGTGAATAATTAATTCGGTCAAATTCTACTCGTCTACTTACGATCGGTGCTCTCACATAGAAACGTAATGTGAAATGATATGGTATATAAGTATCCAGTGGAGCCTTAAACTTCCTGATCATGCCGTGGATCGTCGAAAGCTCGAAGCCTTTTTTAATATTTTGTCATCATTTTTTTAAATTTTTACAGTAGCTCAAAACCTCACTGGAAACTCCTATTACAACTATTTTTAAATTCTTCTGAAGGACAACATGAAACGATCAATACTGAATCAGTTTCCTAGTTATTACTTACCAAGAACTGAATGCCTTGAAATAAAACTCCGGTCGGAGAGCTGCTTCCTCTGAATTGTAACTCGGACCAGTCAACAATAAATCCACCAGTCACAGATTCAATACAGCTTCTTCTCGCGTTATCACCATTTTATAATGTCGATGTCGGAAAATAAAAGACTTAGTTTTGTCTAAAAAAGGCATTTTTCCTTATTTGCATGGGCTTATTTTCATACCATAATTTCAGTTTCTCACCGAAAGCGTTTCCTGATACGATTGTAATGACTTTATTATAAAACGTGTTCTTTCATGTTTATTACTGGCTCCAGCTTTTGCACTGCACAATTTGTAGTATTTCAAGATCTTCAAGTTCAAGTTTAAGAATTTCGGCATTATAATTCTCGCTCTCCTGCAACTACAACCAGAAAATGTTCATATATAAAATAGAAACTAGGGAACATAATAGAACTAGGAAACTTACTGAACAAAAGAATCAAGTTTTACACCGGCGAGTCATGTGTTTTTTACGGATAGAAATGTAACAGTTCCCTTCACTTTCAATTGTCGTGATGGAGCGAAAGACAAACTCAGGTTAATTAAGGCCTGGGTCAAAAATGATTTTCGCCTCCAGTGCTCCCCCAACAAGGTTCGCGGAATTCGCGTGGACTGCGCGAGTAACCATAGTTACTTGGAATCAAGATCGCGTAGTTCGTGAACGGCATCCGCCATTTTGAAGTGTCGGCTTTGCATTGGTTTTTCCCATCTTCGCTGGTGAATCCGACAATCTAGAGGAAGTCATCAAAAGAAGGTAATAACATTTTCTTTGCTATCTTCCTTTCCTCAAAAAATGGCATGATATCGCTATCTTAAAGCCAAAGAGAACCCTTTTGAACATACGAAGACTTCTAAACACCGCTCTCAACATGTTCATTGACTTCACTGCAAATACAATGCAACATGAATTTATAACATAGCGCTCATTTCTAGAGCTCAATAGCGTTTACAATGTTTGTAACTTTTGCATAGAAAAAAGTACTATGTTTTGTAACAAATGCATACTAGAAAAAAGTTTCATTGTGGATATACCATTCAATTTTGAAATTAAATTTAGCTTGATAAATCTTCTATCACATCATGATGTGTAAACTTATAGTGTTTATCAAAATTTAGGCTTTTGAATGCTTTGGAAACAATTTCTCCAAGAAGCAGATGAATTTACTGACAAACGTAATCCCCCAAAGCAGTTGTTAGGTAAGTTTAATTGTTGACATGTAAGATGCAGATTGTCTTGTCATAAATTGTCCCTTGAAAACTGAGAGGAAAAAAAGCTGTACTAATGTGTGTTAGTTTATTCCGAGGTCCCTTACTGAATTGCTATAAATATATAATAATAATAATTTTAATTACTCACACAGAAAACCAGCCAGCCCTTGCAGATTCCAAAGGGAATCTACTTGATTAAAACCAGCTTTATTTACTGTTATCCCTATTTGTTTTCTTGAAGAGGTCCTTCCAGTTATTCCACACAACTAATTTATTACAAGCATGTTAATGGTGTTATTTATGAGGCATTTTTTTGGTTTTTAAATCATGTTATATCAGTTTTAATTATAGTCAACAGTTTGGTTTTTAAGTTTTGACCGGTAATAATTGCAACAATAATTGTCTATGATGGACTTGTAATTGATATATGTGTCTATTTGAATGTAAATATTCTACCCACTACACCAGTGGAGTATCTTTTAATTCAAATGCATCACAAAAGTTCTGATACATGCATATGATTCTGACCATAGCCTTCTCTCTTTGTTGATAAGACATGATTAATTACCAGTGCTTACTGTTGCCTCAAGTGGGGCACTGTTTTTTTTGTGACAAGAGCAAACACAAACTGGTATAAGATGTGTCATCTTCTCAGCCCTACTCATAAAAGATGTGCCATCTTAAGAGCAGGATAGGTTGCCCTTGTTACAAAGTCAGAGAGGAAAATTTTAAAATTGTATTTCTTGCTTTTTTTCGTTGCTCTTCCAAGTCAATATTCCTGTTAGAAGGCTATGGTGGCCTAACTGGTTAAAACTCTGGTTTATAATTTTAAGTTTGATCTGCCAGTTGCTTGCCTAAATTCAATTTCATAGATCAATAATTGGCAGGAATTGGGAAATAAATCAGTACATGTATGTTATCTAGCAGCGATGTAAAATTATAGACATGAGTATGACCTATGAAGTAATTTGTACCTGATGGACCCTAGAGCACCTTATCTGTGCATTATTAAAAATGTCCCTCTAACATTCATTCACAATTCGTAAAGCAGAAGTACAAAATTAGTTTAGACCAAGAGCACATGTAAACTTGCTAAAGACATGCACATACATTGTAATTTTAACCTTGCAAAGCCCAATAAAAAGACTCCTGCCGTGACATGGCTAGGGTCACTTTACCTGATTAGAGTGTTAATTATTACTTTCTTAAGCAGAGGTTTCATTAAGATTTTGAGGTGATGGGAAATGTACAAGGAAGCAGGCAAAATATGTTTTGATTCTGATTTATGTCAGTAACAACATGCAGGAAAAATTATGTTCCCAGCCAGTCAATTTGCCCAGTGTCAGGCCCGTGAAACCCCTGCTTAAGCTTATAGTATTCAGTGAGATATTATGGAAGCCAGTGTTGCCATAATGCCTGTTGTTGTTGGTCTTCTTACAGGACTGGCATCCAAACATTCTTGGGCCATGGAAACCAAAAGTCGAATGTTTTGCTTAACACCTACTTTGAACAGAATTTTACCAAGGGAAAAAATATCACTGGCTTCATTATTTGCAGGAGGAAAGGAGCTTTCACATGCTTTTCCAAAATCGATGATGTAACCATGTTTGTTACTCACAAGAAAATTATTAGCCTTCAAATCACAGTGAAGAAAGCCTTTTGTGTGAATATGTGAAAGGGCTTCTGTCAAATCATGTGAAATAATTAACCATTTGTTATGAGTGAGCTTTGCACATTCTGTATTGTTGCACTGTTTTTCTGACAAGACAATAGTTTGCTTATTGTTACAGATGTATTGTCTTCCCCTTTAAACTCCATTATTAAGGGAATGGGCTGCTTTTGAAGCTGCACACCTATTATGGTTGGGATATTTTTATGTGCGAGTGCCTGCATAATGTGAGCCTCCTTCATTATCTCTGTGGTGTCCTGTATCAGTGACTGTTTTTCCACAACCTTTATATCAAATCATGTGTACTGTCTCAGAAGGCATTGACCATAGGATCCTTCTCCCAGTATTATATTCTCTCCATTGGTTTGAAGAAGTTCAGTATAATTGATTAAGCTTACAGTGGATTATTTGGTACTTGCATTCCTTTTAAACTGGAAAATGAAGGCAAATATATTATAGAGAGTGTGCTTAAATAAATGCTAGATTGCAACACAAGTAAAGGTGAAGATTGTTGATCTCATTGTTTGGCATGCAAATTACTGTAAAGTAGGTAACTAGAAACATTACTCCTCCTCCAGATGGACTAGACATAAGCATTGGATTTTATTTTTTTCTTGGTGTGCTCTCCCTCGACGCTGCCGCTTTTTCTCAATTGCGTCTTTCTTTTTTTGGAGCTGAAGTTCCTTCACTTTTGTTTGTGCTTCAGCAAAGCTTATTTAAAGTATTTTCTCAAAGTGGCTATTCACTTTTGAATAAATGTGTTTTACAGCAGTTTTAATGGCTTTTTGCGTTGGTTTCACTTTACTTTGTGTCTTCACCCCACTTTCAATAAGGGCCTCTTTTAAAAGTTTTCGGGTTTTGAAAGCTTCTCCACTAGGGAAAAAATTATTGATGGCATAATAGTGCACTTGACAACCTCCACAATTTGACAGTGTGTGCTGTTTCTTCTGCGCTGTATTAAGAGCTTTCCAGTTTACCATTGAAAACGTGTCTTGGTACTGGGCCCTGGCTTTTGAGTTCATCTTTCGGAAAGAGCTGTAAATTGCTTTGGATTTCTTGACGTAGGTGGAACGTTCGACCGCAAAGACTTCCTGACTGTCACCCTCGAACGCTGCAAGATAGTTCTTCCACTTTTCACTAGGGTTAGTTTCAACCGAAGCACTTCCAACCTTACGAAAGCTCTCCTTTACAGCAACTCTTGCAAATCCACAATTAAAAATGACAGACATTTTCGTTTCACACGAATACACTTAGCTCGTTATCGAGTAGTACCGTTGTTAGGGAACAAAACCTTGAAGAGTTTCAAGGAATCAGTGCGATAACTTTCAAGTTTTGCGCCAAAATTGTAATTCAGTCTCGTTATATGATACTACTTGGGATAAAATTACAAACGTTCTCCATTCTTACCGCCCAAATTTGCAATTGTGTTTTATTAGAACTGTCAAAGGCGATCTAACCTTGGATTTACAGAGATACAATCGACCTCAGAAAACGAGAAAAAGAAATAAATATCATCAAAAGTATACAAAGTTTGCCTGTGTTACTTCTGAGATTGCTCCAATTAGTATTTGGTAAATTATTGCTTCTGAACACTCGCGTGACTCGCGTGTCAGAATGGCGGACAGTTGAATTACGTGACTGCGAGTTTTCAAAATTCCCACCTCTTAAACAGTTTTAATTTGTCTTTTTTCCAAATAAATAGGAACCTGTGGGATTACTTTCGTTGATAGCGGTTGGAACCAGGTAAAGGCTAAGATTTTTTCGGGCGAAAACCATGATAGAGGAAGCAGCTTCGCAGAGACAAAACTTGATTTAATCTGCCTAGCACATCTCTCTTTTTTTTGGCAGCCATTCCAAGTGGGAAAACAATGAAAAACGTCTCAAATATTCATAGCGATAACTGCATCATGTTGATTTGCCATGTGTTTAGTGGTGGGGATTTGCTCAAGAAAGCAACCGACCAATTTGGCGCCTAAATTAACTGTTTTTGGCTGTTGAGAGTATCATATTATGCTGCCACAATTCAGTCCGAGAGAGGTGGTAGTGATACACATTTCTGCCAAGTATGAGAAAAATCCCTCGCAAAATAGCTAAGTTATTCTCAATTTTGTGAAAATATGGGTTAAAGACAGGGTGACCCAGGCCTTAATTAACCTGAGAATTCAATGGGACGTGGTTTGATCACTACGAAAACTGAATAACGCGGGTAAAATTTCCAGAAAATGGAAATTTAAATTTCTTGCTCGAAGGAAGAAACGTGGAATGTTGAAACTTTTCGTAAGCTGTTACAGTTACAACCCAACCCCACCCCATGTTTTTGTTTCCCCTGTTTTGCCATGCACAAAGTGATAACAAACAACTCCGATCCTCAGAAACGATTGCCATGTAAATTCTCTTGGTAATACCAATACATTACCTGGCAAAAACGTGACGAGAAGAAATACTTTCATCAGCCTAACGATGTCCTCTTGAGAAGACACCAAATTCTTGATTCGTGATTTACAAGGATTTTGTAACAGCTAGAAAGGGGAATTCAAATCAAATATTGGGATTTAAAGGGCTTATTTCGCGAGGAGACAAGCAAAAGTATTCAGAGTTGTAATTCGACGACTTGATGGGCTGCATGTAAAACGCTCATAAATTGAGACGGACAAATTACGTCACAGAAGTCTTAAATACAATGGTGCTTTTTTAAAAGAAGACTGTTCGGGAACCTTATTTTCATTTTCAATTGGATTCAAAACACAAAGCTTATTTTTTATCAGATCGAGATTGGACGCTTTTAAACAAAACCCTTAAAGAGTCGAGTAACAGTTTGACTACAGGCAACAATCAAGCAAACTGAAACAACCATCTTTTTCACAGGAACAAACAAAACAAAAATAATACAAAGAACAGAACATTTCGACCTCAGAACTTCTTATTAAAAGTGGAATTTCGGTTTGTTGAGATATGCTGGCCGTATGATTAGCGTGACATATCCATTTTAAAAAGTGAAATACGTGATTTCATTTCTAAAAATTCGTTCGTCTTCTTATTTAGGGAAAAACTCACGACATCCTAAATTTCAGTTTTTCTCAGAAGTTGCTGTCAACATGAACGTAATGATCGAAAAACAACCGAATTTTGTACACGATCTCATATTATGACGAGAGCCAATTAAAGGCACCATCACGTAATTTTAAACACATAATTCAACGACAAGCAACCATTCATTTGCTTCAAAATGTACACTGAAAATAGTTGGAATTCAGTTAGGGTTGAATTGTTTTCATAATGACACTTTGACTGTCACATTGAAATAACAAATACATTTCATTTCAAGGGATGCTTTCAATAATCTTTCTCTCAGTTTCTCACTATAATACCTGTCAACACCAAAAACATTCTAATACAATCAGTTATTTTAAAAAATTTCGTGCGGGGCTACATCCAGACTGAAACTTCGTGTTTCAACATCACTATTGGTGGGTACGTTTATTTTTTAAAATCCCCTAACTCGTTAGTCTATGTAAAAAAAAAAAAAAGATTGATATAAAATTTGACGTCGTTTACAAGGCCATTAACCATCTACTTCCATACAAAGATTTCATGTTGTGAAATGCACAAAGTGTTATCACTTTTGCCACGATGTGTTCTCTTCGTCAACCGTTATGTTTTAACTGCTTACTGCTAGTCCCAATCGGGCGATAGAGTGAAAATAATATGTTCAGTTCAAAGAGTTTTCTTAGAAACGCTTCTACTAAATAAAAGCTACTCTTAGTGGGAGTATCGCGTGACATCATAAAGAACGCTTACCGAGGGCACCAGCCCAAAACCACCCGTTTTTTCTTTCTTTTGAGCTAAAAATGGACGCTTTGATCAAGCAATTAATTACAGATTGACTGATAAAGGTGAGAGAGACTTATAACAATTTTACACTTCAAATTAGAGTGGAAATATAGCACACCTCATGGTGATTCTGAATCATTGAAAATGTCAGTCACGCTCAAATTTGGACAGTTGATGAAACTGATCAGGAAAACCTTAGAAAACTTCCGATGTATGGAATCACTTAAACAGAAACAAATTCACCCATGTTTCTAAATTTTAGTGTTAGAACAAATTCATTAAGCTCCCATAGCATTAATGTAAGGTGCAGAATTGAATAAAACAATTATTCCATCTACACATTCAATAGTGTTGGATGCAAGATGGGCTATAGCCAACTTAGTGCTATGCACCTTGTTGGATATTTACATTTTTATATCCAACATGTGCTCATGGAATAATTGTTAAATGTCATTGAGATCTTTCATGGCCATCCTAAACACAGAAAATCAATAACAATTTTGTATGCTCCTTTGTAAATCATACAGCCAAATACGTATATCTTGCACTATAAATCCTGGAATTAGCACCAACCTGTAAATCAGTACCCCTATTCAATAGGCACCCCCCCCCCCTCAAAAAAATTCCCCTTCCCTATTCCTATTTCCACTGAAAAATAATGTTTGAACCAGATAAGTCCATATTTGCACTGTTATACTCGCCAGTTTAGAACTTGACTTTTCATTAGGTTTGGAAAAATAGCTACTGGCACAAATGCCCTGTGTTGGGTATTAAAAACATTAGTATCAGCTTGGTATATGGTTATTCATTAACTGCAGATATTGCATGTTGTACACTCTACAAAAATATGGGTGAACATTTTGGAAAAGGTCATTAGATAGATGACTTTCCTAACTTGAGTGCCCCCTTGAAAAACTGGCCTCACCCCTGAATTTGAAATGAGAATCCTCTTGGTGCCAATCAAAGGATTTATTTCATAGAACCCTGGCTGTAAAATTGCTTTCAAATACAGATTTTATGAACTCCTTTCAAGGAAGACAACGTTTTTATGTGTAACTTGCATTTCAAATGATTGAAGGTAATGTTTATTATCAAATGATGATTGTAAAATAACAGCATGAAATATGTTTTATTTGCAGGGGTTCTTCCTAAACTGTCACCAATACTGATAAGAGAGCTGGAAAGCCAGATGCAGGCTCAGGAATAAAGTCACAAGTCAATCACAAACTTGAGTCACTGATCACTTTGGGATCAGCATCCAGCTGAATACGATGTCTTATCAGAATCATGTTTTTCACAATTGACAAGCCCAGTCTTACTCTGGTGGTAAAAGAGAAGTCCTCAGAAAGACCTGCTGCCCTATTTTTTTGCCTCATGGAAATATTCTCCAAGAAAAAATGGAAGCAGAATACTATGTTTATTATGTTTTTTAAATGACAACAGACTCACTTATAAGCAGTGATTTCATCAATCTTTGCAAACAATGTAAGGATAATAGTATGTTTATTTGGTAAAATGTCATTCAAATAACAACAAATTCATTTTAATTTTTTTTTGTATGGGTTCTGCATGACTGAAATACCTGAAAAGCTTTTAGATGACTCAAATAAAAATGATGGCACAACATGTAAAGATGCCTTCTTCTTTTTTTGCCTCAATGATTGCAAAAAATATTTACTGGTTTCAAAAAGCACAAAGTGTTGATGAATACAATAATATTACAACTGTACTCAAGTTGTTCTTACTATTTGTGTGTGAATATCATTAAATACACTATAATACATAAAACTTGTGCATGAAGTTGTTACTTCACAGCATAAAAGGAAGATCCAGATTTTTGGTGCCAACACCAACATACACTGATCCATACTTTCGTGTGCCTGGTACATGATAGAAAGCAAAGCCTAACCAATGTAGGCTGCGCAGGGTAACCAAGCCACTCCCACGCTCAAACTGGATACTCCATGAGCCTGGAGAGGACACAAACCAACACTAATATAAGTATTAAATAGAAAAGGCAAATAATTCTGGTCATTTTCAGAGTAAGCAGTTCAGAGAAAGTTGTGTATATCCAAGTTTCCAGAAGGTCTTTTTTTCCTAAAAAACTGTACCAGACCATGTGTAACATGTCAATAATTTCAAAAGTCAACAAAAATAGATAATACTTGATTGATTTTGATACTAATCAATCAACTGATATAAAAGGGAATATAATAAAAAAGGGCAGCCATTAGAAGGTCCTGAAAATTACAAGCCGGGGTTACTCCAGAGTTAAGACTTACCTCCTTTTGGTACATCAGTATCAATTGGATCAAGGAAGTCAATAGCTTTATCCAATTCAGCCTATAAGAAAAAAATCAACCTCACTTTAATAGACAGGTGAATTATTGAAAAAACTAATGATATCAATATTTGAATAATTGACCTCTGATTTCTTTCCATGTAAGAATGTATGAACAAGCTTCACTGTAAGTGATCATGTGCAAATTAATTACAATTAATCAATGCTTTCACAAATTTTACTTTGCTACATTAAAAAGCACCCACAAAAAAAGTTATTTGTCATTCAGGTGTTAATGTCATTGTTATAAATATTGATTCAAACCTTTTGAAGAAGAGTCTTCTGGGTGAGTAGAAATGGCTCTCGGAAATGGAAGTAACTGGAGAGCTTGCCTGAATCTGCCACCGACAAACCTGGGTCAATTCATATTTAGAAAAATTAGGATATTTAATCAGTTATCCTTACTTTCAAAAGAAGAGAAAAAAGAATGGGTCTCCACCCTTTTTTAAAATAAAAGTACCATTTATCAAATGATTATATTGAGTACCTCAACCACGCTCTGACTGTCAAGAAAAAGGTGCCATCTTTAAAACTAACAAGCAATCCAATACTAAAGGAAGGCCTTATGACCCTGAGGCATCTTTGATTTAAATCCAAGTCAAAAGAAGAGTTTCATGTATCCAGACTTGCCAAACATACACAGTCTCCAATTTATAAAACTTCTTTTCAAGAGTTAATTGACTTGTGTCCCCTAAAAATTCTTATTAATATGTATTAACACTTAAGCAAAGAAAATGATGTGTGAAGGTCCTTCACTAGGAAAGCAATAAAGACTACCTAGAACTCCATTTGCTCATCTAACTGAGAACCTAATATACTTGCAAAGACAGTAACAGCAATTATACCACAATGACACAAAGAATTGTCTAAAGGCTTCCATGCACAAAACCATTGTTGCAGGAGGTATTATGACGCATTTGAGCTTAAACAGTAAAGTAGCATTTAATTGTATCCAAGTGGTTTACTCCTTCTTCTCACCTTCAAAGCTTCTGTTTGGTTCAACTGTGCCAAGAGCTGTTCGATAGTAAGCTCCCCTGGGTACTATTCTGACATCATAATCAATAGCTTCAATAGTTGTTGCCAGCCTGTCCTCTTCTTTAATCATAATCTAAAAAATTGACAGAATAACATATTAAAAATATCCTCAACACAAAGTAACATTTTGCACACAAGCTAAGAAGCCTGACTGTACAACCACAGCACATTCTGGTTCCATTAACCCCTTTCATAAAGGTGGGCATGATTATTAGGCATTATTATTATTCCTTTTCATGCATGAGAATAAGCCTTCTTGGCCTTACTGGATTCATTCTTGGCCCTTCCCACTACTTATTAAATGTAATGTGGAACATTTTCTTAAACTAGCACTTAACTGTGTTTCAAGCCCTAGGAAAAAAATGACACTCCAACATCAACAAAATTTGAAGGTTTGTACCCTATTAAATTTTCTGTTCATCATAAAACCTTAACTTACAATGTTTTCCTCCTCTGCTCCATCCAATTTTTCACCATCTGCACCTTCTGCTTTCTTTGTCTCTGTGTGTTCATATTCATATGATGGATCTCCTGTGAAGCGTCCTTTTACAAATGAGCAGTTATGTCTCATGCTTTCTGTCACCACTGGCAGTAAGCCCCAGTGTACACAGTCCAGACTGTGGAAAACACCATAAGTAACACAGTTATTTATCGTTAATCCAGGATGAATCGCAAGTGTGCATCCTCAATAGCCTGGCTATTTTGGTGTCCATTAGTAAATTGTGAAGTTTTCAACTTAAAAGAGGTTGACTAAATAACAATTAAACGTGTGAGAATGCTAAATATTGTTTACAGTGGCCGAACAAAAATTTTCAGCTGTTAGAATTAAGCCAACGGAATATACTTCTTCTGTTTCCGTGTATGCTAGCTGGCACAAGGACAGTAAGGACATACATTGAGTATGCAATAAATCTCAATTTTAAAGATCAGTTCACAACTATGCACTTTTTAAGACATGTCGACTTCAAAACTAAAATAATTTTTACCCACGATAAGTTATTTTGGATACCTGTAGAGCGTTTTTCTTTCCTTCAGCTCATCTTTACCGACTCCCTGTACAATGAAGTAGTCACTTTTGACTCCAAAGATCTTTCCCCAAAATTTCACTACACGAAACTTGTAATTACTTTTCAAAATAACCAACGAAGATTGTAGAGCTGCCTTCTGCTCTGTACTTAGAATAATGCCACTGCTTCCTACATAGTCTATATTCATATGAAGACCCTCTGCGTCCATGTTTTTTGCAGAAAATTTGACACAACCACCTTCTCCAATGTACTATGGCTGCTTCTCTGTGATTTTGTTACGCGCGCCACTGTTGTCATGGTAGTTTTGAGTGTAACCGCTGGATTTCATGAACGAGCGAAGGAGCTATTTTAATTGGTTTTCTTTACCAAAATTGACCAATCAATGTTCTTGCCTTACTGCTGTTCTGCTTGTTCAAAATGGAGGCTCGTGAACAGATCTCGTTTAGATCAAAGCCTTCTTCTATCCTTACCTGAGCTCAGAATTTTATATATTTCGTAAAGAGAAATACTTGAAATGGAGCTTAAGGCATTTGTGGAGAAATGTAAAGATGAAGGACATTTCATAGAGATTTTTAACAGTGGAAATCACGACAGACTCTGTTGGAATGGCGGTGCGAAAGAAGAAGACTTGGCAATTTCTTTGTCCCATCACTATGACAGGATGACGACTAATGACCAATTTGAAGCCAGCATCGAAAAGACGTGGACTGATCTTAAGGAGAAAAATCCCTTCCTTTTCAACGGCTCCAAATTTCGTCTTCATGGCGTAAGGAACGAAGCCGGAGATTCAGTGTCTCTTCTGTTAGGACAGACTTGTTATAGAGATTATGTTTGTACAAACATGAACGACAAGCACTGGCGGTTTTTAAGAGACTATGGCAAACGTGAATACGCCAACGAACATGCATGTTTTTCTGATGCATTGGGTGTTGGTTCTGTCGTGGAAACAAGTGACAGTAAGTTAATTTTTATTAGAAGAAGCCATCAAGTTTATGAAGATCCAGGTCATTTAGATACTCCAGGAGGTCACGCAGAACCTAGTGTAAGCACTTTACCTGCTAAAAAATGAAATGATATTTGTTGATGTTAAATCCACTAGCCTCTTATCGCAAATAATGCAATCTGATTGGTTACAATAGTCACAATCTATTCCGTCGAGTTGTCTAAAGCCCGGCCAAACGCACGCAACACTTCAATGCAACATCTTTCTGATGATGAGGGCAATGTTGAGGGCAATGTGTTGCATATGTTTTTCTACCCTGTAGCAACACCTTGCAAGATGTTGGATGGTGTTGGATCAAGTTTGAAAATGGTCAAATTTTTGTTGAAATATATTTTGATGTTGTGAGATGTTCTGTGCGTTTGGCTAGCGCCTTCACAACATGTCACAACACGATCCAACAGTGTTGCAAGATGTTGCATTGAAATGTTGAGTGCTTTTGACAGGGCCTTTACACTTAGTTTGTGAACACTAATCTGTCAGGCCATTCAACATTTATGAATTTAAGTAAATTTCTATGTTGCAAAAAGTGAAACTTTAAAATTAATTCAAATCATTTATTGGCATCATTCTCTAAATTGGATGTTTTGGGACCTTACCTTCACAATATTAACTACAGTAAATGGTTTTAACCCGGGGGTAACATGTAATGGTGTAGTTTGATTGTCTGGGTGAGTGTAGTCCTGTTGAAGGACTGTAACTGATGTTTCACCAGCCTGAGCAGAAGTCATCATCAGAGTCAAGTGAATAGTTGTTCTCTACAGACTACTACAAACTACTAAAGACAATAGTTGTTGTCTACAACTATAAACTAGTGTCATTTGATGTGAAATCACTTTTTACAAGAATTCCACTTCAACTGGCATTACAATGTACTGAGACTGCAATCCAACAATCTACTGCCCCACAGTAAACACTACAAACAGTTACACGGTATGGCTTAGTTTTCCAGAAGATCCTCTAATTAATAACTTATTTTGTTACTCATATTCAATATTAGGTCAATATTCCAGAATAATACATCAGCTGGCCTCTTTTGACTGGAATTTACTGCAATCACCACCTTGGGAAAAAAGCCTGGAGCTTGTTTTAGGATCAGGTCTCTGTTTTTATTTTTCATCTGGCTGCAAGGCTTGTTATCAGATCTTAAACTGTCCTACTTATTGATTCATCCAAACCATGCTGATATTAACCCTTGTTTGTAATAATCAGTGAAATCTAGAAAGAAAACTGAACAAACTTATTGCAGATGAAATTTACCAACCACAAGGCAGCATCATACATTAAAACTGTAGCCCTGATGAAGAGCAGCAGTCAACAGCTGAGAAAATTCTCATTCTTAAACGAGATGGCACAGCATTGTTCATCAAATGATTATCTTAAACTAGTTAATAAATATCATACTTTCCCACCACAAAAGACTATGAGGATACTTACACTAAGATTCACTCAGATATGTTTTATTTGCCATGTTGTTTTGAAGATGCTCTCTCAAAGGCAAGGAAATCCATGAGTGTTATTGCAAGGGTAGACCAGAGGCTTATGAATCATCCCAGCTGCTGTTGGTGGACTTAGCTGTAAGTTTCTTTCAGCTCTAAATTGGGTCAGTGCAGAATGCCATCCTGGCCATTGTTTACAATCTCTAAATGCATTTTAATCTTTTTTATTGTTGGTTACAGGAATTCCAGAGAGGCTTGGCATCTTCTCAAGGCAAGGAGCTGTTCAAAGATCTCACTCCAGGATGCAAAGCTTGTCTGTATTTTTATTTCAGCCAACAAACTAACATTACTGTATGAAAAGCACCACACGACAAGTATTCTGGAAGATTAGCGGGCACTACACTTTCATCATAAAGGCTATTAGTGGGACATGCAACACTGAAGGCAAAATTACTAATTTTGACAATGAATTTAAGACAGATGATCTTTTTTTGTAGAAATGGCCAGGATTCTGGATGACTGTAATTCATTTCTATGCATAGGTGTTTGTTGGTCACTTGAATGAGAAGCAGGAATACTGTCGAGCAGAGAGGGCAGGACATTTTGAAACTGTTCATCACAAACCAAGCCAATACCCTAACTCAAATTTCTTTTGCTTAGTTCACTAGGTTTATCAGGCTAGATTTTCACCATTCGGCGGTCAAATGTAGGGCATACGCTAGGGGATCTGTTTTGGCCAGCTGCGCCCCAAAGTGCTGTAAAAAAATTTCAAAGGAAGACCTAAAAAACAATTGCTGCCACACCGCATACATGAATGCAAAACAAACATTGATACGTTCATGAAAATATGCAGAAGGAAACAAAAGTAGGGAAAATGTAAATAGGAGAATGTCTTACACATGGCTTGTTTAATCAACCTGCTGATTTACCATTTTGTTTTAAGTTTTAGCAAAAAATTTATCCAGTTTTCAAATGCTGTGGCTCACTTGTTTGTGTAGTGCAGACCATTTACCACTGTGGTGATTTCTTTTGCTTTCTCTAGTCTGATCTGCATTCCCATTAGCAAGAAGTCCCCATGGGAGTGGAGTGCGGTCTCATTTCCTAGATAGCAACTGGTTATCAAGTCTAGCAAGTCTAGTGGTTCATTGCTGAAAGCAAACCTCTGTGACTGTGCAATTTTGACAGAGACCAGTAGAGAGACCTTATCTTTGCTACCTCATAAGTAGTGTTTGTAACTGTGAAGATTACATCCATATTCTTTCCTTTATCTGAAGTTCACATATACAATTTTCATCTATTATGAAATTAATTTTTCTATACATGGTCAGTTATTCATCACTTCACAGGTTTATTTGGGACTAACATACTGACCAGCTCCCAGTTGGTTAGTTAGCTCAGTTGGTAGAGCACTGCACCGGTATTGCAGAGGTTGTGGGTTTATATTCCACACAGGCCCGAATTATTTTCAGGCCTTATTTTTAACAATGTTTTCAAGAGTATTCTCTCCATACAACTTTGTGACTATTTTCAGTATAAATTCTCACCTTATTTATTTGTGTATCGCAAGCATTGTAGCTTTCAGACTGTGTTACTACATCTACTTGAGGAATTAAAGACTACTTTGGACAGTAAGGAGCATGCAGCCATGGTAGGCATTGATCTCTTGAAGGCATTTGACTGCCTTCCTCATAACATATTGTTATCCAAGCTCAAAGCATATGGCCTATCAGAGAACACAGTAAAATTTCTAGCAAGCTACTAAAAAATCGATTCCAGATTCTTACTACAGTTGGCTATCTCTTCATTAGGGCATGCCTTAAGGGTCTGTTCTTGTACCCTTATTATTTAATATCTTCCTCAGTGATTCACTTCTCTTGCTGGCCAACTCTAATATCAATTCGTATGCTGACAACACTCAACTTTTTGTCCTTGGATTAAACCCAAGTACAATTCAGACCTCCCTGCAAAGTGACTTGATTGGTTTCAGTCTGATGGTATGACAACTAATCCAAGCAAATGTCTCTCTATGTGGTTCAGAACTGACACTGATGATCTCTGTTTCACTTAAAGGCACTGTCATTGATATTGCTAATACTATGCAACTTCTTGGTGTCATTATTGATAAAGATCTTAATTTCAATGTTCATGTTAAGGAGACAGTAAGAAAGGTGAGCCACAGGTTGCAAGTTCTGAAATGTTTTAAACAACTCATCCCTACTCATACCAAGAAGAGGCAGTATCTGGCTGATTTTCTCCTACATTTAACCTACTGTTCCACTGTCTGGTTCCACTGTGGCAAGCAAAGTGCTGATATAATTGAGAAACTCAATAAATCCATCCATTGTTTTGTTTTTAATGACTTAAATAATTTGTATGAAAAATTATTACAAGAAATTAATCAGCCTAGCCTGAAAGCATGCCAAATAAATAATATGCTCTTATTGCTTTTCCTAGCAATAAATAATACTGCACCTAGCTATATTTCCGATCTTTTGACAAAGCGCCAAATCAGCATCAGTTTACAAGGCTAACCCACATGTAAATACAACAAATTATGGTCTTCATTCATTTTCATATCATGCAAGCAAACTATGGAACTTACTGCCAGGTAATGCCTGTGTCTACTTCTCTTGCTGCCTTTAAAATAGCACTAAAAACTGTTCAGCTGGATAATGAATGCTGTTCTTTTTGTGACCAATGTTAAATTCTGAAATTACCTGTACTTAAATGTATATTTTTATCTATATTATTTAATTTTTATCCTATTCAATTTTATGTATCCATCTATTTATTTCACCTATTGATGTCCTTTAATTATTGTGTGGAGTTATTTTCTTCAGAGATATTATCAATTTTGCCATCAACAAATATGAAGTTAAATAAAGTCTTTGATTTGACTACTGCTTAAGTAGTGTTCATAGCTGCACAGATCACTTCTATTTTCAAAGATCAGTATGTCCGTAATCGATTCACGACAAAGCACAGGTTGGTTTTTGAGCAAAAATAGTCAAACATTGCGTTTTGCAGAGTGCAATCTTGATGAAAAGGATTTGTAAAAAGACCAGGACATTAAGTATTCTGCACCCTTTAAACTCTAATATTGAGTTACTACTGAATATCTGTGAGGAAAATGTTTCTTCTTACATAAACAATAACAACACTAAGATGAGTGCACTCAAAATTGGTCGATTTCCAGTCTTCGGCTTGTTATTGGTGCATAGAAAAGAAACCCATGGTACAGATCGTACATCAAAGTTAATGGGATGAAACGTTACTCAATGTTTCTTCCAACACTTTAAGTGCGATTTCTTCCAGTTGTCCCAGCCATTTCCAAAGAAAATAGTATGTTGCGCCGTACGACAAGGAACTGGCTATAGCTATGCCAATAAACGGAATGTAGCGAGCGAATTCTTCGACGACACTCTCGGTAGAGTAGGCTGCAACAAGCCCGCCAATTCGCATGGCAGTGCCCAGCGTTGAACTCAATGCCTTTATTTCAGACTGGGTGTTGAAACTCAGCAATGAAAAACTATTTGACCCTTCGTCCGGGAAACCAAGCTGGCTTTTGTAAAAATCGATTTCTCTTTTAATCAACGCGATATCGGCTGCAACGGATGCCCCAGGAAGTGGAACAGTTGCAGCCACAGCGGATGCGGTAGCAACATACTTCATGCGCTTTTGAAGAACTTCAACCTTTCCCTTCAGGGTATTTTTTGACATAATTAAGGCATTATCAATGGTCAGAATGAGACTCTCTCGTTGTTGTTCCGGCAATACTGCTAAAATTGCATGGGTCAGCTCACCAAATTGATACTCAGCAGGAAAATGGCTGCTTACTAAAAAAATTTCCCTTTCATCTTTGAGCAGGCCTCTTTTAATCAAATTTTGCGAAAGATCATTTCGTATCTCATCCAGTGTGGCATCTTTATCAAATAAATGCAGTCTGCTTCTTCGCGCATTTTCAACATCTTGATCAATTCTTGCGCGAATGAAGAAAAACTTCTTACCAGTTGATCGAATCATCTCAACAAGTTTCAAGTCGTCAGCGGTGAATCGATCTTTGGCGAAGATCAGGAAGGTATGGTACTTATCCAATGGCACATTTTTACAGTACTGCTCCAGATCACCATTGTAGATTGGATTTGTCATCCCAGGTAAGTCCCAAAACTTAATATTAGGGTTGCTGGGATGATCATAGCATTTCGGCTCCCTCGTGCACTCAACAACACCAACCTTTGCTGCACCAGGATCAATGTCTTGCTTTCTGTCAGAAACAACGAAGGAACTGAACAACAAAGGAACTAAAGTTGAAATATTGTTAATTGTTATTATGCTTGATCAGGCACCGCTGGCAGTTTGTGTTTTATTCCTGATCATGTCCTGGTGGACTAGAAGGCTTCCTTCTCATTTAGTTCAATATCACGTCATTAACACCGATGAAAACGACATATTCATTTCGACAGTAAAGTTATTATCAAATGTTATGCATGTATTGACTGAATGGGAGGGCAAAACGGTCAAAATCTTCGCTTATTCAGAAGGTTATTCAATATGGACAATAAAATAAAATGACTGAGGCGCAATAAAATGAACAGCTGTGGCAGCAGTAGGATAGGTCGAGGCGCTCTAACTGTTGCATTAAAGTACTTGGGGATCTGTAAAAATATGTACTATGTAAGCTCTAATTTAACAAAAGTGACTCGTTCTTTACTGTTATGTGCTCCGCACGTCCTCGATCCTAGTGCATTGATGTACTTACCCTCGTATGCGATTGATAAAAGTAGATTTTCCAGCTCCTGAAACACCACATACTGCAAAATGTACTACGACGTTTCTCCAATCGTCAAGTCTGCTTGATACGTATTCTTCAACTCTGGAAACTCCATTTTCCTCCACGTAATCCTTAAGCTCTTCAGCGTTGATCATCTCCCAGCCAGTAAACCCAGCCATGTTTAAAACAAAGCGATAATACTTTGAGATCACAAAACTCGATAGGATGAACAAGTTGATGTGCCACTGATAACGTGTTTGGCTGCTGTCCAAATGTTCGAAGTCTCTGGGGGAGATCACGAGCGCCGCAGGAAAAGCAAACGATTAATTCATGAAAGAGTCACGTGTTGTGTGACTCGGTGTTATATTAAAGTTACGAGGAGTCGTTGAGAATTTGATCACGTTACTAAGAATACTATTGGGAAAGAAATATGGTCGATTTACAACGAAAAATATTTCGAAATATGAACATTTTACACGTAAAATCAGTGAAACTTACTCACATCTTGTCAGTCCGCTGTGATTTCTGGCGATTTCTGCCGTTTTAAGCTTGTTTTTTCATCAATTATTCCTGTCAAAAGACGAAGTCAAGGCTGCATACGAATACGTATCAGGCAGACTTGACGATTGGAGAAACGTCGTAGTACATTTTGCAGTATGTGGTGTTTCAGGAAGTGGAAAATCTACTTTTATCAACCTTGCTTATGACATATTTTTACATATCCTCCTGGGTACTTCTATGGAACAATTAGAGTGTCTCGACCTATCCTACTGCTGCCACAGCCGTTCATTTTATTGCACCTCTGTCATTTTATTTTGCTGTCCATAATGAATAACCTTCTGAATAAGCAAGGATTTTGACCGTCTGGCCCTCCCACTCAGTCAATACGTACATAACATTTGATGATAACTTTGCTGTCGAAATGAATATGTCGTTTTCATCGGTGATAATTTCGTGATATTAAACTAAGTGAGAAGAAAGCCTTCTTGTCAACCAGGACATGATCAGGAATAAAACAAAAACTCCCAGCGGTGCCTGATCGAGCTTAATAACAACTCACAATATTTCAACTTTAATTCCTTCGTTGTTTATGGTAGAATGCAAGACATTGATCCTGGTGCAGCAAAGGTCGCTCGTTTTGAGTGCACGAGGGAGCCAAAATGCTACGATCATCCCAGCAACCCCAATATCAAGTTTTGGGACTTACCTGGGATAACAAATCTAATCTACAATGGTGATCTGGAGAAGTACTGTAAAAATGTGCCATTGGATAAGTACCATACCTTCCTGATCTTCGCCAAAGATCGATTCACCGCTGACGACTTGAAACTTGCTGAGATGATTCGATCAACTGGTAAGAAGTTTTTCTTCATTCGCGCAAGAATTGATCAATTGATATAATATATTTCCTAATATATTTTGCCTACTATCACGCAACGCCTACGACTAAACGTACTTATTCTACTAAGTAAAAAAGCTAATTTCTTAATCATAGTAACGTTGAAAAGTTATCTTACTCTTGAACAATCGTGACCTAGTTGCCCCAGCTGACCTATATATCCTAATATATTTTTCCCATTATCATGGAGCGCCCATACGACTAAACGTACTTATTCTACTTAGTAATAAATAAAAAAATCCTAGCAGTAAATGCAAATAATGTCTAAGTTCAGTTCAGTTAAGTGCATCATTGGCCTGTTTATATTGGCACATCCTTTGAGCAGCTGCCTCAGTGACTTCTCCTTCTTGTTGAAGGCCTCCCAAAGTTCGAAGAGCCGCCTCTGCACTTCACAATAGGTGGACCTCTGCATTTGCTTAAGCTTGCGCTCGGAGACTAGACGAATTTGTAGCAACATTAGTCTCGCTTCTTTGTGCAGTAGGGCTACAAACATGTAGAGGGGCAGACCGTATCGACCAGCAACTCTTCTGTTCAGGCTATGATGCCAGCCCTCAATGTCCTTGTTTGTTCTGATTGATTGTATAAATACGCTCCAGCACTTGGGGGGCCAAACTGTGCTGCGAATCCAGTTTTCCTCGATGTAACTGATGAACTGCTATAAAGGCTCCGTCTTGGCTTCTGGTTTTAGGCTGTCGAAGGTTGCGGCAACGGTCTCATGCGGAAGGAAGGGTAGTGCCATCAGTTACCTGATGTAACCATTCGTAGTCCAGTCTCTCATATACGCAGTCTGAAGGCCTAGCTCTTAAACTTTTCTCCAAAGGGCCTGGTTCCAGTGGAAGGCACACCCCAGCAACTGCACTTCCGGAAGGACTTTTCGAAATGCTCCCCACACGGCGCCCTCGAAGTCAGCGGTAACCTGCTCCAGGTGGCTTTTCTCTCTATGGCAGCAGTCAATTTAGCAGTCTCTGGGAGCCCAACTTCTCCCGCATAGTTGTGTTCGACTCCAACGGTAAAGCCCTCAAGATGCTGAATCACTGAAGCCGAACAGTGGTTGGACTTGCCTCAGAAGCTACAGCGCCAGTATGTGATCGCATTCCTCCGCCGTTTAACACAATACGAGTAGCCGTGGCTGTCGAACAGTTTCTACTGGCCTCTCTTAGATGCTCCTTCGCCGACTTCAAAGGTCAGAGGCGGCGGCTGGTCATCGACTGGTTGGTCCTCGATGTTGGCTCTCCCATAGATGATTCCTAGATTGGTACAGGTAACTCATATTGGATACTGGATGAAAGGCTACTCGAGGCGGAGCACATTGTAACTTCCCTCACGGTTCCAAGCTCTGTTAATAAAAAAAACCCGCGTGTAAAAAACCTAGTTAGATTTATCAAACTGAGATGTTACCCAGGATCAATTTGTTGCACTCATTACTTGTAACAGTTTCTCATCAGAGTTGATACCATCCAAGGTAAAAGAACTGTTTCATGTATCCAGACTTGCCAATACACAGTCTCCAATGTACAAAACTTCTTTTCAGGAGTTAATTGACTTAAGTCCCCCCAAAATCCTCATAAATACGTGTTAATATTTAAACAAAGAAAATGATGTGTGAAGGTCCCTCACCAGGAAAGCAATAAAGACTACCTTGAACTCCATTTGCTCATCTAACTAAGAACCAGTCTTTGCAAAGATAGTAACAGTAATTCTACCACAATGACTCAGAGAATTGTCTGAAGGATTCCATGCAGAAAACCATTCTTGCAAGAGGCATTATGAGGCATCTGTGCTTAAATAGTAAAGTAGCATTAAATTGTATCCACGTGGTTTGAAATTGACCTTGCTAAACCGGATGTGAAAGTTTTAAGCTTGCCGCCAAAATCAAATCACATGTTTTCAAATGTGGATAAAATTAAAATTGTAATCATGCAGCTGTGAAATCTCAATCAGAAGTGAGAAATGCGCATTGGCTAATTACTCAATGTTCTATTGGTACTGAAGCAAAAAATATAAAGTCGACAATCGTGCCGCTGTTGTTGAGTTGAATGAATGACAACAATAGGGGTCAGGTTAATAGACAGTTCTGTTGCGGGTGAAATCACTTGTGAAAAACACAAGAAATAGCAAACATCACTATGTCTGAGAGACCAACAAACCGCCAAAGAATCGAGTTATCGTTAGAGAAGAGAATTGAGTTGATTAAATGCGCTGAATCAGTGCCTAAACCAACACTGAAGATTCTAAGCAGTAAGTTTGGGATCGGTAAATCAACTATAGGTGATATTTTACAGAAGAAAGAAGTCTACAAGGCCAAGTACGAAAAAAATAGCAACCCTAACGAGAAGTGTTTCGACAATATTCTTGCAAATTTGACAAACTGAATGAACTTGTGTGGCAGTGGTTTTGCCGTGCACGGGCCAAGAACATACCAATTTCAGGTCCAATTATCCAATAAAAAGCCATCGTATTTGCAAAAGAACTTGACATTACCGACTTTAAAAGTTCAAATGGCTGGCTTGACCAATGGAAGGAACGATACTCGATCAAAGGCTTTAAAGTGAGCGGTGAAAGCACTGGAGTTAATATTAACACAGTTGATGACTACAAGAGAAGAATCCCTGATATTGTCCAGGGTTATTCACCTGACAATATATTGAACTGTGATGAGACGGAAAGGCGCAGAAACCTCGTTGTTTTAAAAACATAAAGCCTGAGCAATTACCAGTAACTTACATTGCCAACAAGAAAGCCTGGATGACACATGACATCTTTTTTAACATGGATTAAAGATGTGAATCAAGAGATGAAAAGAAAATGACGCCACATTCTGATGTTTTTGGATAATGCCTCATCATGTGGCGACTGTCAGCTCTCAAACGTAACCTTCAAGTTTCTTCCAGCAAACACAACATCCCATCTACAGCCACTTGATCAAGGGATTATCCGTGCCTTTAAGGCATGATACAAGAAACATCTACTACGATCGCTTTTAAGCAAGATCGAAAGGGCTGAAAGTGTTCTAACTCTGTAAAGAAATAACTTTACTAGAAGCTATCAACTGGATAGCCAAGGCACGGTCTGAGATAGCACAATCAACACACAAAGTGTTTCAAAACCACTGGCTTTCCTGTGACTGACGAACAAGAAGATGACTACAAAGATGAAGACAACATTCTGCTGTCGCTTCTTGCCCAACAGTTGAAAGTTGATCAGTCGATCTTGCTAAACACTGACCTTGAACTGCCAACAAAAGAAAACACTGGGGACTGGGAAAGAAACCTGATATCAAGCTTTGTTGAACTGATAGCTGAAGAGTCAAACAAACAATTTGTCCATGATGAAGAGGAGAAACATGTTGATGTTCCTGCAGCAACCTTTCACATAAAGAAGTGCTTGATATGGTTACTGAGTTAAAAAATTTTGCAGTTCACAAAGATGAGAATTATCTCCAACTGTTTCTAGAGCTGGAAATTTAACTGAAAGAAAAATAGTTGAACAACGTTGTAATCAGATGCAGTTAATATTGGATTCCTTTTTCCAAAGGTATCCTGGAAATTTAGACAGAGAATCTTGAACATTCCATGTTTAAATCATTTAAAAGTGGCAATCATATTACCCTGTGTGTAACACTGAATTTCTTTGTAAATGAAATAAAATGACGTTGAAAAGCTTCCATGTGATCCATGTTGTTTGTTCCTTTACTGATGTGCTTTATTAGTACTCGTGTACCATGTACTGGGACTTACAGTCAGACAATACAATATGTGGCATAAAATTGCCTTATGGGTAAAACCTCAGTACACTGGACATCCCTCTAAATCAGACATTTTCTCTGGTACCAAGGGTGTCCGGTTTAGAGGGGTTCCACTGTACTTATTAAATGCATTGTGAACATTTTCTTAAACTTGTTCTTAACTGTGTTTCAAGCCGTAGGAAAAAAAGTGACACTCCAACACCAACAAAATTTGAAGGTTTCTGGCTCTCACACATCTCTCATCAACATCTCTACCCCTATTAAATTTTCTTTTCATCATTAAAACTTAACTTACAATGTTTTCCTGCTCTGCTCCATCCAATTTTTTGCCAACTGCACTGTCGGAAATGAGACTAAAGAATCTGCTATGTTCCGAAACTTCACGTTTTTATTTTATAAAATCAACTTAATCTCCCGCTCTCTCTCACCGTTCTCTGTCCCACGCTCTGGTCTCTCTCATTTAAATATATAATATGATCCTATTGTTCAGTCATCTGTCACTTATCGCAAAAAATCAACCGGAAATCAATTAACGCTGAATAATCTCTCACACACTCCCCTGTTTTTCTCAACGGAGAAAAACACTAGAATGACGCACTCGATAAAATGTGAAATTCAATGAACGAAACAGAAAGTTAGTCCAGTATATCAGTTCAGTGTTCCTAAATATCTCTAATCAGCATCAATGTTCGCATCTTGAATGCGATAACGAGCGGCTACCGCTGCATCCCTCCTGGGCCTGAATGTCGGGGCTAAGGGGTTGAGCTGTAGAGGAGCCTGTACATTCTCCCGATCGCAGGACAGCTCCAGTGGGTAAAGGTGTTGTACCGCCCGTTCAAGTGTTCCTTTCCCCGCTCGAAGTTTGGCAGCTCGAACGATTCCGTCTCGTCCCGGAATCAGATCTTCCACGATTCCAATTTTCCATTTATTGCGATTTCGTTCCTCGTCCTTGATGATGACTACCTCTCCTTTGGCCAGGGGCGTGGTTTGACCCTTGTGTTTCATCCGGTGTCGTTCTCTCAACCCTCGTAAATATTCTGTAGTCCACCTGGTCCACAAAGCCTGCTTGCACCTTCGCAAATATTTAGCTCTTCTACGCAGATCAAATTCTCTTAGATGGTGTGGTTCCAGTTCTGGCAGCTGGTTTGATCGAAGAAATAGCAGTGAGTTAGGGGTAAGCACGGGTAACTGTATGTCGTCTTCGACGTAACATAAAGGGCGATTATTCAAAGCAATCTCCACATCCAGTACCACTTCACACAGCTCTGTCCAGGTCAACATTCCGCATCCGATAGTCTTGTTTAAAGCTGTTTTTACCAGTGCGATGAGGCGCTCGAACTGTCCTCCCCACTAAGCGGCGCGGCTGAGGTTGAATTGCCACTTGATGTTCTCATGTGCTAAGTAATCTTGTGTCTTCTCGTCACGCATAACTTGTTTGAGCCACTTCTCGGCGCCAACAAAGGTTTTGCCATCGTCGGAATATATCTTCTTCGGACGCCCACGGCGCGCGATGAGCCGTTTTAGACTTCTTAGGAATTCACTGGTTTCCAGGCTTGGTAGTACTTCCAGGAATAATCCTCGGGTAAGACTGCACGCGTACAATGCAAGATAGGCCTTTCCTTCTGTTTTGGCTTGTAAGTCACTTGGTAAGGGCCTATCCCATGCGATCTTCGTGTCGCAGGCATCTCTGTAGAGCATTTTTCCAGAGAGGGTCACGGGTGAAGCCAGACCGAGTGGATCGTAGATTTTTGCGACTTTTCCAAGAATACCTCTTTTTGTCGGCTCAGCGGTTGAAATCGGGAAGCTGACTTGAATTTCGTCCTTTCCTTTGTCCCAGGGGACTCCTAGCAGTTTTGATTCGCCCTTTCTGGTTCCCAGTTGTTGTTTGGCGTAACTCTGACTTTCTTCATCTACAGTCGCAGTTTCAACTTCTAGTTCCCGATCGTTGGAATGCCACTTGTGTAGCTTGAAGGTCGCCTCACCAAAGATGGTCGTGGCTGTCATCTTGATTTCTAATGCTCGTTCTGTTGTCTCCCCACCACTGATTAAATCATCCACGTACATACTGCGCTCTATCTCCTCTACTAATTCCGGGTTCACCATTTTGTATCGCTGTAGATGTTCTTTGATAACTGCGGCCAAGAGGAATGGAGACGGTGCCAAACCAAAAAGTACTCGAGTGAATCGCAAGGTATCTACTTGTTTGCTTGCCAGATCCTTTATCCAATGAAAGCGTAAGGCATCTCGGTCTTCTCTTCGGACGCGAATTTGCAAAAATGCTTGTTTTAAGTCGCCAGCTATTGCCACGGGATAGAACCTATTTCGTACCAGCACGTTCCAAAGCTGGTTTTGTAGTGGAGGGCCGATTTCGAGGCACTCGTTGAGTGAGGGGACACTTGCATTAGCTCTTGCAGAAGCATCATAAACAATGCGTATCTTTGTAGATTCTGCATTCTCGCGCACGACCGCTTTATGAGGAATGTAGAACTCTTTTCCGTCCTTGACCACCTCGTCAGCGTGTTCTACGATCCCTTGGCTCAGTTGAGTCTGGATGATGTCGTTGTACCTCTCCAGCTCGCCTTGTATCTCTAACTTCCGCACGAGATTTTTGAGACGTTTTAAACTTCCAGTGTGATTGTTCGGTAGGGGGGTGATTTCCTTTCCAGGGCAAGTTCGTCTCGTACCAGCCTTCTGAACTCCTAGTTAGTTGCTCTTTGAATTCTTCGTAAACGGTTTCCTGGTCTCCACTTGGATTGTCCTTTAGCCCCAAGACGTCTAACTTGCACAATTCTTCGTAATCAATTGCGGAGGTCTGCGTTAACAACATGTTGCTGAGATCCAACTCTGTTCCAGGTGACAAGATCGTCCAGCCGAACTTCGTGTATTCTGCTACTGGTTCTCCCGAGCGCCCAACTCTTGGTCTTGCCCCTGTTTTGATCTTAGCGTACTCGTTTGTTCCAAGGATCAGATGAACAGGCAACATCGCTTTCTCGTCGTTATCATTTGTGGTTACGCCCTTCAAATGAGAAAACTGAGCCACGATTTCTGCGCATTTTGGGTTCTCCAATGTCAACAACTCTTTGCGGTCGACTTTGTTTACTTCGGCTTCCAAGGTGAATTTACCATCAACGCTTCGAATTTGTAGGCCATAGATGTCTATCGCTTTGTTTGAAGTACCAAACATCATTTCAATGCGCTTGAATTGTTGACGGATAGGGCGCAAATGTAAACAGTTCAGAAGCGTTGATGAAGCGTAGGAACTTCCGGCTCCTGTATCCAACAATGCTCGGCATTTAACACCGTTCACGTCAACTGTTACCATAGGATACACCACTCCTTTCCTTTCTGCGCTCGTTGTGGTCATCAGCTGGTCTCGCGATGTATGTTTGTCACAGATCGACGTATGATGTCTTCGACTGCAGATCTGGCAGCCAGAACGGCATTTGCACTCAGAAGCACGGTGTCGACTTCCTGTGCAGTTAAAACAAAGCTGTTTCAGTCCTAATTGCTTCCTGCGGTCTCCAACTGTCACAAACTTGTCGCAATTCACAGCTCTGTGGTCAGTTGCGTCACAGTAGACGCACCCTCTTTGTGTTGGCGTAGTTTCGTTTGCGTGAAATGTTTTCTCGCGATCGCGGAATTTAGCACCTTGCTTCCCCGCATTATCCGCGCCGCTCGCAATGGGGTTGATTTCCTTCCAACTTTTCAAAGCTTTTATCAACTGTGGGAAGTCCCAGTCCTGCCAGTCCACTTGTCCTCTCACTAGGTTTGCTTTTACACCCTTTAGTTTGTCGAGCACACTCCTTACATTTCCAGTAACGTCTTTCAATTTGCCCAGTGTCTCCAAAGATTGCACATTGTACACGAGCTTCTTGTAAAATTCGTGGATAGGCGCAGGTTGTGTTCCTGTAATGACAGGCAAATTCGCGATGTTCTGGACGTACGCATTCACGATCTCGCTCGTTTTCCCATATTCGCCGATGAGGATATTCTTTGCCCTTTCGTAGCCCTCTGTTGTGAAAGGCAGTCCGTCTATCTCCGCTCGAACCTTTGGATCTACCAGCTCTTTTAGGTATGCAAACTTGGTCACAGATGCAAGGTTTGCTTTATCAATTTCAGCTTGAAATTTGTTCCAGAACGGCAGCCATGCTTCATACGTCCCATTAAACTTTGTGATCTGTAGTTTCGGTAGCTTTGTTGTCCTTTGTTCAGTCTGATTAACCTTCTCAACAGGTTGCTGTTTTGCCTTGGTCTCTTCCAGTTGGCGTTCGAATTCTAGCTTCATCTCCATTTGCTCTCTTTCGAATTTAAGCTCCTCTTCACGAGCACGGGCTTTCCTTTCTTCTTCGTCCTTGTGCTTTCGATGTTCGATCTCTCCATTCGTCTCCACGAGCCATTTTTCTAGTCGCGAAACTTCTTCGTCAGCTTCGGCGATCGGTTCTTCAATGCTGCTGCTCCAACTTCCAACGTCTTCTGCACTTTTCCCGGCCTTGAACATGGTCTGTTCAACCTTTAGTTTAAGCGCGTCTACTTCTTTTACTAATGCTTGTAGGTTGTCGCGATGTCGCGCGACCGCTCCTAGGTTTCCCTTTTTCACAATGCCACGTGTTTTTCCATTAGTGTACAGCAACATCTGCAATTTAGCCTCTGCTTCTTTGGTTAGTTCCTCCATGCTTCGCGCGTCCCGTCGGAGGTGCCACTGTGTCGGAAATGAGACTAAAGAATCTGCTATGTTCCGAAACTTCACGTTTTTATTTTATAAAATCAACTTAATCTCCCGCTCTCTCTCACCGTTCTCTGTCCCACGCTCTGGTCTCTCTCATTTAAATATATAATATGATCCTATTGTTCAGTCATCTGTCACTTATCGCAAAAAATCAACCGGAAATCAATTAACGCTGAATAATCTCTCACAGCACCTTCAGCTTTCTTTGTCTCTGTGTGTTCATATTCATATAATGGATCTGCTGTGAAGCATCCTTTAACAAATGAGCAGTTATGTCTCATGCTTTCTATCATTAATGGCAGTAAGCCCCAGTGTACACAGTCCAGATTGCGGAAAACCGTTATCGTTAATCCAGGATGAATAGCAAGTGTGCATCCTCAATAGCCTGGCCATTTTGGTATCCATTAGTAATTGTGAAGTTTTCAACTTAGAGGAGGTTTACCAAATAACAATTACACGTGTCAGAATGCTAAATATTGTTTACAGTGACCAAACAAAATTTTCAGCTGTTAGAGTGAAACGAACGGAAAACTCTTCTTCTGTTTCCCTGTATGCCAGCGGGCACAGGGGCAGTGCGGGCATACATTGGCTATGTAATTATTCTCAATTTTGAGGATCAGTTCGTACACTTTTTATGAAATGTCGATTTTAAAACTAAAATACAGTTTTATCCACGATTAGTTATATTAGATACCTGTAGAGCGTTTTACTTTCCTTCAGTACATCTTTACCGACTCCCTGTACAATGAAGTAGCCACTTTTGACTCCAAAGATCTTTCCCCAAACCCACGAAGATTGTAGAGCTGCCTTCTGCTCTGTACTTAGAATAATGCCACTGCTTCCTACATAGTCTATATTCATATGAAGACCTTCTGCGTCCATGTTTTTTGCAGAAAATTTGACACAACCACCTTCTCCAATGTACTATGGCTGCTTTTCTGTGATTTTGTTACGCGCGCCACTGTTGTCATGGTAGTTTTGGGTGTAACCGCTGGATTTCATGAACGAGCGAAGGAGCTATCTTAATTGGTTTTCTTTAACAAAATTGACCAATCAATGTTCTTGCCTTACTGCTGTTCTGCTTGTTCAAAATGGTGGCTCGTGAACAGATCTCGTTCAGATCAAAGCCTTCTTCTACCCTCACCTGAGCTCAGAATTTTATATATTTCGTAAAGAGAAATACTTGAAATGGAGCTTAAGGCATTTGTGGAGAAATGTAAAGATGAAGGACATTTCATAGAGATTTTTAACAGTGGAAATCACGACAGACTCTGTTGGAATGGCGGTGCGAAAGAAGAAGACTTGGCAATTTCTTTGTCCCATCACTATGACAGGATGGCGGCTGATGACCAATTTGAAGCCAGCATCGAAAAGACGTGGACTGATCTTAAGGAGAAAAATCCCTTCCTTTTCAACGGCTCCAAATTTCGTCTTCATGGCGTAAGGAACGAAGCCGGAGATTCAGTGTCTCTTCTGTTAGGACAGACTTGTTATAGAGATTATGTTTGTACAAACATGAACGACAAGCACTGGCGGTTTTTAAGAGACTATGGCAAACGTGAATACGCCAACGAACATGCATGTTTTTCTGATGCATTGGGTGTTGGTTCTGTCGTGGAAACAAGTGACAGTAAGTTAATTTTTATTAGAAGAAGCCATCAAGTTTATGAAGATCCAGGTCATTTAGATACCCCAGGAGGACACGCAGAACCCAGTGTAAGCACTTAACCAGTAAAAAATAAAATGATACTTATTTCATTTAAATCCACTAGTCTTTTATTGCAAATACTGCAATCCTATTGGTTACAATATTCACGTTATAATCTATTCCATCGAGTAGTCTAGTTCCCGGCAAAACGCACGCTTTTCTTTAATGCAACATCTCGCTACATTGTTGACCGCAATGTGTTGCACATGTTTTTCCACCCAGTAGCAACATGTTTCAAGATGTTGGATGATGTTGGATCGAGTTTGAAAATGGTCAAACTATTGTTGCAACATTTTTGTTGTCACAGAGCGATCCAACAATGATGCAAGATGTTGCTTTGAAATGTTGAGTGCTTTTGACAGGGCCTTTACACTTTGTTTGTGAACAGTAATCCGTCAGGCCATTCAAAATTTATGAATTTAAGTAAATTTCTATGTTGCAAAAGTGAAACTTTAAAAGCAATTCAAAGAAGCTACCAGCATCATTCTCAACCTTGGATGTTTTTGGACCTCACCTTCATAATGTTGGCTAAAACATTTTAAAATTGCTTTCAGGAAGTTAAACAGACCAATAAACATACTGAGAATACAAGTGTGGGTGATATTGAAGATATGGATGGCAAGGCAGTGGTGTATGAGTTGTTTCATTCTATTGTACGGGAAGTCAGAGATGAAGTAAGTTTTATATCAAATATATATGCTTTCTCATTTCCCACCTTATGGAAATCTTCTGCCACACATTAATAATGTGTGGATGAGACTTTCCTAATTTAAGTTATGCCTGATGAGTTAATTTTTGTGACACTGCCCACAATGTGCTGACACTTATCCATAGGGTTTCTATGCCATCAAGATGAGGGTTGGCCCCACTATTTCACTACAATTTCTTGGCAGTATGTTGTTTTGAGGGGGAAACAATGGCCCAGTGTTTAGCTTGTTGGACACCAGAGCAAGGGGTCAGGGCCTAAGCACTGGCTGAATCACTGTGTTATGTTCTTGGGCAGGCTTGGCTTCATATACTTGACTTTGTTGGTATCAGCTCTGAAGATAAAATGTGGAAGTAATGAATACAACAAATTGATCCTGGGTAACATCTCAGTTTGATAAATCAAGATCCTTTCCAGATGAATTTCTAGTGGACAACTTCATCTGGTATCTAGAGAAAAGGATCACAGACACAAGTAATCACCTTTGAATAACAAGACGCTGATCTTAGTTTTCAAGATCCTTTAATTAACAACATATTTTGTCACTCATATTCAATATTAGGTCAATATTCCAGAAGAATATATCAGCTGGCCACTTTTGACTGGAATTTACCGCAATCACCGCACTGGACAGAAACCTGGGGCTTGTTTTAGGATCAGGTCTCTGTTTTTACTTTTTGTCTGTCTGAAAGGCCTATCATCAAATCTTAAATTATCCTACTTGGTGATTCATTCAAACCATGCTGATATTAATACTTGTTTATAATAATCAGTGAAATCTAGGAAGAAAACTGAACAAAATAATTGCAGATAAATTTACCAATCACAAGGAAGCATCATGCTGAGTAAAGTGGGGGGGGGGGGGTATACAGTCAAAACCATAGCCTTGATGAAGGGCAGCAGTCTACAACTGAGAAAATTCTCATATCAAACAAGATGGTGCAGTATGGTTCATTAAATGATTATTTTAAACTAGTTAATTAATATCATACTTTCCCACTATGAAAAACTGCAAGGTTACTTACACTAAAATTCACTAAAATATGTTTTATCTGCCATTTTTTTTTGAAGATGCTCTCTCAAAGGCAAGGAAATCCATGAGTTTTATCGCAAGGGTGGACCAGAGGCTTATGAATCATCCCAGCTGCTGTTGGTGGACTTAGCTGTAAGTTTCTTTCAGCTCTAAATTGGGTCAGTGCAGAGTGCCATCCTGGTCATTGTTTACAATCTCTAAATGCATTTTAATCTTTTTTATTGTTGGTTACAGGAATTCCAGAGGGGCATGGCGTCTTCTAAAGTCAAGGAACTGTTCAAAGATCTCACTCCAGGATGCAAAGCATGTCTGTATTTTTATTTCAACCTACAAACTAACTTTACTGTATGAAAAGCCCCGCGCAGCAAGTATTCTGGAAGATTAGCAGGCACTACACTTTCATTATGAAGGCTATTAGTGGGACATGCAACACTGAAGGCGAAATTACTGATTTTGACAGTGAATTTAAGAAAGACGATCTTCCTTCCAGATTAGTTTTAATATATTTAGGACAAAATAAGAAACTGTTTTTAACAAATATATTGATGGCTGTTTTGAAATTGAAATGGAATGTAATGGACTTACGGAAGATATGTGGTTGTGGTTTGTTCTTGTCTACAATTTTGGCAGTTTTAAGGGTCTTTTTTTTTTTAGTAGAAATGGCCAGAATTCTGGATGATTGTAATTCATTTCTATGCATAGGTGTTTGTCAGTCACTTGAATGAGAAACACGAATACTTCCGAGCAGGGAGGGAAGAACATTTTGAGACTGTTTATCACAAATCAAGCCAATGCCCTAATTCGTATTTCCTATGCGTATTTCACTAGGTTTATAGGGTTAGATTTTCACCACTCAGCGGTCAAATGCATGGCATGCGCAAGGGGATCAGTTTTGGCCGTGTGCCGAAGTGCCGTAAAGAAATTCATAGGAAAACGTTAGAAACAACCGCTGCCACGCCAAATGCATGTATGCGAAACAAGTATTGATTCATGTCTGGAAATGTATGAAAACCATGTAGGAATGGGATATAAGCGATCCTCGCAGCTATGAACACTACTAAATTAGTAGTTGAAAGGAGACCTGAAAAAAATTCAAGCCCGTACGGGATTTGAACCCATGATCTCTGCGATACCGGTGCAGCGCTCTACCAGCTGAGCTACTGGGAGCTGTTCATAATGTGTGACCCATATAAATCTTCCAAGTGGTGATTAATGACTGGAAATATGTGATATATTAATTCGTCCATGAAAATATGTCAATGGAAACAAAAATAGTAAAAGGAAAACTCGAGAATTTCTTACTCGAGGCTTATTCGATTATCGGTTTCCTGCTGATTCACCATTTTGTTGTGGGCTTTACCAAAAAATTTGTCCGGTTTTCAAACACCACGGCTCACTCGTTTGTGTAGTGAAGACTATTGACCGCTGTGTTGATTTCCTCTGCTTTCTCTAGTTCAATCTGCGTTCCCCTTAATGAGAAGTCCCGCGATATCGGAGTACGGACTCATTTCCCAGACAGCAGCTGATTATCGAGCCTAGTGGTTCATTACTGAAAGCAAACCGTCGTGACTGTGCAATTTTGACAGAGACAAGTGTGTGCGTAATCGATTCATGACAGACTATAGGTTGGTTTCTGAGCCAAAATAGTCAAACATCGCGTTCTGCAGAGTGCAATCCTGATGAAAAGGATTTGTAAATAGACCATGACACTGAGTATTCTGCAAGACCAATTAGGTCGTTTCAGCAACCTCTTGAGGCAGTTCGCTGAATTACGGTCAAGTCACCTGACTCGCCTGCGGCCACCCACCCACGCTTAAAATTACTTTTCTCTTGCCTTTTAAGTAGTGTTCGTTTCTGGAAAGATCCTTCTCACTTTCATCTATCAATCCGCAGTTCACATATATGATTTTCATGTATTCACAATCATTTACTAACCGAAGTAATTTAGTGTTGACAACTGAGTTGAAAACTTAAATTAGCCACCGTAAAGGGTAAAAAAGCTGACGTTTCGAGCGCTAGCCCTTCGTCTATCGCTCTGACGAAGGGCTAGCGCTCGAAACGTCAGCTTTTTTACCCTTTACGGTGGCTAATTTACGTTTTCAACTCAGTTGTTATCACTAAATTACCTGTTATACTCTCCCACCGACGCAGCACCACAGTTTCTCTAGAAACTTACCCCCTTTACTAACCGAAGTGTTCGGCAACTGGCTTACCATAACATGCGAACACAGAGATGCTGAGATCCAAATCCCCGAGCCATCACTTTTATTCTTTGGCTTAAACTATTACACAACATACACAAAAACAAGAAATTGTAAAATTAAAACAAAATAAAAGGTTTCTTCCCGAAGAAATCCACATTTTTGTGGCGTAGTAAGTGTCGCAAAGGAGTTGAAAAACGTCCACAACGTCACAATAATATATGTGAACTGCGGATTGACAGATGAAAGTGAGAAGACTCTTTCCAGAAGTGTTCGTATCAGTGAAACGGTATGCTGGTTGCCGAACACTTCAGCTTGTATTGCAACTACATGAAGTTAACGAATCGTCGTTGTTGTTATCATTCCTTAAAAAACAAGACTAATTCTGTGATGAAAGTGTAATTTAGTATTATCAACTGAGTTGATAATGTAAATTGACCACCGTCACTCGCACTGACGAAGGGCTAAAGCTCGAAACGTCAGCTTTGACACTCTTAACGGTGGCCAATTTATGTATCAACTCAGTTTATAATACTGAAGTACCCTGTTATACTCTCCCATCGGCGCAGGTCTCCCTTCTCCACCCCCTCACCCCGCCGCCACACACACATACACACGCGCGCACACACGCAACACCACAGTTTCTTTAGAAATTTACCCTCTTTATTAATTCTGTAATGAGCTCGGCTTATAGAAATGACTCTATGCAGGGGCGAGTTGGCGTGGGCGAGCTGGTTCGGTGTCAACTTGATCGGGATCCTAGTTCGCTAACATCTCATAGGTTGTCTAGGAAACGTATTTCAAAACTTTTAGTGTTTCTATCTGCAGAACGTGATCCTGACTTGTAATCGACCGAGACGGAAGGAAGGAAGTTTTCGAAACCCTATTTGATTGGCTGTTGATGATTACACCCATATCCAGTATTAAAAAAAAAACAGAAATTTAACGCCTCGTTTACCCCTAAGTTATATCGTCTCGTACCTGAAATACTCCTTGAGAAACCATAGATACTCGGACATGGCTCACAGCAAGGGGCAATCGTTTCGTTCTTTCTCTTACGAGGAAGAACTGCAGAGAGCAAAAGGGCTGAAAGAGGATTTGGATAAAGGAGGCTGGCGTCAAGTGCACATGAGCCCCGGTGCTTGTTACTGGATGAAAACATTTTATAATGATGAGGTTCCTATTAAGAGTCTCTTCACGTTTGACATGCCAATGCCCGCCGAAAAGTTCGTGGAAATGTTGAACCCATCCAACCAGGAGATTCGCAAAAAGTGGGACGAAGTATTTAAAGATCATGTTATTTTAGAAGCTTACCCTGACAATGGCGGTTACTTAACCTCAAGCCGAATAAAAACGACTTGGCCGCTAGCAGATCGGGAATTCCTGTTGTTCATACCCCCCGTTATACAGGTTGACTGGTATGGGAAAGAATCGTGGTTTATCATTCAGAAAAACGCTTGGCACCTATCAAAACCCGAGGGCGAAAATGGTCTGGTGAGGGCAACTAATGGTGGAAACTTTTACATTGTTACACCAGACGACGAACGGCCAGAAGCGGCGTGTAAAGTGTTCAGCCTAACAAACAATAACTACAACGGCAGGCTGCCCAAGACAAGGATGGAATGGATGCTTAGCCGGGCTGTTCCGCGAGGCTTCAATGGGCTGCGAGCAAGCATGATCAACGGCTACAAGAAGTATTTCCAAAACGCACAAGAGTGAATGGCGGAATCTTTCGGGTTCCTGGGTGTCTTAAATGAGACGTTTCACGGACTGTGGTTTGTAGCACGGTTTGACGCTGCCTATCTAAGTATTTACGCGCTTAAATTTCCATATGAAAGAGTACAGTCTACCCACAAGCTGTAAAAATGCTTTTCAAGCAGTTAAAGTTAACAAAGGCTGCCATTAAGGACAAGACCGAAAAAGGTTATTTCGTGAATTCGTTATTTATTTTGTATGTATGCTTTATATGACTCCAGATAATGGTATAGTACTGCATGATTCTGGGTTCGAAATTTAAGAAATGTTTTCTTTACTCTTCTACTTCATTGCCTTATCAGACAGTTTTTTTTGTTGCAAAATAGCTTTGCTGTTCTAAATTTTTCCAGAAGCCGGTATAAATCGCCCGCCTGCCACTCCCACCAAAAATGATACAATAAAATGTATATTTAACAGGCAGTGTTTTTTCCATATCGGCTTTTCATGATCAATCTCACATCATGTCGGTGCGAAAGGAGGTCTCATTCAACTATTGCTGATGTTGTGTGTAAATATAGTTGTGTGTAGCGTCAGCTGAGTGATCTCGTCCTTCATAGAGCGGATTTTAAATGGTCTTTTAGAGTATAAATGAAATAGACATAGTTTGATGCTACATAGTTTTGAAAATATGCCCCAAAGTCAAACCTAAGGATCCTGTCACGAAAGAACAACGAACGCACGCCATTTATTTCGCCAAACCTAAGGATCCTGTCACGAAAGAACAACGAACCGACGCCATTTATTTTATTCCTTGCAATGACTGTGACAACGAATACATCGGACAGACCAAACGTCAGTTTGGTATACGGTTAAAAGAGCACCAAAAAGCGGTTTTCCTGTGCAAGGAAAAGGAATATTCAGCTTTATCGGAGCATACTTGTCTAACTAACCATACAATTGGGTCGGATAATTCTAAAATTATCACCACTAATCGGCGTTACCACCAGCGCCTTTGTTTGGAGGCTTGGCATATTAACTCCGCCCACGCTCCTTTAAATCGTGAAGATGGCGGTTTGCTCCCTGACGTCTATTTACACCTCGTCGGAAAAAGAGACCGCTAATTAGTGATCACATAAAAGGACCTCTTGTTGCAGCGTCTAGATCACCCCTGATGAAGGCACTAGACAGGAGTGTCGAAACGTTGGGTCTATGAATTGTAACTTCTTCGGTTACATTCATTAAATCTGCAAACCAGAGTAGCATCAAACTATGTCTGATTGTCCACCTGGTTGCCGTGTGAACTTTAATATATAAATGAAATAGTTAACATCGGTTGGCTACCGATGCTTGTGGGCAGAAATATATCAGTACGTGACCTACAAGCCACCCCAATCGCCAGAGACGACAGGAACTTGGTCACGGGTTCTTGTTTTGGTAACCTTTAAATTTTAAAATTGTCAATTTATCCTTATAACAAAAGATATTCAGCCATGACATGTTTGTCAAAAACGCTTAATTCATATTGTTTCATACTAGTTTTTCGAAACAAGTTCTCAAATAATCTCATTTGCATTATTTTTGTAGAGAGAAGACCAATACTAATTGGCATTGTTGTGAGCTCAAATTCAGGCAATTCACTGACATGGACCCCCTGAGCACCTCAACCTATCCTCCCAGTCCTCCCTCCCCACTATACCCATGCTACACACCACGCAAGAAGTTGCAAGGCATCATGGGTCAACAAAATGGCGCTGGGTGACCCGGTAGTAGTTGATGCACATTATGACAATTAGTAACATCGCTTAAACACTGTTCATCGACAAGAAAAATTACTTTGAGAAATTTTCAATCAAGAAAACTCATCTTAGGGAGTAGAAGGGGACGTTTCAGCCCGTAGTGCGCTTACATTTGCTTCTCTTCTTCCAAGTAACTTCATCAAGTTATCAGTTGCATGTCCTTCGATGATTGAACTGTGGGTTGCATTGGCGAACAATATTCTGAATTCTCTGATAAAAATTGATGAGGATTTTCCACGAGGTAGTTTATTTATTAAGTTTTCATCAGATAGGAAGAGAATGCCATGACACTTAGAACTGTTTCCTTCCTCGGAACGGCAAGAAATGGCGTGGTATTACGGTGTGAACAACTCGGAATTGTATGGATCGAATTTCTCCACCGTGTTAGCGGATGCACCACCTCCTTTAGACGACACGTACGACGAAGATGATGACGAAATCGTTTTCCCAAATGAAGCAAATAAATCAAAAGAGTACCATGGTGATAATGTAGCAGCTTCGGTTAAGAGAAGCAACGCCCGTGATGAAAAAATCAGTGATAAATCAAAGCGCGATGGCGACTTAACAAACGTGAAGAATAGGTCAGGAGAACAAGAGGATTCGGATTTTGGTGACTTTGCTGGTTTTGCCGATTTTGGGTCCGCTTTTGAACAGGAAAATAACGGAGAATCACAAGACTGGTTCGCAAGTAATACAAATGGAAACAGCGTGGAAACAGCAAGTGGTCAACCAGCCATTGATGACGAGTTCGCCGATTTTGCAGCATTTGGGGACAATAGGGACAGTCTGAATCCAGAAAGCATTGCCAATGGCGGTTTTAATCAAGGTGATTCAGCAGCTGATGTCTTAAACAATTGTGACAAAAATGAAGGTAGAAATGAAGGTCTGCCAAGTAATGGTACTTTTGACAGTGAATCTGATGATGAATTTGGAGAATTTACAAGTACAGAGTTACCTTCAGTGAGGTCTGAACTGACCTCATTGGAAAGTGACAGCAAGAGTAGTGAACTTCAGACAGACCTTGAAATTAAAGGAAGAACTTGCGTGCAGGACAAAGTGAAATCTGATGGAATCAGTGACAAAAGTGAAACATCAGGTGTTGCATCAAATTATGATTTTGATGATGAAAAAGAAGTCAGCCATTTAAGAGAAACAAGAGCTAATGGTACTCCAGAATTCTACAATAAGTTAAATGAGGATACTTATGATGTTCATAAAGAGATGCCATCATCTAAACAGGAGAAGAAAGTTTCTAACCACATCTTGAATTATGAAGACTCAGCACAGCTAAAAAATTCACCTGTAGCTGAATCAAAGACCCAAGAAAACATTGAAGAAGATGAAAAGACTGGCAGTAATTTATCCAGAAAACCTGATGAGATAAACATTACAAAGACAAACATGAGTGATTCTAGTAAAGTTGAACATGGTTCAGGTGCTGAAGTAGAACATGAGAACAATTATTCAGATGATGATGGATTTGATGAGTTTACTGACTTCACTCCTTTTTCTTTGAGACCACCATCATTAGGTGATGACAATGATGATGAGGATGATGAGAAGCAATCTAATGAACAACTTGATTCATCTGGAATCTCAAAATCTGTTGGTAGTCAAGAAGGCATAGATTCATCATGTGTAAAAGGCACTCTTGTGCAAGATAAGAATTGTGTTGTTGATGATGATGATGGTGATGACTTTGGAGATTTTGGTTCATTTAATGAAAACTTTGATCAAAGCTCTAAAAGTGATGCAGATTTTGCTCTAGAGGACTCTAAACAAAAAAGATCACCCAATGACAATGGTGTGGCAGAAGATGATAATGACTTTGGAAACTTTCGCATATCAAATTCTGAAGAGAGAACTTTACCATCTGATAATCAAGTCGAAAATGATTTTGGTGACTTTGGTGTATTTAATACAAGTACAAGAGATCCCCAAAACAATGCTAATGATGATGATGACTTTGGGGAATTTGGTACTTCTGATTCAGTAGGGAAAATGTTTCCTGCAGAAGATCAAGACAAGGAAAAATTTAGTGACTTTGATCATTTTGATTCAAATACTAAAGAGCTTCAAAAAGATAAAGACAGTAAGGATCACTTTACAGAGTTTGGCTCTCCTAGATTGGAAGGAAAAAATTCCACAGCTGAAGATCAAGATGATGATTTTGATGATTTTGGTACATTTCAATCAATTGGTGGAGATTCGAAAACTGATAGTAGCAACTGCACAGATGAATTTGGAGATTTTGGTAATTTTGCAAGCAGTAATTCCAAAAACTCCCCAAAGCATGAGGACAATGATGACTTTGGTGACTTTAGCAATTTTGAGTCAAATACCAAAGTTAATCAGAGACACAATTCCAATGACAACAGCTTTGGAGATTTTGGAGCATTTGATCCCAATGCGAAGGATTCACAAGGAAAGAATGAAAGTGATGGTGAATTTGGCAGCTTTGGAAGTTTTGAATCAAAAGTGACAGACGTGCCAAAGAAGAAAGACGAGAACTTAAGCAATGTTGCCAAGTCTAAAGATGGAACTTCGGATTGGCAGCAAAATATTGAAAAGACAAAAAATGCTAATGACTCCAACAAAGATGATGATTTTGGTGATTTCAGTGGTGAAAGTAAGGAGGATGACAGTAGTTTTGCCTCATTCCCTTCCTCTAAGACTCTTATGGAATCCCCTAGAGAGACTGTTGTCCCTAAGGAAAAGTTAGGAGAAAGTCTGTATTTTGCTCCTGGCAATAATGTTGCCATAAAACAAGTGGGAGATCCTGTTTCTCTGTGCTTTACCACAGAAGTGAAGCATGTTTCACAAAGTCAATGTGATGTTCTTTCTATGAAAGTCAAGAAAGGATTTCAGAGGTGGGTGCTTAGTTTTGGTAACCACAACTTTTTTTTTTGTTATAGTTGCAGGGATGCACTAGTGTAGCAGTGACACTTACATGATCACCATGGTGACGTTGGTAGAGTAAATTGATTGCCAAAGTAACTTTTAAACAAAATATTTCCACTGTTGCCCTTCTTTATGAGCAAAGTACTGACCAAGAAAGAATTTCTCTTTACAATAACAGTGTATTATCAATCATACAGGTGATGAGAATAAAGAAAAATATCAATGAAGGGATTATTGGTTGATCTGATACCAAATTCTGCTAACAAATATCATAAGCATTGTATGGCAGATAGAAAGGACAACTTATAATGAGATCTGGAAATGAAGATGTTATTAACAAACTAAAGATGTTGTCTTAGCACACTACAACAACTCATCTGGTTTTCCTTTAAAGTCAACCAAACTATTTTTCACTATCACCTTGATCAAGTTGTTGATACCTTGGGTCACTTTAATAAATTTTTCATTTCTCCTCAGTGAATTGGGATTGTGGTACCAACTGGAGCGTACTGATAAAGAAGGCAGAATACCCTTTCATTGGTTGAATTCATTCATCCAACACAAAAAATTTTTGTCCTTGAGGATACGACCAGACAGACCTCCTCCAATTCAGGTTAGAGTTATGCATCTACCACTGTGCACTACATTTTACACTTCTCTTAGAAATTTAGATCTTTAATTGTAAGTTTTGAAAGCAAGATTGCAAGGTCTGTTCATTTCAAAAATAGAGAAGTGGATATCTTTGAATGAAAATCAGAGGCAACTAGTTAGTGGAATGACAACTTTGAGATGGATAAAGGCAATTTCTAAGTTTTATTTTTCTTGTGATCCTAGGGTGGATCCATGCTGAAACCCACTGTGTCATCACAGTTTCCACCTTTTGGAAGTGGACCGGTAAGATTCAAGAATAATCATTTGAAGTTGCTTTGGGCAAACATTAAAACACTCTGTCATATTGGAACTATTTGTGAAGCCTCTTCAAATCAAGTTCCCAGGCATTTGGTTGTGTTATAACCTCAATTATCTGATAATCTGTCACATGATTTCAATCACCCAAACTGGTTTCAAATGATGTTGTCCCCTTAAGGGTTTTTAATTTATCTAATTGACTGATATATTTATTATGATGTTTCATTCATGTAGGCTGGATCAATGTTGATGCCTGCACCTCCTGGTAAATTGTCAAATTCTTCAATTGGATTGGTAAGATGACTCCATAACATTTTTTTTAAGATTATGACCAATATGGAAAGGATGAAGCTTATGCACCAGTACCTCACAACACATTAACACACATTGCTATTATCCCTGTGTTGGTTTGTTATACAGCTCTACTACAGTGTATTCATCCTGTATGACTCAAGGAAGCTTATTTTTTTTTCTTCTGTGATAGTGCTGCATCAGAAGTCGGACACAGGCTTTTAGGTCTTAACAAAGCCTTGCTGTACTAAATTGGTTCTCTGCTCATAGCTAAATTACCATTAACGCTAATTTTTAATTTAGTGATTTTGCTTTTTTTCTATTCACTGCCACCTATCACACACAGGATTTCTTAGAGCCTGTGAAAGGATCACACCATGCAGTCCACAGCACTGCACAGGATATAACTGCAGGCCATCATTCAGTTCACCCTGAAATGGGTCTTCCAGATCTAAGTGTAAGTTTTGTCTGTGTCATAAGAAAATTGGGTGTTTAAATGCATGATACTTATACGGGTGCACATTTAAGTATTTCTCAAAACTCAAGTCAGTGAAGATTTAAAACTCTCCCTTGTTACTGCCTGAAGTGGTTTGTCTGTTGAAAATTTTGCGATGTCTGCAACGTTATCAGTAAATAAAAAGCCACCCTTCAAAACTTTGCATCCACACATATTTCCTAACACTGTATACAAAATGGTATTTGCCTGGGAATAACTTTTTCTGTTGTGTTAATTGCAAGTTTCATTTTGACATAGTGGACTAAGATTTGATTTGGAAATTGTTTTGTTTTCAGTTTGTGCTGGATGGTGGGCTGAAACGCACTGCTTCAAAATCAGGTCAGTAGAATGTTTTTTTCTTTTGTTCAAGGAATAGAAGAGAAGCAATTGTAACCTTGTTACATATACAAGGAAGGAAGATGTGTTTAGGGTTAGGTCTAGGCCATAACTGAAATTTGGAAAAGATTTTGTGGCATGTGGAATAGGTATATTATTGGGCATGGGAGGGTCAAATGTTCAAGTAAAGCACTCTCTCTACACTTAAGTATGGGCAAGATGGAGGAAGCTTGGAGTGAGATAAAAGATTGGACATGCTGAAGAGGTTAGCTCAGGTCCCAATGCTTCTTGAAGTTTTTCCTCTGCAAGATAGTAGTTATCACACTTACAGTAGGTAATGGTGCAAAGCATTTTAATGTCAATGTATTTTTGGTATTTAACATGTTTTGACAGATTTCAAAGATAGTGTATCAGCTACTACATCTGAACCATCTTCCCTTGACCTGGATATCTTCGCCTCCAGTGGGACTCAAACCTCAGATGCAAAGACAGGTATGCATTGTTGTTTTTACTTATTTGCACTGTGCATTTTAATATGCTATAAACCCTATACCACTCTTTCTTGTCCATTTTTTTTTTAATTTTTTATAGCACAAATGTACACTGATATGTGGGGCTTTTTCCAGCCCTGCTCACACAATTGCATACATCCCCTAACAAGGGAATGTTTTGACATTGTTTTTATAAACCAGGTTTACAGGGCTATACAAGTTATATTATATCATGATTATCACTTTGTAAATAGAGTAAGAGATATAGTAAGTTTTGAGCTCGGTAAAGAAATAGAGAAAGGTGTTTTTCATCTTGTCATGAGCGTGGGACAAAGAAAAATTCTGAGTCCCTATGAGGAATTGAACCTCAGACCTTTGGATTCCACACTGCGATGCTCTACCACTGAGCCACAGAGACTCTACAGTGAGTGAGATCTATTACAATGTTCATATGACATGCGTCCTGCATACTGCTAGGATCAGCAATGTCATTAGCATCATGTTTGTAAATAGAATAAGAAAAATGGTAAGAGATGGTAAGTAATGATTATCACTGTGCTTAGTTTCAGACTCCAGAGCCTTGTATGAGACAGACCTGTTGGGTCTGGATATTTTCTCATCATCAGTGGAACCTCAAAAGCTGGACAGCCCTAAGCCACAAAAACCATCCGACACTAATAAAGTGTGGCAACATGGAAGAGTCACTATACCTCTTTCATCGCAACAACATAAAGTACAATTGAGTGTTGCTGCCAAGACTGTTTTGAATGATCTTGAAGATTTAAGTTTTATGTGTTCATCAGTTCTTATGTTTCCCTTGAAGCCTGAATAACTTGCAAAATATGACTGAAAAATATGACATCCATACTGGATTCATTTAAAGAAATTATTTTAAAATCAAATTATGGGAAACATAAAGCCTTGTTTACCTACAAGTAATCTTTGTCTCAAATGATTTTATGTCATGCCTTAAAACTATAAAGGTTGAAGTTTTAAGCTCAGAGTGCTGACAGGAATTTCAGTGCTTGGTAATTTTTTTCTTCTCTGTTTTTGTGAGTAACCTCTAGGAGAAATCTCTCTGCTTAAGTACAATATTTTGTTTTTTTACTGTATGGGGCAGCATTTTTCAGTAAAAACCTCTCTGCCACTATTGAATTTTGTGAAGATAGATTTCATTTAATACCTTGACCCTCAAACTCCCAGATCAAATTTTTAATTCTTCTTACTGTCAACCATACAATTCTTATAATTATAGTTCAGAGAATTTAGTATTTGATCAACTAATTATCCCAAGTTGATATTTTTCTTTGTTCTCATTGCTTATCTGGTTGATATTGTATTAATACTGTAAGGAGAGATTCTGTCTCGGTCACTTATATGAGTTAAAGGGTTAATTGAATGTTATGTAGAAAAAAAAGAAAAGTGAGGTATTTAGATTTTTGTGGCGGCAAAGGAGAAGGAGGAAGTAGAGGTAATGCGTCTCAGGTTGTAGTCAAAATTGTTTTAACTTATAGATGTAGGTTTGCCTTCACTTAAAGTATGGAAATTCTTCATTAAACAAAACATATTCTGGGAAATTTTGAGGTAAACTTGTCATGAGGCTAGGTATTCGTGTGTCTATTTTTTGTCAAAATAATTGTTTCTCTCAGATCATCAACTATCTTAGGAATTGGATCATTATCAAAAGAAATTCAGAAGCTCATACAAAGAGTGTAAAAAAATGTGTCCCACATTTTTTATTTTATGAAAGAAAATTTGTCTTGTGTTTAATATTAGTATGTAAGTGTGGAGTAGAGCCAACTGCATGTTAGTCATGCCAACTATATTGAATTTCATACATATCCTTGCTAAATGTTACTTGTGTGGTAGTCACCAAAAATATGTTGTGCAAACAAGTTCTCTTTTTCAAGACTAGAGTTGAATTGTCGGCCAAATTTAAGAAAAGTGCACGATACATAAATATGATCCCTAGAACATGGTGGAGATGGTATGTATTGGAAAAAATCATTTCAACTCTAGTTATTTGAGCAACTTGGGCTATACAGAATATATCCCAACCATACAACAGTGGTTGCTTGGATTTGGAAGCGATCTTCGCTGTAATAAAAACTTCTTAGGTAGTAGTGAAAATAAGGCCTGACTATAATTCAGGCCTGTTTGGGATCCTGTACAGGCCATAATTTTTTCCAGGCCTTATTTTCACCACTGCTTAAGAGTTAATCACTACTGCAAAGGTCGCTTCCAAATTCATTTGTTAAACCAGAGTTCACACATGATTTTCATATATTTACAGTCAGTGACAGGGAAATAGGAGTTTTTATGAACATGCAAGTTTTGATAAAGGATGCACTTGTGAAGGGGAGGGGAGTGGTTAAAATGATGATGATGATGATGATAATAATAGTAATCAAACAGCATGATTGACATAATATAAGTTTTTTTTACCTTTAATGAGCAATTAGGAGAATGGTCATCAGTGACTACTTTGAACTAAACATGTGCAGCTCTTCTTTTTTTTTATTTCAGCCCAAATTTTTCCATGTAAAGTTTTGTTGCAGTAGCAGAATTGTTATGGGGACCTTGTTCATTGTATAAAATCTGCCATGGGGAACTGCTTTATTTACAGCTCTAAGAAATCAAGGAACTATTTTGTACCGCTTAATTTTTCTTTTACTTCGACATCCTCTCCTTGGGCAACCTACAGGCATTTAACTGACATCTGTGCCTGGGGTTGAGGAATTTGAACCTTGCTTGGTGAGGGTGGGGAATTTGAGCTGGAAGTGTCAAGTCTTTTCAGCTGAATACAAATATGGAGTATGTTAAAGGTAAACAATGGCTTAGAAGAAAAGGTCTACGAGGTTTTAAAGTGTGGCCAGTGTATAGAGATTTCCATTTTCACCAAAAAAATTGGCAAGGCATTTGAACACAATGTTTGTCCCAAGGGGTGAGAATTTGAACAAACCTATCTTCAAAAGTTCAAAGTCCAGGGGTGGGATGTTGAAGCTTCAAACTGATGAAATAATAAATGCATAAGAGAGGAGGTTGTGTACAGAGATTTTGCTTTATTTCAAGTCCTCCACCTTTAAATTTTTCCCTGCTATGACAAGTTCTTCCCATCAAGTACAATTAAAAGGGGTGGGTGGTCATAGCAGGGGCAAACTTGCCTGAGATTGAAATCTCTGTTTACTTAACATAGCCCAGTTGATTAACATCTGTCTAAACTTATGTAAAGTTCCCTTTAACTAAATCACTAGCATAGAGAATCCTATTTTTATTATACCTTGGTACTAAATAATATCTGTAAATAGCTCAGTATGTATTCAGCCTTAATATAGAATAAGATTTGCCATTTAAAGCTAAACAATGATTATTTTTTAAGGAACATGACATAATTCCCAAGTAATTATGATATCAATGGGAATTTAAAACCTGTTAAACTATTCTTTAGGGCAGAAAATTAATGAAGTAGTGACAATGCATATTGGTAAATCTTCATAGAAGCCATTGTTTGGTTTTGTAATGCAACACAATCTTTCCACCAGACTGTGTTGCATGACTAAAACCAAAAAAAAGCTGGAAATGAGAAAAGATTGTTGACTGGCCTCAAGATATTTGGATCAAAAGGAAATAACAATAGCATTCATGAAAATATTTTGCCAAAGGCAAACAATAAATCTTGTAATTTTTGATCTAGGGATTATGGGGGGAAATGTTATATTTCTGTTAAGCCAATAGATTAAACAAAATAAGTAAATATGCATCCTTATCTGCTTCTAAAATGTGATTTATTCATTAAAAAATTGGCATGTTTTTTCAAAGAAAAAAAACTTCTGAAAAATTTTACACATCATATGTGCAGTTTCTTTGGAGAGTACCACAATCTGTTTTCTGTTTGCAGCTGTACTGCATGTATAGCCTAGAAGAATGCTCTGCTATTGCTCTTTTCACTTGGATAAGCGCACTTATCAACCAGTATTCATCCTGATGACATTAGCACCTGTCCACTATCTTGCAAACGGTCAAAAACAAGGAGAGAATAAAAACTAGCGGCTTTGCAACTAATGTACAGGGGATTACCGGTAAATGATATGTAAGTGGGTCTAACATTTACTTAATCCCGCGAATTTCCGGCCAGTGTGGAAGCCTACTGTTCAGAATGACATGTGACAGGAAGTAGTTTTACCCACAAATAAACAAGATCATTCCATGTCGCACAATTATATCCTCCTCTTGAAATCCTCGAAGACTGTTCCTTTTTGCTTCAACTTTATCGGAAATCCATGATACATTATCTCATCGACTGAAGCAAGTTCCAAATGTCCATCCGTGTATGTTTTCGCTTCGGTTATCGCGCGGGTGGCCATTTCTCGCTTCCGTGTGTGTGCGGGAAGATCGTTTTGCGCATGACCGTTATGCCCAAACTTCATTGAGAAATTAGGCCCGCGCGTGGAAAGTACCAGGATATTGTAAGGTCTTTTAACTACTGCATTCCCAACAAATTTTTAACGATGGCGTTTCGTAGTGTAATTGCAAGGCCCTTGTGGCATGCTGCTCGTGCTTGTAAAAGATCTCCTCAAGTACTTGGTGGTTCATGGCGATTGTGTTCTGCGAAGTCGAGTCTTGATGAGCCAGGTATGAGTAGGTAAACTGTATTTTTCCGAGTAAAAAGAAGTTTGTACCTACATAAATCAAAGCTGTCTTCTATTTAAGCCCTCTTTGGTCTTAAGAAATTTTCTCTGCAGAAGTGGATGCGAGGTTTGGGAAAATCCTTACAGATTTGTTTGCATTACTAACCGCGATGCAAATAGTTTGCCACATCACAAAGATTTATATCTGTCGACCTGTGCCGTCACGCAAGTAAATGAGATTGCTCGATTAAAAAAAAAAATCGGGGAAATTACTCACCAGTTACGGTTCCACTGCAAATTAATTAAACCACATTAACTACACCTGTTTTCAAGAATACGTTTTTAATGCTATAGAGGTAGGAGTTCTAAGACAGAGTGTGTGTGTGTGAATTTTTTTTTTTTGTATTTACTGTTTAACTCTCGATGACGACAATTTCACATTTGAATAGGTTACTTTGACTACAAGTTTTTTTTAGTACAGTAACCCAATTGTTTGATCTTTCGCTCTCCATAAAGGGAATAGTTAATCTCTTACTGTGATTTGATGTCTTTCATTCAGATTTTGAAACTCACAGGGACAAGAAGTTATTTACCCCTGGCCCTCTCGGCGTCAGCTTTGAAACAAAGAGGGCCATGCTGCGGGATCTTGGTTCGCGTGACACGGAGTTTATAAGGGTTGTGAAAACAATTCGTTCGAGACTCTTGGAAATTGCTGGTGTTTCTCCTGAAGTGTTCACTACTGTATTACTTCAGGGTAGCGGAACATATGCTGTGGAGGCTGTACTCACCACCACAACCCCCAGAGAAGGAGGGAAAGTCTTCATCATTGAATGTGGTTCCTATGGCAAGCGAATGATGAAGATTTGTGAAGTTGCAGGGATAGAAACGGTTTGTTTATACAAGTTCCTTTGAGTATGTTGATCTCTGGTGGTTAAATTAACTTTGGAGAAGGTTTCCATTTTTAATATTGTTAACCTTATAGTACTGGTACATGTACATGTACATGTACCAATCCAATTCTGAATTTTTTTATTTCAGGCAGGAGAGATGTTTGAAATTAGGTGTTTATTATAAACTTCATGCTCCAGGAAATTTTGTGATTGCTTTTGATTTGGCTAGGGGTTCATGTTTTCATGTAAGCCAATTGTGATGATCAACTTAAAAATTAGAGATCACATAGGTAAAATATGAACACTTTCATCTGCTGTAAACCCTTCAAGTATTCAGTTATAGGTAGATAAATGGATAGATATTTCTTTGAGCATCCAGCACAACTTTCCAACTGTAGCTGGGAGCTTTGCATTTAACCAGTATAAAGAATTGCCAGAAACACAGTGGTCTATTGTTTAGTGTTCTGGGCTTCGCGTCTGAATGCCTGGGTCTGTGAAGGCCTGATGAGGTGCTGGGGGTAACCTTGCAATGGACTAGCATCCCATCTTGGGGGGAGAAGTGATACTCCTAGTGGCTTCAAGCTAAGGAAACCTGTGATAAGCTCCAGCTGGGTGAGCCACTTGGCTTGGTAAAGACTCAAGGTTTTAGTGTAAGGAATTGATGGGTAAACATTTGTAGGTTTTTCATATGGTGTGTATCTGTTGTTCAGGTTGTACTTCACGGAGCAGAGGATTCAAAAGTAGACTTAAAGAAAGTTGAAGAAATCCTGAAAAGTGATAAATCCATCACCAATGTTGCCATGGTGCACTGTGAAACCTCCACAGGTGTTATACATCCAGTTGCTGAAGTAGGAAAACTTGTGAAAGCACATGCTCCAGATGCATCATTTTTTGTTGATGCTATGAGCAGCTTTGGGGCAGTTCCACTCAATTTAGATCTAGCAAACATTGACTTCATGGTGAGCTCAGCTAACAAGTGTATAGAAGGTGTTCCTGGGTTCTCCTTTGTAATTGGCCATATTGAATCCTTGAAGAAATGTAAAGGATGGGCACGTAGTTTATCTCTGGACATTGTTGATCAATATGAAGGACTTAACCAGAACGGCCAGTTTAGGTTCACCCCAGCAACTCACGCCATGCTTGCTTTTCGACGAGCTTTGTCTGAGTTCAAGGCTGAAGGTGGAGTGGATGGAAGAGCGAACAGGTGAGCGGCTTTATTCCTAGAGATTGAAAGACTATCTAAGTGAACTGATTATGCCAAAATATTTCATAATGAATTATAGCATCATCATAACCAGTATAGGAGAAGAAGCCAGGTGTTTGGTATACAGATATGTACCTTTTTTGTAATGTTTAAGTCTGTGAAAGTTACTCTCTTTTATTCTCATAGATACATGGAGAACTGCAACCTTCTTCAAGATGGCATGCGGAAAATGGGTTTCAAGAAGTTTCTAGATGACACCCATGAAGGGTACATTATAACTTCCTACTACAACCCCAAGCATCCAAACTACAACTTTGAAGATTTTTACAATCGGCTAAACAGTAAGGACCAGGTCATCTACCCTGGTAAAGTAAGCACTGCTGACTGCTTCAGAATTGGCAACATCGGAAAACTGTATCCTGCTGATATGCAGCATTTGTTGAAGTGTATAGAAGAAGTGTTAGGTGAAATGGGAATACCTGTCCCCCTGGAAGAGTAAACAAAGAGACAGTAGACTAGTTATGTGCACCATTTTATGGGGTGTGATATACATAGGCCATTTCTGAGTTCTAAAAATTCTCCCTTTCTAATTTTGACCGAGAGCAAAACTTTCAGGTATTAATGAGTTACAGTTGCTTAAGGATTAAAATTATTTTCCAATGAATAGCTTTGCACTTTCCACTGAAACAGAGGCTTTTTACATCTCAGAAATGGCTCATTAGTACAGTGCTCTTAGTTGCATTGTTCACACCTAATATCAAAAAGGTTTGCTAAAGGCATGCTTGCTGGAATAATTTTGATGTGGAAATGAAATTAATTTTAATATAGTTTATGAATAAGATTTATGTCTTAAAAGAGCAGAACAATCACATCTTTTACAGATAACAAGAACTCATTTAGCATGCAAAATAACTCAGAGAATTTGAGCTGAACAGGGGATAAGGCAAAAAAACAAGTAATCAGCAGAAAATGCATGAGCAGTAAAGCCAAATTTTGCAGATAAACTGTAAGTGGCGGTGGTGTGTAAGTGTTAGTAGTTTGATTGGAATGATAGCCACTTTGCACCATGATTTATGAAATTAATTTGATGAGACAGCAAATGCAATCTCATTATTACATTTGAAAAGTAAGTGTTTTCATATTGCTTAAGATTTTTGGGCACAATTAGCTTTCATCAAATTATGGCACATTTGTTAGAAGTGTTAGGGTCAGTGAAAATAATATGATTTTGAAAATAGCTACCACACAATTTATTATGTTGTAAAAGGAGAAAATAAAAGAATTTTCTGTTGTTATAATAATTTACACTGAAATAAGTTAAATCAGATTTCCTTTTTGCTGTTTCCTGTGAGGTACTTTAGATGTCATACTTAAATAGTACTCCCTTAGAATAATCCCATCCATGTGATTTAGTGGAAAGTTATTTATTTGAACAATTTTCTTTTTTGAGATAATTCTTCAGAAATAATAAGGATAAATTTAATTTTTCTATTTTTTTCCTTGTCACTTTTTTCAAAGTGACTTTTCTGTATTACTGAGAGTGTCATTTTGTGAGAGGACCATAATACAAGTGGTGTGTTTTTTGGAAGTAATGTGATTTGATACTATAAGAGACAGAGCAGAGTGTCTGTTTTAATGAAGTGTTAGTTTTTACAGTGGTCATTTCATGCTACATATAGACTCCAACTAACGATTTTTAAGCATGTAATGGCTAAAAGCATGCAGAAGCAGTAACTTTCTAATATAAAGAAAATAAATAAATTAGTTAGTAGTTTCCAAAAAGGATCTTTCAAATGTTTAGAAGTGCAGAATAATTAAGAACAGTAAAATAATTTAACTGTGAGTAGTAATTAAAAAGTCTTTTGGGGGTCTTGTTAGATGGAAACAAACAATAGATTTCCTTGATTAGGTAACAGAACTAATTAAATGGTATTGAATGTGTGATAATGTCTGAAAAAAGTTACCCCTACTATTATCCCCTTATCCGCCGCTACGTGTTGTCATGAACTTCTCCGGGACATGCTAAAGTCATCCAAGTTACCAGTGCATGAGATAATGAGGGTAAATGGACACATGCCTAGGAAGAGAGGTCATGGCGACAACTATTAGTTTGGGGGGAAATCTCGGCCAACCTATCCATGACCCCTGGTATGATGTCCCGCCGACTGAGGGGTCCCTGAAGAGTAAGATCCGCATCTCTCCTCCTGCCTCAATTCCGTTTACCACTGAAAAAACATGGCAGTGTCGGGGAAAATTCTCTCTTTGTTAAGTTTTGCTCACATAATATTAACATTCAATCCAGCCTTGGCGAAATGTCCAAAGGTTAGTAAACCACACTCGAGGAATCAATATCGGCTTGAGTTCGTATGGAAAGCTTTTATTAAAATTTCACGGTAAAGTCATGCCTGTCCAAGGTAGTTTTCACTGATAGTGGCTGGTTATATTATTTTAGCATGAGGTTCTGCTCCATAACTTCAAGCCAACGTACTTCCTAGACAAAGGAGAAACAATTAAGGTAGGAAACTTCGGGTCAGTTTTTTCACCTCTTCCTTCTCTCTATGTTCGCAATAGCTGTTTCAATTCATATGTGACCAGTGCATCAAAAATATGCTTCAAAATATATCCCTCAAAATGGTCCTGAAAGTTGGCATGCTACAACTTTGTATTTGTGTTTCTTCTTCTTACCATTCCTTCCTTTTCTTTCCTTTTCGCCACAGGCATGGGCTATGCTTATTCCTGAACCTTGGGAAGATAATCGACTTATTGTAAGAGAGCTAACAACAACCATTGTATAATACTTACAGAAAACAAAAAGAATCTTTCCTACGGGGTTCATTGCACGTTTTCATTCAGTTATTAGCTATTGCTGTGTTGTTATCCGCAAGTTTCAAGAGAAACGTATCGAGTTAAAGAAATAATGCATTGAATTGGATATTTACCACACAGGGAAATAATAAACCTTGTACAATTCTAAGAGGAACTTTTCAAACAACACCATTTCTTACATGCTATATTCATTTGTGATACATCAAGTGAACAATTTGGAGTTACAAGAGAGAGAATCCAGAGTGTCAGCTGGGACACAACAGGAACACTATCCTCCTCAAATTTTGTTACTTGTTTAGTAAACTACAATAATGATGTATAGCCGTTTTCTTGTTGTAATTGCAGCACCAGTTTGAATAAAACCTTAACATACAAGTAGAACATTGGATTGTGAGGAAATCCAGTACAAAATACTAATAAAATGCAGTAATCCAGAGATGAATTTTTCAATTCCTTTATTTCACAGGGCAGCCTTTCAAATACTGAACACTTGACTTTCAGTCTTGCAAGCCAGGAATCATTCTCAGATACTTATGGCATAGGAGTTATATCCAGAAATGTAGTAAGTGTTGTGAATTTCTCATAGAAAATGGAAAATTACTCAGGATTAGGATGAGTTAGGTTAAATTTTCTGAGCCACTATCAATTTTTTCACTGTGATTTCCTTCTAGACAGTTTCCCTCAAAGAAAGAAAGAGAAGAAATGAGGGACACAACCACACAAGGTAATGAATTTAGGAGTGATCTTGGGTATGAAGTAGCTTGGTGTTCACAGATGTTTTTTAGGAGATCATAGGTTAAACTTTTGTTAGGAGCAGCACAATTAATTTCTTTCCTCTAAATGAACCTGGTGTGTCACTGATTCACTGATTGTAGCTTTTAAGGTAGTCTAGATGCCATAATTTGACAATATTAAAAGTTATAACTTGTAAATAATGTAGAAATGTGTTTTTAGTGAAGAGGGCATCAATGTTTTGTTTGGTGTTGAGGCATTTTCCGAAGATCACTCTTGTGCCACCTTAAAAGCAGTAAGTATTTGTGCAAGTGTAGCCTTAGTTTTATCTGAGCAGTTGCAGTTCAGAAACAGACAAAAACATTCTTAAGGGATTGGCTTGGCAATTTTACTGTGCTAGAATTTATTTTCTCTTGTGGCTGTCTTCTTTAACATGGAAGTTTGTGCATCAGCATCTCTTCCTATAAGATTGGATGTTGCCTTTACAGTATGATAGAGTATGTTGCAAATCAATTTGACTCCACTAAGGGCAGAGCTAGAAAAGTTGTGCAATTCCCTAGAGAAACAACCCGACCTGAGAGAACTTTTTGAAATATATTCTAACATAGGATATGTGTTTCATTATGTTAATAGGAGACAAATGTGACTATTGGTTGCCCTTCTAACCGGCGTTTAATTCCTAGGGGGTAAGTTTGGCAATGGTTGATGCACAGATATAATCTATAGAAAACATTTTATGCGATGTATTTAAGTCAAAGCGATTTCATGCTCTTGATATGTGTGCAAAATTGTTTAAAAGAAAGTATAATAGGTGGTTGTTTGGGGGAATTATCACTTATTGTAGGTAAATCACAACTTTTGTATTAGGTGATCATTTTTAATTTTTCAGCAAACCTACCAGATGTGGAAGTTTCAAAAACTTTTCTTATGTGGTTTCAAGGTAAAAACAATCAAAGATATGTTTATAAGCAATAGTTATTGGGTAAGGATGGTGTTATGATGAAAGACAGAATTGAGAAAATCATAATTAATACTGCCTGGGCCAGTAGATAATCCAATTTTTCACTTTTAAAATACTCAAAAACATTTCAACCTCATCTGGGGATTGTCACATAGCCAGTTGCTTAGAGAGAAGTGCTGGGAAGTTTAATTCACTTAGACTAGCAAAGCAAATTAAGCTGTAGGATGAGTTGGAATAGTCTAAATACTACAATTAAAAAATAGAGCTTACTTAACTTTTTGACCCTTGAGTGCATTAACCCTTCAACCTCTAAGAGTGACTAACATCTAATTTCTCCTAACAACATCACCCCAGGATCAAACACTAAGGTCATGAGAATAAAGGAAATGATCACCAACTAAAGAAGCTTTTGATTGTTGCACAAATTCTCCTTGTAAGAACATTAGGAAATGTCTAAGGAGTAGTATGGAGAATATGCATACTGATGTTAGGAAGTAAAGAGTTACATTAGGTGAGAAAATAACATTTTCTACTTTTTTGTGGCAGTGGTCAGCAGAGAAAAATTTCTCATGAAAATGATGAAGTTTCAGATAAGGTGAAGTTATGTAAATTCCACGTTTAGTTTTCCAAAGAGGAAAAGCTCAATTACTTTTCTTTTATACGGCTTCTCTCTCGTATATGCTTCAAGAAACGGCTGCTTTTCCAAGTGCCTTTCTTTCTTGATTCAATTTAATTCGCCCTATGACGTTATTTGTGGTTAACGATTCTTCAAACCTCATGCTTTACATTTTGATCAGGTATTTGATTTTATTTGTCGTGGGATGTACTGAAAAAAGTTTGTTTTATAGACCGTTGTGTATGACCTTCTGAAACTGGGCTGTCCGTTATCAGTGCAGAGCAGTGAACCTTTCAAACCCATTATTGACGTGTAAGTGCCGTGTTTTATTAACACCTTTTCCGCCAATGCATTTCCCTGACAGCTAGGTAATAGTGGAATTTAAGTGCTAAAGGAAAAAAAAAAAGGAAAGAACCAGGGGAGATTCTCAGTCACGTTTCTTTACGTTTGCTTTGTATTCACGTCGCTCTCTGCTGCTAAATGGCTGCTTCAACTGAATGTAGGGAAAAGGCCTCATCAGCAGATGTATCACGATATGTATTTGAAGTCTTAATGTTAATTCAGTCCACTGAACTAAACTCTTGATAGATACAAGTATCAGTAATGTCATTCACGAATCTAATGCAGTTGAGTATATTGTGTTTAAGTATTTAGTTTTTATTTAATTATCTTTTTTACTTCTAAGTGAAAATAAATGCGACAGCAATGTCTTCTGATATGAAAACTTTTCGTACTATTTTATAACTAATTTCTTAAAGATTACGCAAGTTCTGAAATATTTTTCCGCTTCAGATACGATGGAGAAACGTTTGTAAAAGAAGTGGATGTAAACTATGTATTGTGGGAACAACATGGTCGAGCTGGCTACAAGTACAGTAAAACCATGAAGGAGGTTAGCGGCTGTTTCGTATTTTAAACATTATTTTCTTCCTCCTACCCGTTTTTGGAGGACTACTGGGGATAGGAGAAAAATTATAATTTTTTGATACTGATATCTCTTTTGGAAATGCAAACATTTAGTGTCAGTTATTTGTGCAGCATTCAAAGGCTATACCGCTGAACATCGCCCAAAGAATTTAAAGGAAGAAGGCAAAGAAATACGTGCTAAACTGGTATTGATAGGCTGAAGTGGAATGCGTTGAACTTATACTGCAAAGAAGCTGGCGAAGAATGTTACAGCAGAAGAAAGAGAAATTACGGTGCAAAAGAAATAAAAAATGTGCCTCGCCCCGCCTCGCACATTACGGTGCAAAAGAAATAAAAATGCAAAAGAACATATGAAATTAGGTTAAAATTGTCACTGGCGGTTTGAACATCTCAATATCAACTCACTGTTCGACTATGTGAAGTTCAACTTTGAATTTTTTGTACGCAACTTCCTGTGTTAAGTATGAGCCACTCACTGAAATTCACACTTGAAGAGTTCGGGAGAAGTTAAGGAAAGTCATGGAAATTTTTAAGACTTCGAAGGAAATACGAACCCAACCCAATAATCAATAGGGAAGCGTTTTTGTTGTTGTTGTTGTTTTTTTTAACAAGGTTGGGTGCATGAGAGAGGCGCAGAGCTGGGAAAAGATGATAAAATCTATGAAGGGTGGAAGTATTGAATCAGCGTGGTCCAAGGAGGTAAAAAGATACGAACAGCGAGTCATAAAAGATGCATTTACTGTGTTAACTTGGTTCCATGTTGCCTTCTCTTGACCAACTAAGAAAACTAAAAATGATCGACAAACAAGTTCATGATGATCTTTTATGATGCCTTTCGTTCAAGACTATCGCAATATGCGACTGATCTATTTCCGAACCTTCGAAAGATTGTAATATTATTTACTTTAATTTACTTTCAATTTTATTCCCTAGAATTACCAAACTTGTTTTCAAGAGTCAGCAGATGGCTCCATTTCTGCGGATAATCTTTATGAACGATACGAGATCCTCAACAGTTCTGGGGCCGCCTCGAACATTGTGTGGACTGATGTAGGCACTTTTGTCTTCCTCCTGAAAGTTCTTGATCCTGAATTTAGGTAAAGGAATTGATTATTGAATACACCTCAACTGATATTCTTTAAGATAGTGGAATTTCAAGAGCAGTATTTTTTTATTTATTTTTTTTTTATTGTTTTTCTATTGAGAGGCAACTTTCGGATTTTGCCGCTGAATAAAATTTGGCCGCGTCATTTTTCAGCCACAGCCCTGGTTAGTTTAAACCACTAAAGCTCACTTTGGTTGTCTGGATTTTCGAGTCAACCCTAAGAAAGCGAAAGATATACTCAATTTCAACTTCCCACTCGAGTTCACTCTTTGTTCCTCTTTCCCAAACGGCGGTTGTGACAGTGTGTCGAACTTTAAGGAAGGAGGCTTTATAAGGGGTTATCGGATGCGGGATATTTGGGTAAAACATTGAAGGGATACGGGGATACTCGAGGGAAAAAAAGCGGGAAACGGGATTTTCAAAATAGAGATACGGGAATTAAAAGGAAACAAACTGCAGGAATTAACGGGATATTTAGGCCAAACATTAATAGTATACGGGATACTCAGACCCACCTCCTCGGGGGCGTCAGGAATTGTCTCTTTTCCTTGTTCCTTGAGCGTGGGTTCCGTGCTATTCTTCATAAGATTAGGCTGCCTGTGACTCAGCTGAATACTGACTATTATCATCCATATACTTTGTCATTACAGCTTTTGTAATCTGACCGTAGAGTTTGGTGTTCAAGTGCATGGTGTCAGGAGTGCGATGCAAGAGATTCCAACCTTCGTGGTTCTTGGTTCAGCATGCCTGACTATCGTGGTCCTGATGCTATCTGCCTTCCACACCACAGCACTGTGTTCCGAATGACCGTGGGCTACTCTCGTCTGGGAGCACGGAGGAGGGGGAAGCTTTATCAAGTTTCATGAAATGGAAAATAGTCTTTCTTACTATTACATCCGCAATAGGTGGATTTTTGCGTTTCAACTGAAAAGAAGGTCCGTGCTCATTATTCTCATTTTCGGTCAAATTTCCTTGGATCAAAAAACGGTCTATTATTCCAGAACAACATTTTGTATGGAGCGTTTTTTATACGTAGCGCTTAGGAACTTTTGTCGAGGCAGAGCGCAAAAGGTTTGTGCGGAACATGTTGATACATGTTTCGTGGAATACTATTGACCTCGATCACGTGTTTAGGGCCTTGGGTCATGCGAGAAGATTGATGTAATCTGTTGTACCGTGACGGAAATAATTGAATCCGAGGTAGTGAGGATCTGCTGCAAAGGCAATAAGGAAACCTGATGGAACCTGGGATACCTTCAAGTAGTTAAACGAAAAAACAAAGCAGCGTTTTGCAAATGTTTTAATCAAAAACAATTTGGAAATTACGATTGTTCAATAAGGGCGACGTGTTACTTTTCACTACTTCTTTCGAACCGCCAAAGTTAATCGAGGCAAATTCGTTTCAAAGAATTCACACCCCGTTGGAAGTTATCTCTTGGAGAGTATTTTAGGTTAAGTTGTAACACAGTAACCTTGTAATCTGAACGTTAAAAAATTCAAGAAAACTTTAACTCAATATTTCCTAGCAATATTGCTCCTAAATTTCACCAAACTAAGCCGCGAGAGGCAATCAGAGTTTTCTTAACAAAACGCCAAAATAATGGCTGTAGGAAGGGTACTTTGGAGACTGATATGCCGCTTTAGTACTTGGAATTTTCTTGGAAGAGTGGTGCTAATAGCTACTGTGGTGGGGATAACACTATTCGTTTGGAAAACACCGTGTACGAATGGACGCGAATATCCCACTACCTCAAGAGACGTCAAACCTTTAAACAGTCAGAGAAAGCCTACAACTGAGCCATTTCAAACAACTTCCCACGAACCAAGTAAGAATAGGGTGTTTTTAGATTCTGACTGAGGTGGCAATCGCTCATGCAATTGCCTTGTTAATTGACAAATTCGTAAACGATGTCGAACAATAATATGGTCATTTTCATGGTTTTAGGAGATATTCATCCTTTATCCTACTCAGCGAGACTGCGAAGGTGGTCTGTGGTCTGTGCAGAACCACATAAACTCGTGTTTAATTCCACATATTAAAACTAATCATGGTAACTTAACTTAAGGCTTTTCATAAGGAAATCTAAGTGTTGCTACGCTCTACTTTTAGCAAGTCAGTGTGACGTTTGATCAACAAGCGAAACAATTTAGAATTCAGTCTTCAGCAAAAATAATAAATTGTGTTGATCTTTCGCTGGTGTCGACGAAAGCGCTTTTTAAATAAGAATTTTTGACTTATTCGTGACTAAACGTGTTTGAAACAGTTTTCGTCATTAAGTATTGGAATTGCAGTATTACATAACATGGTGCAACAGAAAAAAACAACGGAAGTGGATCAATATCTCGATATCCAAACAAGTCTAATTTTTGCCTCAAACTGACAGTGTTTGAATTTTAGTATCAGTAAGGTGCTCTACTAATGCATTCCTTTTAAAATTTGGACTTATTTCGATGATATACTCGATATTTATAGCGAATAGTTTTTGGAAATTATGGTTTCCTTTTTTTCTCTTTAAAGAAACAATTCGCCATATCGTATTTTTGAAGTCCAGTGGAACTTATGAAGTGTAATAAAGTGTGATAAAGAAAGCCGAAGATGCACTATTCAATTTCTTGGAGCAATTTACTTCTCGAAAATGAAACTACAGAAAATTGAGAGAGATGTTGCTAACAAGACCGACCTAAATGTTGTGGTCTGGGGCGATTTCGTCCAAATTTCATTAGAATTGACTATGTTAACAGGACTGAGTAGAATACAATTCGATCTGTAATCAAACAAACACAGCACAAACGGCTCTAAAAAAGATTTTGTTGTTCCTAGAATCTTTACAGAAGCGCCCCTCCATTTGTCCGGACAGAGATGTACTTAAAAGTCCCAAAGTAACCAAGTTAGGGAGATATCCCTCACAAACACGTAAGTGCAAAATGGTTTTTACTTCAGAATAATACGAGACACTAAATGATACAGACAAAGCTTAAAACTCGGAATTAAATTTGAAATCTTTCGCGAATAGCACATCTTACACCATTTTTTTTATAGAAAAGAAAAAAGTTGTTTCATCCCAAAATAGGACTGGGCCGGTAACTTTGAGGGCCGGAAGCCAAATTTTAGAATCTTAACCAAAGGGATTGTAGTCCGGGTCACGGCCCAAACATATTTTGTTCTTTGAATTTTATAACTATCAATATCTCGATCATGAACTTCGGCAGAACGACGTAACTTTACCGACTATAGAAAATGACTGATCACAACTGAATTATGCTGTAATCGCTGTTATGATAGAATTATGCTGTAATCGTAAAGCCAAGTACATCACGGGAAAACTGACCGATTGGTTTATACGAACTCGAAATTTAGCTCGACTTACACCGCTTGTTTGACTGACAATTGACTAAGGAAGAGGACTTCCACTGACCGTTCCCGAAACGTCTATTACAGTCAATGACATTGAACAAATCCTTTTCAGGACTATCCTCCACTGGACGATCAGATAAAACGATCAACTGCACTTCCTTTTTGCTTTAAAGGTTTTCTTGCCATTGGAATAGCATCGGTGGCGAGGCCCGCGGGTGAAATGTACTTGCTGCAAACTACCCAGAGCTTACTTGACAACACAAGTCAGAGTGACAAGGACAACGTACAAATTGTAATCTTTCTTGCCGACTTGGAAAAAGCACCAAGATCCATCGTAAAAGAAAAGCTTTCTCGAAAGTTCGGCGAACACATCGAACAGGGACTGCTGACAGTAATTGAAACATTTCCCGAATTTTACCCAGAACTCATCAATATCAAAGAGAAATATGGTGACTCAGAGAACAGACGAACGTGGCGCTCTAAGGAGAATGTCGATAATGCATTTGTAATGTGTTACTGCAAAGATTTCAGCCAATATTACATCCATCTGGAAGACGATGTAAGATCTTCTCCAAGCTTTCTCCCTAAACTGAAAAATTTTATCCATGACCAACCGTACCCAAATTGGGTTATGTTAGATGTAGCACAACAAGGTAGTGTTGCAAAACTCTATCAATCTCGCGATTTGGAAAATGCCGCCATGTTCTACTACCTTCTGTACGATGAGATGCCCATAGACTGGTTAATGAATCATTGGACAAAAATAAAATCCGTAGAAGACGCAGAATCGTTTAACAAATTATTGGCGTCGCTATTTGAACATATTGGTGTTACATCGACATTGGCTGAGAAAGCTCCCCACGTGGCAAGTGATTTAGAGACCTTTTTCGACGCATATGATCAAAAGTATAAAGGGTTGAACCCTCCTGCCATTGTGACTTCGTCAATGTCTTCTATCGAGGGGCAACCACAAGATGCTTATGATAAGGGTGATGGCTATTTTTGGGCAGAGAGTTCTGAAAGAGATGATTACATCTTGATAAAGTTTAACTTGCCTACCTCTGTTCAAAAAGTGTTTGTGGACACGGGTTCTTACAGAGCCAGTGACTGTCTGTTATATTCTGGTATTCTGCAGGCCAGTTTTGAATCATCGGTGGATGGTGAATTGACAAACGAGGAAGATTCTTGTGGATATTTCAATACTATTGGAGCATTTCACGAGGGAAAAGCAGAGATTACTCCTGATGAATCTAAAGTGGTCATTTGTTTACGAATTGTATCAACAGAGGGTCATGCTAATCAAATTTTCTTTCGTGAAATTGATGTTTGGGAATCGCTTACCAACAACAAGGCTGATGTCTAGGTTCATTTTCTCATACCTTCTCTGCACCTTCGCATTTCAACGTAATCTCACTGAGTCTTAATAGAAAGGGGGGGGGGGGTGGGAAGAGAAAAACAAGCGTTGACAGAACCAAATTTGGTCTCAAGATGATGGAGAGTTGAAGACTGGGGAAGGGTGGAGAGGTATAGATTAGGATTGTTACAGTCATGTTGCAGTCACAACGAGTGTTGAATCCAATTGAGTCAACCAACTAATCAATTATTCCACCAATCATACGGTAAATCAAGATATCAATCAATCGACCGGTTACTCGCTCAAATCAATCAATCAATCAGTTTTAATTCAAAGTGATTCCAGCGTGAGTGATACACGTATCAGATAGTATTTCACTGCATTCAATTTTCACGGGAAGATGTCATTGGTTCTAGAGGGACTATAAAAGTCTCGTGCCCTGTGACAACTACAACGCGTCACATCGCAGAGCAGTGCGAAAGTCGCTGTCACTGAGCTGAATCGTGCTTTACGACTAGCAGCTGATGTCATCTGAAAGCAGCTGGTTCAGGGAGTCCATGTTGAACAAGGCTAAAGAACTTGAATTTTTCTCCCATCTCTGACGAGCTTGTTAGCAGTTTGTAACCGCTTTGAAGCTGCTCAGCCTGTGAAGAGCTGGCATTTTGCAGAAGGACCTGAAAGACAAAAATAAAAACGAAGAACTTAATAGATTTAATCAAGATTCTAAGAATGTACAGAGCTTTAGTTACCATGTTAGAGATGTTTCAAAGTGAATGCAAAGTAGTTTTACGGCGCTGGGATTTCCCGCAAAATTTCTTTTTTTTTTTGTTTGTTTCTCTCTTGAGAGGGTGGAAGTACACATGAAATTCAAATAAAAACTTCAATTATTGCAGATTTCTTTATTTCAACATTTTTTAGCGGGGAGGTACTTCATATCTCCTGATGGAAAATTGGGGGGAGTCAGGGCGAGATAGCCTACATTATTACTTACTTCCATTCTCATATCAATTCCCATTTGTTGAAGAAAGGAACTTTGCGTGACCGGCCCAAATGTTTGAACTGTCAGATGAGAAAAAGCAAACGCATTGGTGAAAGATGTTCGGCGGACAATAACATGACAGTATTTTATATTTAGTACGCATATTACTTTCTCAGGCCTGTTGTATTTGGCAATTTTCTCACAAAATTTCTACGCAAGTTCGTTCCTGGCCTGCTAACCTGTTGAGATGAGTGAAACGAGACCTCTCCTAACGACATCGATACAATACTCAGCGAAGTAGTATCTACCAGGCAGTGTTGTCTTGATGGAGCGGTTTTCGATTGAGTGATGAAAAGCGAAACATGGCCAATCAAAACAGCCAATAAGGACAAAGGGAGACATTACCAGGAACCAATAACAACTTATAGTGAAAACTGGAAGGGCGCGAAAACGCGAGTGGCCGAGTCGCAATTGGTTTGTAAACTGATTGGTTGAAAAAGAGGTGCGAGCCCGTTTTCCGGACCAATCACAGAACGAAGTGAAGCAAAACCAAAGCAATCCTGGACTACTTTCGACATTCTTTGAAAAGCTTTTCAATAAGAGAACACTAAATTCTCTGAGTTATTATATACAAAATCCTAGAAGTTACAGAGTTAAAATTTCCACAAAACTTTGCCTAACCTTAACGCCAATCCTAATCTCAAACACTTCAGCGCACTTTTGGATTCAATACATCTTTATACTTACAGCATTGCTCTGGTCGCCGCAAGAAGACTCGATTTAGCTTCGTGTAACGCACACTGGAATGAAGTAATCGGCGCGACAGATGCGGCAATGGGATATACTTAATAAATATAACAGATCTTTACTACTTCTAAGTATAAAACACGAACGAAGGTATTGCCCGAAAAAAAACGAGAAGTTTTTAAATAAGACGACGAATCACTCCTTGTGCATTAATTCAAATCTCAGACTCCTTCCTACCAACATGCGTGCGAATTCAAAATGGTCTGAATTTGCGCGACTTCTTAAAATTAAAAAAAAATCGCGCCAAAGGCACCAAGATTTTCATCACAATTTTCCATATCATTGGAATTTTTGCAGCGCCTAGTCCCCAACTCTATCGTTGGGAATTGAGTGCTAACCAATCAAATCACTGCGCGCGCGTGAAGAATTTAGCCTTATTGTTACGTCCAGTGCGCGCGGAAAGTCCTCATACGCGAAGACATCACTTTTGCGATAACAGCGTTTTTGAAGGCTGTGAGGTAAAAAGCTTTCAAACGAAGAGTTTCCGTGGTACAATTGCCACAATGTTGTACAAAGCTGTCGTTTGCTTTGTACTTGTGTTTTCCTACCCGATATGTCTGCTAATGAATAATCATGCGGTAACAGTGCAAGCCTACAAGGCAAAAGGTGAGTACTGCATACATTTGAAGCCATCTTCCTAGCTTTCTTTCTCGAAACGGAAATATTTTCTTTATTTTATATTCTGTACACAAACTTGGCCCGAGAGTTCGCTTTGAGCATTTCTGTTCAGTGTGCATATATCAGCAACTTCTTCATGAAAATGGGTCTTAGAAAGTATTTTCGCTCAAAAGCAAAAGGTTTTTGTGGCTGTGAAAAAAAACAAAAACGTCATAATCTGAGACAGTTGCTCGAGCGCGCGCGCTATTTTGGTAACCCTATTCCCGCCGCCGGATGAGAAAGAAGTCTGGGAATGAGGATGCATGAAACATAAACGAGTGCGATGGAAACATTTATAATCTTTCTTGATCCTTTAATATTCTCTACGAATTTCTGAAGAGACTTCAGAGCTGAGATAACGATTTATTCACCAGAGAAGCTATTTCACTGCAACTTAGCGGAAGTTAAACGCTTCGATTCATTTAGCGAATGATGACTGGTCATCAACTTGAAGTTGCTAAAAGTAAATTAATCGCCATTGCGTTTGTTCTTTTGCAGGTATCACACCTCCCATCTCTATTCGAGCTTTTAACATCGGCGTTTGGTTATTTTTTCTGTGGTACTTTTATCTTTTTCTCCAGTACTGCTTCGAATTTTATAAGCAGTGCAAGTAAGTTTATAGCAAATTCGTCTTTGTAACCTATAGAAAATTTATCTTTGTGGCTGAACTTTGTGTCCGACGCCCCTCTAGTGACTTGATCCTTATTTCTGTAAAAATAGAACCAAACATGACGCCGGTGCTAAAGACATGGCGTGGCACGGAGACACCACACAAAGCTGTAATTTAAGTGTAACATGTTCTTACGAAATCAATTACTTATCTAGCAAGCAAGAAAATGATGAGATATTAAGGAAAACCTATCCGCCCAGAGTATTATCTTAACGCAGTACCAAATTCTCTTTACTAACTCACAAAGGAAAGTATGCCCGGGCAATTGGACGCAAGAAGTAAGAAACAGACTTCGGGGAGTAAACAAGCAAACTAACAATGCTCTCTATAAACAGGATTCGTTACTCTCCTGGTTGGTCGGCGAAAGCGGAGAAGATGGGACGCAGTGTTTGTCTCGCTCCTGAACTATCTTACATCGATAGCAGTCGCCAGTTCTGCTGTGAAATTGTCAGTCAGCCCAACAGCGAACCAGCCAAACAAATCCCTGAGTCAAAGCCAACAACAGTATCTCATCACCAGATCTGTCCTCAAGATGAATCAAACCGTGCCCATGTCACCTTCACGCTGTTCAAACCCCTCAGCATGAGTAACAAGCCTGTGTCCCATGTCCACGGTTTGATCAACCTGTTGCTTGTAAAGCGACAAAGACGGGATTTTATTGGACCCAGGTCACCACTGTCTCCATTTACGCTAGCAGGTGAGAAATGAAGGAAAATCTGAGCCGCTCCTAGCATCTTGAGAGTCCGGGTTCGAGGGGGAAGTGAAAAAGGTTACCAGGTACATCATAAAAATAATGAAACCTGAGAGAAACAATAATCCTCCAACTTAAACAAACCTTCCTTCTGTATCGAGTGCAATACACAGATAAAGTAGAAATTTATTGTCCGTAATCGTTAGTCGAAGGTCCTCAGAACCCGGCTACAGCGCCATAGGCGAAACTGGATTGGCCCCAGGCCTTGCCTGAATTTATGTTTGTTGTCGGGTGAATATCATTCTGAGTTAAACTACTTGCAAAGCGTGACATGGTAAAGGCAGTGTTCGAAAGCTCCTGATTTTAACCAAAATCTCGTAAAAGAAGAATGCGCCGTGTTCAATGCGCAGACATTGAAGTCTTTCTTAAGTTTTGTTGACTTTTTGTTATATCTTTGCATTGTCACAGGTCCCCTGAACCACATCCCTCCATACAGCACCGTGATGGACCTGGCACTAGCACAGCGCCAAAGGCGAGATCTCATGGGTCCCAGGCCTGCTTTGAATCAATTCCTGTTTGCAGGTGATTAAATTGAATGATCTTCATTGTGTATGAAGGAAAATCGAACTTTTTGTAAATATCTTTAAGCATTGAAGCATCAGTGCAATACATTTGGGAGACAGCCTAATGCTTAGAGATTTCATAGGGGATAAACTGATCGTTTTTGTGCTGTTTTCCGTGTGCTAGATTTGCAGCTGGCAGCAGAGTAAAATAACGTAACACAAAGAAACATAACGCAACATTACGTAACGCTTCAAAATGTAAATGCGCGCATTATTCGAACAACTAATTAACATTTTCTTTTCTCTTTTCAGATGATGCTCTTGATTAAGACTGATACGTAGCAGATTCTGCAATTGTGTTGAAAGTTTTATGTGATTATTACTTTGGTGCAAATCTTTGTAAATCCAAATCAATAAACCACTGTTTGATACAATGTCTCTTAATGACTTTTTAGCTTCTCTGTTTCATCATCATTTTATCCCAATAAGAAGCAAATTAAACACCACGACTGTTCTGGAAGAATCTTCTTTCAATATGCATGATCAAAGAGTTCCTCCGTGGCAAAGACTAAGATACAACAACGTACTTTTTCAAGAGAATATAAACGGTTGATATTCTCTAGACTTTTAATATACAATCACCAATCCACCAACCTTTCCCATGGGTAGCCTTTCTAAGGTACGCGAAGTCAACATTAGTAGTGACATCTGCATTTCCAGGATCTTCTAAAACATCATGCAATTCATGCTTCTTGAAGGACTATAGAGAGTAAAAGTGGGAAGGCAACACGTGACGGACTAGAAAATATCCATTCCCCATCCCCCCCACCCCCCCCCACCCCCCACAAAGAAAAAGGTATAAAAAAAAAATTAAGAATAAGAAGCAATGAGCCCAACCACGGTTTGACACGTGACAGGTTGGTTCAAGCCTAAACATATGAGCCATTAAAAAAAACCTGGTTTCACCCATAATGGAACGTTCCCTATGGAGACATCAGTGGCCAGGACTGGTAAAAAACACCTCCATGATGGAAATATCCCTTTATAACAAAGAGCATGTCAGTACATAAATAGAGGTGTCCCAGAGGAGAGGTTCACCACTGCTCTAGTATTGAACATCACATCTTACTCCTCACCAACTCACCCTCAGTGTGTGCCTTCTGCTACCATCCTCTCCATAATCCACAATTAATGCACACCCACCATGGTCAGCTATGGCCTCACTCATGTGTTCCACAATGGCACCACCCTGGGGGCACACCTCAATTTGGTTCCCAAAGGTGCCTTGAGGTACTAAAGTCTGTGAGGCTAAGGTAGGAGCAGGTGCTAAGACAAACCTCAGCTGTGAGGACCTATTAAAATTCCAAATAATACTATGAGGGAAGGAAATTTCACACAGGTCTCAAGCAAAATTACGTGCCAATGGAGAAATTTGAGCCCTTCAAAATCTACATACTCTTTTTCTGGTGAAACATCCACAAGAACTTCTCTCCAGCCCTGATCTGTTTTCTAATAAAAAAAAGAACATCAGTCTCATTAATGAGCTTGCAAATTGATGATTTCATGGAAAGCCTTGACATTATTAAGGAACTGATAAAGAGCAATAACTTTAACATTTAAAGTTATTTAAGACCTTTCTTTGATTCAGTTTTCCAGCTTTGGAGGCTACTGTATTCTTTGCACTTCCTCAGCTTCCTTCAGCCATGCTCTAGGTCTTGAACCCACAAAACTTAAGCTCTTTATTTAGCCTTTAAATAATCATTGACATCAAGTCTTGGGGTGGAACACTTATTCCTGTGTCCTATGCACCCTCTGTACTGTAAGCCCTTTTGCTGATAGCAATGTTAGGAGGTGTTACCTGAAACTGATGGACTGGAAGGGCATCAAAGAACTCATGAGCAATGAAAAAACAGTTTCCTGTATAAGAGATGTCTTGAATTGCTCTGTACCATGACACTGGGGTACCATTCTGTGTGACACACTTTTTATAACACAACTCTGATCCACCCTAAAAATTAGAAAATTGTAATATTGATACTTGACTATGGAAGCAGGTGTTAGCTACTTGAACAAATACCAGTACACAAAATCTATCTTTTTTCAAATGAACACTATTATAGCTACATCTTAAACAGAAGTCAAATTATTCACATAGTTGTGGAAATCCTGCTTTCAATAGCATGCAGTAGCCATTGGAAACATTACTAATATCTCAGAATGAGATGCTTGTCCATAACAAGTAACCCAGCCACTCCTCATGTCTGGTCTCCCTTACAAGGTTTTTGGTACCCCTTTATACTCTGTGAGAGTAGTATGTCTTTCCTATTGGAAAAAAAAAAAAAACTTGTCTAGAGCTTAAGTCCACAAGTTTTGATTAGGATTGCAGTGCACTAAAAGGTAGGCTACTGGGTCCTTTCTCCTTATTTAGAAAACAGAGCACCTTCACTCGAGTCACAGCACACTCAGTGGTAATCACTTCCCTTTAGCTGTTTCATACTGACATTAATGTTCCTCAAGGCTTTGCCTCATTGTTGGAGGAGAATAAATTTCTAACTCATACCCCCTTGTCTGTAGATCTTTCATCTGTTACAACGCACTGTTTTTCTTGGTTATTTTTGTGATTACCAGTGAGATTCTTTTCTTGAATTTCACTCAAGGCTGGACTGACTTCCACCAGATGCAAACTAAGTTTGCTATGGAGTTCTGGAAACTTGCCAAATACCTTATTTTAACAAAAAGTAAACAAAAACATGATTAGGGATAGAGAAAAAAACATGGCAAATTTTGGGCACAGCCAGACCATAGGCATTAATAGCAAAATTAGAAATGACAAAATGGCCTCTAACTGTTTGTAAATCATCTCTGGTTTCTGTAACATGCAGTACCTGGCACCCACCAGAGCTCTAACTGGTCCTTCTATTGTTGAATTTTCAGTCAAAAATTATCCAGAAACCCTCCACTATGGGACCATAATTTGTTCAACACAACTAAATATTAAACAAAACTTACCCTCAATATATCTGAAGCTAGAGTGCCTCTGCCAGGTCCCAGCTCAACAAAATTTACATTTTTCTTTCCTGACAATATCCACTGGTTTACAAACCACACACCTACAAGCTTGTTACAAACAGTTCATAATTAATGAATGAGTTAATTTACAAGAAGAAGAGAATGAAAAACAAAACATTAAATTTTTTTTTGTTAAAATGGCCATCATTGTTGCTAACAACCATACTAACCCTCACTAAAAGATCATGGTAAAAGATAAAAAAATATATATTTGTATTTTATTCCAATGTATTTTACAGCCAATAAAAAGTACCTCTCCAAAGACCTGGCTGATTTCTGGTGAAGTAATAAAATCTCCAGCTTGACCAAATACATCACTGGTCATATAATAACCCTAAAAAATATTAACAGTATTATTACTTTTATGCAGGTAAGATAAGATTTTAATCTATGGCAAGCACTCCAAATACAAAAAATAATGGCAAACTGCATTTCAAAGTACTCACTCCTGGTCAATGTTGGCAAAGATGAAAACCGTGGAGCTTAATCCACCAAAAATTTTCTATTTAACTGGTTAGATACATCTGTGTGAATTCACAAAATATCTAGGTCCTGCCATCGACTGAGGCCTTAAATTTACTATTATTCCACAAAATGTCAGAGATTATCAAAACAAACAATTATATTTTGTTCCAAAATAACCATAGGCAAACCTAAAAGACTCAACTTACCGAAAGTGGATTAGTTAAAACTTCTTGCATGAAGGCAGCAACTGTCAGTGGTCCTGTAGCCTAATGATGTATGTGATAGTCATGGTTAGCACACAAGATTGGATATCCACCTACTGACTATGTGTTAGTTGTTTGAAGAGTGATTAACTATATCTTTTCTATATATATCTAATTAGACAATTTGGTGTGTAGTATGAGAAGCTAAGAGTTTTCACAAGTTGTGCAGTATTTTTATAACCCTGTAGGGCAAGTCAAAATACAAACAAAAAGTAAAAATACCAGGCAATTCTACACACCATCATGTCTGATAAGTTATTTATCATCCAGCTGCTTTTCTTTTTCTGCCAAGTACTTTTGCTTATTTCTCATAGGGCAGGATAGAGAAGTGTAACATGCACAGGTGACTGCTTAAACGTTTTTTTTTAACAGTACAAAAGAACCAACTGTAAAATATCACAGGATATTTGTACTCAACTTTGCACAGTTGGATGATAAAAACTGGTATCCAATGCAATGTGCAGGCTTTTTTCAACACTAACAGGCTAGTTAGAGAATCATCCCTAGCAAAGGGAAGAAGGGTTCAAAACTTTCATATCCAAGTAGAGTAAAACTTCTAGTAGCAGCCTTCATGTTGTACTACACATGAAGGCTGTGTACTGTCAGTATTACCACACAGCAAGACTTAGAGATACCCCTCTTCAACATGTCAAATCCTAACATTGCATGCCCTGTGTAAGGCTTGAGACACAAAAATCATAGACTGCTTGGAAGCACAGACCAGCCTGAGTCATAAACCCTTCCTCTCTCCCCAAATCATCCTGTGGACAGTTTTCTTTTTATTCTTTGAGCAAATAGAGCTGAATGGTTTTTTGGTGGATTCTGGATTGAACTGTCTGTCTGAGTTTGTGTTTACCAGGATTTAGCCAATATCCACTTTAACATGTGTCTTTTGGACTTTGCCACAAAAACAACGTACAGAATAAAGAATGGAAATAAATGCTCTTTTACTCTTTTCAAATCAATAGAAGCTTACAATCAAACAGGAGAGTCCCTATTATGTTGAAAATAAATACATTTACACACACGTAATAGTTTAAAGTCTAACACAAGTTTAGAATGATGATGTGGGCCATTCCATCATTTTCTTGCGTACTCCTTTCCCCGCCCCGCCCCATCCTAATGATAGGCATATTTTCAATGGAATGTTCCATTATCGATCAATACCGCGAATTTCCATTCTTCATATGACTAACGCACATTCGCATCCAAGGGTGTCATTACCAAACAAACCATTAATACCTTGATTCTGTTAATAAGATGTTCTTGCAAACTGGCATTCCCAGGGCGTATGGCGGAGGACTTAAGTCCATTACATCTATACTTACACCCACGAGCTACAACAACACAAGGGAACATAAAATTTGTTAATCCCTTGTACAAAAATTATATCACGTCGAACTCAAAGAAGCCAGTCGGTTATAAAACGAGTTGCACAAAGGTGAATACATAACCAAACTCAGGGTAAAAATTTCTTCGCTTCCTACAATCCCTAACCTGGAAGTACTGAGGAGGTACACATCCTCAATAACAAGCGGGCGGCCATATTGGCCGTGAGTTGTGTTGGTCTGGAACTTTCAAGAAGTTATTACTACCTGGGAGGGAGGGTGCGGGGGCGTTATGGAATTTTAGAATAAGTCGCTTAAACAAAACAAAACAAATATTATGGTTTCCCCTCTTGAATGTTCCCCTCTAATGCGGTTTTCTCTTTTCAAGATTCTAAGGGCTTGGAAAATCAGTGATGTATCTTTTTCGGCGTGTTCGAGTTTTGTTCGGTTTGTTTGTTCTCGCAAAGAATAAAACTGCCTTGCAAACTATCACTCATTACCACAACAGAACGTTCCTCTCGAAAGGAAGTGAAATTGGTAAATAGAAAGAATATAAAGTACTTAATCAAAGTTACCTTTTCAGCAAAAGAAGATAAAAAGAAACTCAAATATGTTGCGTTTCCTTTGCTGTCAGATTTCCTCATTCCCTGATCCTTGCGCAAACGGGATGCGATTTTTGCCTAATTTGGGAAATAAGCTCATAAACTTCCTCTCTGATCCAGCCTAACTCCTTGACTACAAGATTTCGGATACTAAAACAACTACCAAGAAACTTAGACAAATGATTGGAATGTTTTTCCTGACCGTGTTTTTTTTATTTAATAAAAATATTTTTTATGCGGGTGGCGCACCTTATTCGAATTCTTTCGGAGATAATGCTCATTATCTTTTTAGGTAAGGTTTAACATAATTTTCAGTTTCTAGCAGAGGTGTAATCTGAAATTCCCTTTGGCTGGTGAAAGTGAAAAAGATTTCTCTATCATAAAGTCATTATTCGAAAAGGGAAAATAAATTTTCTATTGTTTTTTTTTAGAGTAATTCCATGACGTAAGTAAGAGAGGGAACCACACACCTAACTTGTTATTTTTAAGCTATATTCTGCTCTCTCCTTAAAAAAATTAAAGAAAGGAGGTAAGAAAAACGAGTTCTGATCTGGGTAACGGTTAATGCAAGGTTGCTAAACAATTTCCCTGAATATGGCCAAATATCAAAGCCAAGTTGGGTTCCCTTAATAGCCGCTGCAGGCGAACGGCATTGTATCACATTGCTGTGTCTTTTTACTTTCCAGAAGAAGGCTTGACAAAGTAATATTGTTGAACGATAGGAAATATCTAGGTATCTCTCTAAAAAAAAAAAATCGGCAGCGTTTTATAAGTCATGGGAATGTAGTTTGCATGACACTTCGTTAATTCTCAAGATGATTTGATTCAAAACGAAATAGACTTGTTTATCGACAGACTGTCTGGATCGCCTTTTTATTGTTCGATGGACATCGGATGTTTGCCTTTTAATTTAAAAGAGGAAAGCATAATGAGCACCATTTATTTTTCATTTGTTGATTCTTTGTCGTTAATCTTTTAATGTTGAATAGCTAGTTTGTTTTTCACACAGAAAGTGCCAAAAACATGTCTATAAACTGAAGACGAAAATGAAACTTGTCTGTCATACTACTACTCATGCATGATTCCCTCTTTCTTTGGCAAACCTGACTTTGTGGTAATTTGGATCACGAGATTTTACGTTGCATTCGATTTTGAAACAATATCGTGAGCTCGTGACGTTCTTGTGTTCGTAACAGACCATGGATATTGCTGCTGTCCAGCGCCGTGGTTAAAATTTCCATTAGCTGGTGAACAACTCGACGGGAAGTTATGGGGTGCAGTATTACAGCATGTCACGTCGTGATATGCCAACCAATGTATTAACCACAATTTTTTGAGATGTTAAGCTTTAAAGGTTATACCGGATGATTCGTGGTTTTGTTCAAGGTTTAGTTACTTTGCTTCCACCAGAAGCAAAGAGTTTATTTACCAGCGTTTATTTATCAATTTTTATAAAGTAATCACTCAAGTACATACAGACTGGTATGAAATCCATGATCTGAGCAAAAATAGACAAATTGTAGCAGAGGAAAACTTACGTAACACTTCGTGTCAAGCCGGTAGATGCTTCCGAATATTGATAATCGGATAATTCAACCATTTTACGCCTACAGAAAAGGTTATTAGCTAGTTCCACATTTCGTGTCTATATTGCCAGGATCGTAGCTTTTACCAGAAATATTTCCAACCCCTGGGTTGATTTCAACACCCGCAAATTACGAAAAACGGTTGCCATCAATCACCTGTCTTTTCCTTATAGTGCATCTCAAGAGGGTGTACTCTTTTTTAAGTGGTGTTAATTGGTATAGTTTACAAAGCTCTTATTTTGCGGCCCGGTACGGGTGGAGGCGGTTCCGGCGTTCATAATTAGCTCTGCACGAAACATAGTTTCTTTTTTAATTTTGTATCTGTGCGGAAGACCATCTAATCCGCTAGCTAGGTGTAGCATTATGATACATACTTCTGATTGTATTAGGACATTTCTCGAAAATACTATTATCTTTAAATCATATCTTCTCGGAACTGGGACGTCATTCCGGCCAAAAGTAACCGAGTCAGACATAGTTTTGGCCACGTAAGTAGACCAATACGAAGACTGGCGGTTAACACAAAGCGTCTTGCGGAAAAATTCATCTATCATTCAAATTTGTCTCCTTTTAGAGGAGAATTAAGTCCAGCTAATTATAGAATTTCATGAGTAAGATATGTCTGTGGTCTTATGTCGGCTAGGTAATTAAAAATTACTACATCTGCACAGTACTTAACTGAAAGACAAGTGAGTGAAGGTACTTATAAATGTTAGTATGTCAAATGTACCGCTCAGATTCTTTTTAAAGATGTAAAAACTTCGCAGAATAAATGAACGTAGAGAGCCATGCAAACGCGATCGCACTTTCTCTCTCCCTAATAAAAATAAGTTTCAAGACTACACTATTACAAGAATATTTTTGTTTAAATCGGATCGATAAGCGAAAATATAATCAACCAAATTGTTTGAGGTCAAATGATAACGGCTGAGAAGCGCCGAACTATAAAAAAACCAGACAATGAATAATGAATGGAAAACTAATGGATTGCGAATAGAAAAAGTCCGCCAAGTAGAGAAAAGGACAGCCAGGTAGAAAACGAAGCAGTTAATCTCAAGACACTAACACAGTTTTTTTTTAATGACGGTGTGAAATTTTTTTAGTTTGACGATAACAAATCTGTGTATTTTGCAGCATTTCCTCCATGACGTAGCATTAAAACTGGAGGTATTGGTTTTTGTAGGTATAAAGGTTAACTCCAAAACCCAGGCGAAAAAATACCACAGAGCGACGGAGGACAACAAACAGCAACAAACTCAACGCATATGTGAGGCGAAGTCCGGGAATTGAACCCGGCCTACGATTTAAGGAGGAGAAAAACCTTACGGCCCGACCATCCCTGTTCCCACAACTTCCTCAGCATGAACTGGTGTGGTCAGATTTAGAGGATTGAACTGAGGGATGTATAGTGGTGGTGTTTAAGTTTCCAAGACGGGATGAGGCTTAATTCACTCAAAGTGATTGTTGTTCCTTCCTAGATACGGTGACTTCCTTTTAAAGTATCTTTTGTCATCACTTCAAATTTCTGAGCACGTACTAATACGAGGACTCTCATGTAAATGCAATTAAATTTTTGTCCAGGTTCGTAAATTGGGAAAATAAAACGTTAATAATTGGTCTTTAATTAATAAGTTCATTTACGATAATGGCATGTTTTCGCGTCGTCAACACTTCTCAAAAATGTCGCCGAGTTACGATTAACTGATGAGTCAGCAAGCGATTGGAGTCAACATTCCTCTGAGCATAATTCCAAGGGAGCAGGAACTGTACAAGATAGGCCAAAATCATGAGATGCCTACGGTGGATATACACAATAAACTTTGATTTGATCAGAATTTCGACAACAAAATAGAACTAAAAGGAAACTCATATTATAAATGAAATAAACGAGCCAAAAACAGAATAAGAAAAGAAACAAAGAGGCTTAACTTTTCAACTGAGTATGTTTCGATTCATGATACTGTAGGAAGCTGGAAAAAGGGAAGGGAAAACCTTGTAGAGGCGTTTCGATATCACCCACTGCGCTCTAGTTGTTCATGATGTATCGGAGCTTGTAGAGCGCAAAAGATATTTTCCAATCAAAGAGCGTTCATTAAAACTGCATTGTTGTTGTAGTTCATTGCAATAGATGTTTGTTCAGAACTCAGTGTAAATACTTCCTACCGACGTTTCATAACTCAGTATTATGACGGATTCCACTCAGTAAGGTTTGAATTATTGACTCTAGGTCAACGACTCTTACAGTATTGAGTCTCTCGGTCTTCAGAAAAACAAGTCAGAAATCTTGACCGAGCATCAGTTACAAACCTATGGATATACGGACTTTGATAAAATACATCTAATAACTTATGTTTTGATTGACGACTAATCTACTGGTGTTTTATCTTTGCTTAAAGTGTTCCGGTCACCCGCTGACGGTGCTTTCTTGCTGTTTTGCCATCCGAAAATGTATTTAGTTTTCTGTAAATTCTGCAGGCAGAATTATTCGAGACCTGCTGAGTGAACAAAGGTGAACAGACTAGATATTTCCTCTCTAAACGACGATTGTCTGTATGTACTGGCGCCGTCATTTCCTGTTTGTGTTACATCAAACATGGTTTACAAAAGCAGCGAGAAAATCACGAAAAGAGCCTAGATATGCATATTTGAAGCCCCATACTGAACTATTTAAGACCTCATACAGTCGTGATACGAAAACATAGACTGATTAATGCATGGATTGAATTTTCCACGCAAAGAAATAAATTATATTTTTTTAATGTTTCTCCTCTAGATTTCATCCCAAACAAATAACTAAAATATGAAGGAATTTTGACAAACTTCTTATCGTCACAGTATTTATTAAAAATTTTTATTTACCAGTTGTTTACGTGAATCCTGTTCGCTACCGAGGAAAATCGGATGAAAATTTTGTGGATGAACCTTCTGTTTGTAATTAGTAATGTAATGTTGTTATAGCCCCTGGAAACAATTGCTTAGACTGAGACAATTTATACCTTTATTTTTCCTAATGTGACATCCTTCCTTTACATAAGTTACACAGTTGTGCAAACATGATTGATTTATCGACAATTATCTCACAATCATCGTCACAGTACGTGTGTAATAATTGGCTTGTTGCCCATAAAGTAGTACTTCAAAGTACGCTAACTAGACAGTGGGCCTTCCTTCCTATAATCAATAGAACAATGAAAATGTGCATTTTCCCGCATCTTAACTGGCAAAGGGTCAAAAAAGAAAAACAAAAAACACGAAGAATGCTTTGATGGAATTTCAGACTCGATGCAAATGCAGTACAGTTGTCCCAGTACAGTTGTAGACTTTGATCACGTCTTTCCAGAAGGTTCTGACGATTGAGGAATATTCGAGCATCCTTAAGACTTAACGCCTCCATACCAAAGCCATTTCAGATTGGCTCACTCGTGCCTGCAATTTAAAAAGCAAACTATTGGTCAGCCGGGGAATTATGCGGGTAGAAAAGAGATCGACATATTTTTATTCTGCTGCAGAATTCTGCAGTTGTTGCTTAAGAGTTGGAAACTTCTCTGAGAACTTGGACAGCTCTATCAATTCATTTCAGAAAGAGGAGTTTCGAAACCTGACTGTTCAGGCCAAATCAGACGAAATCCATTTTAGTTTCGACATAACTTTTCATCTACTTCTGTCATCTTTAATTTATATCATTGATTCACAATTGACGACAATTAAGTGCTGACAAATGGGACAAAGAACATTAAAGTGCAATAACAGGAACTTTGAAATGACTATTAAATGTGATACATTCCTTTACTGATAAAGAGAGGAAGTTATGCACGTTCATTGTCACACTGAACTCTATTGGAAAAACATAATGCTTTTTTATGATGTTGTTCCCAGGTAAAAGAAAACCGTATCTTCCCAAGTCCAATAACGTAAAAAATAGGATAAGAGCAAAAAGGTATACAATGCCTTACTGAAGGTTGGGGCAGAGGTAATTTAGCATTGTAAACGGGTCTAATTTTAATGGTTTTCTCTACAATTCTAGAAATATCAACTGCAAATTAGCAGCAGAGGGTTGTGATATTTCTTCTTTTGACAATCTTTTCATTTTCTCCTCTCTCACTTTACCACTGATACGTTCAACAACGCCTTCCTATCAAGTCACTCTTCGTTCTTGGCCAATTGAGCTTTCATTGTACAAGCTATCATCCTCCACGAAAAGATTTGCATACGAAGAAAAGTTTCCAACTTTAGTATAAGTTCGGCTACATTCCCTGTGAACATTACCTTTTCTTCTTTTAAAGCGTAGCATGCACAGTTTTTTTTTTAGGCAAATGTGATCTCGCTTTGCGAAGGAAAAAATGTGACAGCAATCTGGAACCCAGCTGCACTTACACAACGCCACATGAATTTGGAAAACGTTCAATTTCGGCGAAAATTTGTTCTTGCACCTTCTTTAGTTATGATGTTATGAAGTCCTTATTCGGTGTTCAGAATGAAACTATTCCTATAAAAGGCGTAATTCACTGATGTTGTAAGGTGGTGATAGCACAGTTTGTCTGTCTTCAAGCGCTCTAAAGAAAAGAATTGAACTTTCATAAAACGGAAGTATTAAGCGTTGACCTGAAATACAGCTCTCAGCAATTCACTGCTGAAAAAGACAAGGAACTCTGTAAGATGTAGCTAAGATAAAAATACCGGAAAGGTTTTTTCCCACTAAAAATGGAAACAAGAGCCTGACCGAATAACTTATATTTGGGCCATAAATTTAATAAATACAATTATATCAGTGATTTAAACAAATTAGGATAAAATAAAACAAACTGAAATTTGAGACGAATTTTCCATCCTAACGTGAGGAAATGGCTTTGGCATTTTTCACGTACGTGATTCAAACTTCACTTAGTGACCCTCCATAAGTCGTATTTACAAATCGGCCGGATTTACGACTTCACTTCTGCCCTTCATTGGGAATCATGCGTTTTCGCCCTTAATGTCGCTTAACTTCCGTTGTATTTGAATCATTATTAACCCTGAATCTTATCTATGCACTTGAATTGATTGCTTCACAAACATAACAGGGAACCGTTTGACAGTAACCTTCACCGTTGCACTCCGTTGCCCATGCAATTTAGTGGTTTGCGTGACAGGTCCAATACATCAACTTTAGAGCATACTTGTCCCTTCAAACGCCCGCGCTGACTTATTTTAACGTAAAACACAGATAGTTTCCTTATCACGCCTCCACAAAGGATTTAATTCATCTGAATATCAATTAAAGTACGTTTTTAATATTTTTATCCTTGGCTTGTTTCCGCCACAGTATTTGTATCTTGAAGAAGTAGCTAAACACGCCGTTAACTGAAAATACAAATAAGTGAAATTCAGGATTTTCCCGACTTGTGGAAATGTCCCGGCCCAAGAACTCGTTGTCAGTCAGTAGCAAGATTGCCCAATTCTACAGTTAAAAGATGCAATAAAAAATGTATTTTTTTACCAGCACTCAACGAAATCCAGTTTATTCTTAAAAATATCAAACGACATCAACGCAGAGCTGAAGTGAATATTCTACAGTTAGTCACGGAGACAACTGATATCCCAAAATTTGTATGAAATTACTAATCAGAAAAGTAACTTCTGCTCTGCTCGAATGTTTTATGAAAAACTGTGGTTTCGGAGAACTTTAGTAGCTTAAAAACCATTTACAATCGTTTCCTTCCATGTTAGATTTTTCTTTGATGACACTTAATAAATTGCGTGACACAGTTCTAAGAACCATCCTGTTAGAGAGTTCCTTTCAGACGATCGTCACCCCAATGACGCGAATTAACCAAAATATACCAATGTACCAATATACGACACATTTTGACGTCGTTTCCTTCTCAGTAAATTTCTCTTTCTTGAAATTTAGGGAATGTTTTGATCCTGCCTAAATGATTTTGCCAGTTGCCGGAAAGTCGGGGATCACCTTATGATAAAGGAATAGAATTTACTCGTATTTCTCATCACTTCCGACATCCCACATAACATCGCTTAGTCCGCAACGGGTTTTAAAGTTCCTCGATCTCTTGCTTTTATTTGAGGGTATAAATTTACTTATGACATCACCATTAGTCCTCTCCCCGCTGATTCATGAAAAAATTGCGGAAACGTACAGAATTGAAAACAGCTGAACAATATGTGTCGTCAAAATAAACAGACCAACCAGTAAAGCAACAAATTATGCTTAAAATGTAGTACATGATTCGCTAACTGCTGACAACGTCAACATTCATTGTTCATCGCAATCGATCTTTCTTTCACGATTCGCGAGAAGACATTTCCGTCGAGCAACGCTAAAACAAATTGAGACAAGCCCGCACTTTGCTGACAAGACAGGTCATTATGCCAACGTGAGAACGATTTTCAACGGGGTTTTTTCCGCTTCGTCGTAGGAAACAACGTTTTTGTCAGTTTGGGTGGAGTGATTCCGGAGTAAATGTCTGCGGTTTTCAGGTTTATATAATAGCGAGTTTTTAATGAACAGAATCATTCAACCATAAGTAGCAGAACAGATCAAAAGTCACTGTAAAGCAGACATCGATTTTGTCGGCCGTGTAAACTCCATCGACAACATAACGAATATCCACTTCAGAGAACGAAGAACCATGAAACACAACACAGCAGTTCTATTCTGGTCAACCCTGGCCGTGCTTATTTTCACAAAGTGAGTACTGGAAGTTTGAAAAAAGATTCCAAGTTTTAGTTTTGACAATTTAACGGTCCACGTGGCTTTACCGTTTGTTGTGATGAACAAATCTTTTTTACGATGTCTATTATTTGTTTTATAACTCATCTCTGTGATTTCCTGATTATTCGCTATTACTGTATCTTAAACGTATTAAATTGTTCGTTTTCTTACTAATTTTTCTTCACAGAGGTTTGGCGTCTCCGCTGCTAAAAGCTCTCTCGGTAAGTACAAAATACAATTATGTAGCTTAGGGGAGTTTTCAAAGAGCTAAATTTGTTTTTCAAAAATTACGTCAGTTGGACTCTTGACAGGGGTTTTACCCAATACACGTGGTCACGCAAATAAACTTCTGCTCGAAGCTAATCTTTACCTCTCAGACTCGTAGAAAAATATCCTTGTACTTGCCCCTAACATCAAAATAGACCTAAGATATTATAAATGGAAGGAATTAGAAATACTTCCTTTCCCATCAGAAAAAAACAATTCGTGATGCGTTCATGGAGCCATCCAAACGTCGCGGAGGCTAATTTTGCAGTTTTGATTTGTATTGTCTGGGCAATTCATCAACAACAATGAAAAATAAACAGTTATTATGTAACAGTAGACATTGCTAGCTCCATATCGAGCTAATCTACGTGCTTTTTGTTTCAGAATTCTGAGTCAGGTATATCAGTAGCCCGTTCTGTCTGGATAATGTCCAGGAATTCAAGGAGCTTGATAAGAGTCAGAGGAACTTCGGTGGACGGTAATGGAGTCAAAACAGACGAAAGTGGTAAGCTTGTATATTGGATCGCAAACTGTAAATAAATCGCTTTCATGTTTGAGTTGAATCTAAAAATATCATATCAGGCATTTTATATCATAAACTACCCTCTCTGAGTGAGATTAGACCACCCAAGCGGTTTTGATAAGTGTACTTTAAGGCCCACAACACGAACTTTATTTAACCACCACAGTTAGTCGGTCCAATTAAACTTTGCAATCGGATTATCATTGAGATTTATTGTTGTAAAGATTGCTTTGTTTTGTTTTCAAAAGTTTCAATATTCTTTCGTATGACAAAATACCGTTGTACTCGGCGTAACTTCAAAGCAAGAGGCCGATAAAAGTTGCTCTTTGAATGGCTTACAAATCTAGCACTTGTTGCGGCTGCTGAGCAAAAATTGATACAAAAACGCATTCAGCCATAAAAGATTATGCGTTAAAATTCGTCTGGAACCGCTGCATTTGGCAAGCACCTGAGCGTTGCGAAATCAAGTGGACCTCAGGGAGACAGTTAAGCTTTCTAATATTGCCATTAAATCCGTATTAAAGAGACAGAGCAACAAGAGCTCAAGTGGCGGTTTTTCTGACCTGCCGCAAAGATCAATAGGTTTTTTTTTTCCCGCCAAAAGCGGCGCGTACATCTGTCCTGTGTGAATGAATTTTGCCGACAAATGTGCAAATGAAAAGAATGAATTAACGGCGGCAAGTTTGGCCGAAAACTAAACCAAAGAAAATTGATTTATCCATATAAGTCGTTATTGTGGAATATGACAGCTCTCTCACTTAGAAGAGTTATATCCTTGTGCGGGACAATTTTTTTCGTTCAAAGAATAATTTTTGTTTTCACTTTTGGATTATTTGGGTAGCACATTCGAAAATACCTCAACCTGCTCAAATCAGTTTTTACAAATACTGTTTATAAACAAGATTATCAATATACAAACACAAGAATAATCGTCAAAATAAAGAAAGTATCAAATTTTATAACTTAATTTTGCCCCTTCGCGATTTTCGGTCTCTCTTTTTGTCCAGTTTCCTTATCGCGCTGTTGATTGAATTAACAGCATTAAAGGTTATCAACTCTGAGCACTTGTGGGTGTTTTCAGCACCTTAATGGCTGAATAAATGTCTGCACCTTTAAAAGACAGATGAAAGCCTCGTTCGTGTTGTTGTTTACAACGGTCCAACATGTTTGGAATCTAAAGAATTTTTGGGCACAAACGTGGGAGGGGAAATTTTAGAACACCCTTTCACACACACACACAATATTTACATCCTTTCAGGGGGAGATCTTGATGCCGCAGAAAGATGTTAGCAAGGGTTCGGGAATGTTTGAGACATTCTTAGCTTAGCGTTGCTGGGGCGCTTTCCTCACGTCGGAGCTAATTTGTGCCGTTTTATTCTTTGTGTACCTACTTCCGTCGGCTCAGGAAGTTTTAGTAATGGTAGATTATTTTAAAACAGATTAAAGCTCATCCGTGATTCATATACGCCCAGAAAGAACCTCAAATCTGCCTCGCAAAATATAACAACTGTTTTGTATCATACAATGTGAAAATCGTTTTTGTCGATTCGCCACAGGTCAACCAACATTTACTGGATTATAGGATAATTTGGTTTAATAAACTAAGTTGATCATGTATCTTTTTTAAAGGTTAAGTCAGGATTTTGATTTTGTTTTTTTTTCCGTCTTAGCCAAGCTAGAGTTGGAATCGAAACGTTACAACGGTTCTGTATACGTAAGAATACGATCCGTGACAGAAAATTCCTATCTCTGTGTCAACGACGCCGGAGACCTTACAGTAGAAGTAAGTTTTCTTTCCTTTTCATTTTCTTATTTTTTTCACACCTTGTAACACGAATATCTAAAGTGCGTTTGGATTGAGTGTCACTCCAAAACAAAATAATTCATGGATAGTTATTAAGTTCAGGAGTTAACATTACAGGGAATCAACTGGATCTGAAAAAAAAAACGAAAATTGCGTGGCTTACGCGCTGGAAAAAAATGAGTGACCCAGTAGCTGTTGGTTTTTGATTTGTATTTGATCGGTTGAGAATTTGACCAATCACAGAGCGGACAAGAGAGCGAGTGAGGAAATCTGGTGAGGGCTTATTTAAAGCCCTTACATGGATTCTTTCCACAAATTTTTCTCGATTTCTGACTAATTTTTGCTATTCCTGTTCATTTGTTTTCTGCAGGTGCACGGAAATATTTTTACCCAGTGCTTATTCACAGAGGACACATTCTCCGGATACAGAACATTTCAATCGATCAAAAACTCAACCTGGTATCTTGGTTTTAAACGAAGTGGCAAAGTGAAACAACCGCACAACACGACATTCTCCCAAAAGGCAGCACGGTTTGTGACGTATTTTTCACTCAGTTCAATTCCTTAAAAAAGTATCGCTGTGAAAATGTAACTTATTTAAGCTAGGTCTACTTATAAAAAAGTATTTATAACAACAGATTTGAAAAAGGTTATTTAATACACCTAGATTTATCAAGTAAGAAGAAAAGGTGAATACTTTCCAAGAGAGTAAATGTTTTAATTGTAAGATAAGGAATATGTTAAAGTATGAATTATAAATTTGAATTTTTAAGTACCATTTGTATTTATATATTTATGTACTATTTATTTGAAGGGAGGAAAATTCTCCTCACCTTCTCCTAATTTATCAGAAAACGCATTTTTTCAGTGTCTTTTCAAATAACTCACGATACTATGTATTGTTCAGAGTAGTTCATATTTACGGACAGTACGTGTTGCAAAGACGAATCGTAAGATTAAGGAAGTTACACGAACATTTTGAAAAGGTTATTTGCATCCCATTTTTTAGCTCTGGATTTCATTTCAAAGCAATACATTTTGCGTCCTAAACTATATAAATGCCTCATGAATATCATATTATTAAGGGTAATACTCTATGTAAGCAGTTATTAAAAGTGGCGACGAAGACCAACGACAAGTGGTCAAAAATATTTTTTAATAAGCTTGCGAGTGCTTTTATTATCCCGTATATCATTAGTTATGTTAAGTCCAAGAATTTTCCTTTTTAGTACCAGACTTTCATTCCTTGGAAAGTTTTTTTTAATATAATTGTTTGCATAAAATATGAGGTATTTTGAGACTTATGGCAAAAATAAATGTATTTTATCAGCTAGCTTTTATATTATTTATTTTTGACTGTGGCGACCTTATGAATGGTTACCAATCCTCTACAAACTATTTATATAAGCTGGTGCGCAAAAAATTTATAATCTGTACATTATGTATGTAAACAGTCCACAAATTACAATAAATACAATTTTTTTAATTTTTATGCATTCTCTCTTGTGTTTATTTAATTACCAAAATATACCAGCTAATTCGTACGTGATGTCTAACAGTTTCACTAGGATGATATGTGCTAAAGTGATATGTTTATATAGACTGTGACTTTCGAGCAAACTCAAGAATCACATTTTAAAAAAGCTCGAGTTAATCATTTAAATCATATTCTGGTTGTATAACTAGGTTAATTAGATTAAATTGTAAGCTAGAGATTTCTGTCACGTGATAGCTAATGAGGGCGACGCTTGATTTCATCATTACGCGCAAAGATCGAGTACAAAGAATCCAGTTATTTTGGTTTAAATCTATCTAGTCGTTTAAAACTTACCAACAAGACAGGCTCATGTTTTATATTTACTTAACCACCTCACAACATCTGTCTACTCCGTCTACTAGTTTTCTATCAAGAGTGACATAGCCAATTAAATTGTAGCATTGGCGATAGAGCGTTAAGGAATTCTACAAAAACAGATTAGAATGTTGGATATATTTTGATCATATTACATGCTAATTTATGCTCTGTTGGTGGCGGTTTTGTCTAAGTCGTTACGTGATTGGTCCCGAAAACGTGTGCTACTTTGTCAACCAATCAGATTAAAAACTAAAAACCAACCGCTACATGGTCAGCCGCGTTTTCCCGCGCTTGGGGAATTTTGCTTGTTTTCACCTTAGGTTCTTGTTGGCTCTAAAGGTTTTTTTCCGTCTTTTATCTGGCTGTTGTTATTACTTTGCGGGTTTCAGTTTTACGACACTCAATCGAAATGCGCTCTACCCGTAACATGAAAAATCGTATTTCTAACTGAGGCAGTATAGACTCCGTTATTCTCGATAACTATCCGAGGTGGAGTTTTCATGAATTGTATGGCCTACAGCACTTAGCCACAGGAGACTACAGAACCCCTTCGCAATTTACGCAGTATGACTGAAACACTTACATTAAAAATTCACCTACTTATTCTTAAAACAATTCACACCAGTAAACTAAACAAAACATTTTTCTTCGCCAGACCTGTACCCTTGACAACCCGGACTATTACGGAGTTGTGCATTCAATTAACTTCAAGTAATGGGTGTTAGTTGGTTTTGGATTCATCTTTTCTGCAATTCAGATACTGCTAAATGTTGCAAGACTACAATTTTTGGTGATGAAAAACGGGAATACCCATGGTGCGGCGACGTATAAATTGCACATCGTTTTTTTGAACATCAAATTGCGCACCGTTGACAGCTTTTTCAAAGGAATTACAGCAGCGGTTTACGAGGTGATGCATTTGTAATTCATTTGCTGAGGTAATTTCTTCTATTAACGTTTGTAGCATTGTAGCCTGACGGTCAGTTTTTTTTTCGGAGAAAGAGCTGCATGATTAATCAGTGTAATATTGTTCTCCTCTCAAAGACAATCGAAAAAATTAACATCCATCCGTGGTTATACAATTTCGAACATTTAAGTAGTCGACCCACAATGATAAATCAAATTTTTTCTTTGATAATTTAAGCAGAATAATTCATGTTCCTACACTAAAGTAAAGAAAATACTCTATTTTTCATTCAAAGTGCTCTTTGAGATAGGCCTGGCCGCCTTGAATATTGAAATGACTGTTATAAAGTGTGACATGCTTCCTAGGACATCCTTTTGCGTACATTAATCGGATACGTTGCCTGAGTGAGCGATGTATCTTATGCGAAATGAAAAGTCTTTGAGAAGTAATTATTTTAACTGCTACCCTCTTGAAGCGGGCCTTTTAATAACTGTTTCATTTGTGTGAAACACTACATCATTATGCATTCGGTTGATTTTTATGATAAAACACGATAATAATGCCATAACGAAGTGATCGAAAGGTTATCGAATTCATCAAATATCTGTGATTTTCTCTTAACACAGAGCCGACTTTGCGCGAGGGAGGGAAACATGACAGAAATTGGAAGACTTTATACGCACTCGGCTGAGTCTTTTAAAAAAGTTATGCATTTTTTATTTTCAGTTCAAGTACATAGCATAAATAAGACTCATCTATCATGTCAGTTTGTGTCGCCAAGAAATGTCATTGATGACAAGGCATCCTTATCAAAGTGTGTTAACTTTTTGGTCTAATAGGAAATTTTCCTGTACCAGACGATTTGTCAAGGCAATAACATGATTTCGATTGCAATTTGGTGTTAATATGCACGAGTAGATTTTTCGAGGACAACAAAATTGCACGAGCCTGTAGGGCAAGTGCAATTTTAGTCTTTAAACAACTAAGGAGTCTAACAAGTGCTTACCGCATCAAATTGGCAGAGAAGTTATGTTCTTACTTGGTAATAAAATACGCGAAAAAACATCAAAGACAGTCGAGAGAGACGAAATTTTGAAAGCGTGCGCGCGCTTTTTACAATTTGCACTCTTAATACACGAGAAGGCACTCGTTTTCAGCCAATCTGATGCGCGTAATTTTTTCATTTGTATTACTAACCCTGTAGACGAAGGTCATAATCGAACTTAAATTCATCCAGGCTACCGATTTCATTTGGGTTGAAAATAGAAAAGAAAAAAAATGAAAAAAGAAGATAAGCAACGAAAAAAAATTAAAACTCAACTCACCTGGAAATAAAGAAGAACGAAAAGTGGAGATGCGGGGTTTCGAACCCCGGACCTCGCGCATGCAAAGCGCGCGCTCTACCACTGAGCTACATCCCCTTGGATGAAGAGGAGGGGAAAAAATTAATTATATAAATTACATTACTGTCGGTTTGCGTGACGGCCGCAGTATCAAAACAATAGAAAATCATCGATCTCATATCATATCCCATGAATGACGACTCTTTACTATGAAACTAACATAAAATAGGATTCCAAGGAAAATTCAACTTTCATCGAAATTTATATATTCTTCCTCAGAAAAAAAGCTATCAATCGCATAACCGACATTTTACAAATCGTCTCCAAGTACAAAGTTTTTCTTGTGGGTATGTGGGTGTGTGTGTCCCATGGTTTCGAAGAGCTTACTTCTGTCTTTTGGAAAAATAAAATAAAAACGTCCTGCATCGGCGACATCTAAAGTTGTCAATAGCCAACATTCTTGTTAGTGCTTGAAATTATGAAATGCGTTACTTTCGCAACTAATGTCTGCATTCGGCTCCAGACTCCTCGTGAGATCGGGCAGTTATTGTAAGTTCACATGTTGGCCATGTTTGTCATGTTCGCGCTCTTTCTAAAAACCATTCTCTCGTCAGAACCCCACTCTCTGCAATTCTGTACCAAAACCTTCAATCGTGGAGTAACCTGAGGAAATGATGAGTAGAGTTACAAAACTCCTTTAGACGCCCAGCGATGTTGTGTCGATGATTTTGCACAGCTGGTTACCTTAACTTCTTCCTTGCAGCTGTGGGTAAGATCTAACATCTAGTTAAAGCGTCCTTGGAACAAGTATGGATTAAGTAGGTACATTGACTTGGGAAGTCTGTTTCACCATCGATGAGTTGTAAGCATCTACACGGAAGGATGCTGTCCTAGTTTTTCAACAAGTGATTCGTGCTTGTTCTACCATTTTGAAACTTATGTAAGCCTGCATGTCCGAATTTTGCTCGTCTGCGTGTTGTTGATTCCTGGCGTGTGGATGCTTTATTCTATTTTTTTCTATGGTTCTTGGTTGTACAGTGGAAATGTGTTGTGGTTTAGTTATTTAAGGTTTCAAATTTCACTTTTACTGAGATGTTAAACTTATGCACACGTCAGCAGCTGAATTCATAGCTAGCAAAGCTTGTAAGAAACTACTATGATGAAAGTTAAAAGAATGTCTTTTGAAAAGCCAATGACTGTCGTGCCTTCCATTCATGGCTTATGTGTATTTGAAACCTAGACAATTTTCTGAGAAGACTGCTCAGCACACATACACTGTATGAGAACAACATGCAATCTGCATTATCTGTGTCTTTGTAATCCAAATACTTCTTTCAGAATAATTTAAGCAAGTGTTCCATGATAAAACTGTGGGGTTTTGCTCTTATACTGGACAAAGTACAGGCATAATTCTGAGTTGAGCTGTTCTTTCTACAACTTAAACATAGCAAAAATATTTTCTACTCATTCAATTTGTTTCCAGAACTCCTTCATTTTACTATTATTGTTACTATGGTTTCCCTGCATGAGTCTGTAAATGTCCTGTGACATGCTTGGTGTTTTTCGACTCTATCCTTCGAAAGTGTTTGATTGCATGTGAGGACAATAACTGTATCAAATACTTTAGCAGCCCCACCAACTTAATTTGTTAGGAAAAATAAATATGATTCAAGATAGATGGGAAGTGTAAGTGAACCGATTGTAAATGACTTAAAAATGTCTGTCAAAGAAAAGGGCTTTTAGTTCAAGATGATAAGAAGGTTGCATCTATTGCATGGTGATCTTCATTTTAATAATTTAAGTTTTAAACTGTAGCTCAGGTTTTAATCTTTTTTTTGGTAATTGAGGAATGTAGATACAGTCTTGCACAAAGCACAGTTCCTTCCAATGCATAAATGTTTGTGCTGTTTCATTTATTGGCTCCTAACTATTGTATTCTATTAAAAATTTTAGACCAACTTGTAAACTAGATAATGATTTGCTGTTATAATTTATGTATTGACTGATCATATTTGCCCTTTCAGAGGCCAAGTTAGATGGCTAAATCAAGAGTTTCCCATTTGCGTTGGAAGCAGTTATTGGTTGTCTCCAGAGGTTTGTGTTGGATGGTTAATTACTTGTAATTATGGTAGCCAGCTTTAAGTCAGTGGTTTTCTGTGTACTACACATTGAGCAGCAAAGTGGCAAAAGGCTTGAGATACTAGTTAAGTGTCCCACAAAATGCTAGCTAAATAGGATAGCAATATTAATGGTAAATGAATCTCCTCCCAAATAACTATTGTGGTGGAATCAAAAGGTCTTAAACTATAAAACACTCCCCCTGATCAGTATTGAATACATGTAAATGTAAACTCATTACCAACAGGTTCAGAGTCAAAAAGCTTGCCTGTGCTATGCTCTCTTTCTCAAGGAAAGAGTGATGAAAGATTAGTAGTCATTATATGTCAATATGAAATCATTACCAATGTACTCAGAGTAAAAAAGCTTGCCTGTGCTTTGCTCTCTTTCACAAGGAAAGAGTAAGCCTTACTTTATTCTTTGAATAAAAGAGCATAAGAGTAGAAGACAGCATCTTCCCAGCCTCTTTATTTTATTTTCATGCTCAAATGTCCCGGAAGAGAGGCCCCGGTAAGGGCTATAAGACATGTGGTCATTGTTTTCTGATATGAAGTGGGAGTGGGGAGGGTAGGGCAAGAAACTCCTCTGCTCACAATGTTGTGCGCTTAATGTTAATACGCGCGTTCAATTTTGTTTTTGTCAATGTAAGAAAAGATGATAGATTCAGGCCATCAAAGTGACAACTGGAGTTATAGTATGTTTCTTTTTTCTTTTTTTTTTTACTTAGTGTTGTTTCGTTAAAATCTTTACAATAACTTTCGATTTCATGCGTTCTCTACAGTCGTGACATGAATTATGAATGAAGTTCTTTTGTAGCATACATCCCCAAGCGAAGCAACCTTGATCGTACCATAGTTCATTGTGGTTTACCCGCTATTAGAAACAGAAATTCATAATCTTTCTTTCCTTTACATGTAGACCCTTGATAAGTAATTAGCTACCTCGACGAGAGAGCAATGTTGTATGTGAAAATCTCACTGAAACACATGAAATCGAAAGAGTTCTGAGTTTCTCGTTTCTCAAAACCATTCCTGTAGGTTCGTGACTAACAGTTTGGCATCATAAGCAAAGTCTCGTGGAGAGTATCTCTTGTTATTTCAGTTTTCCCATGAAGCGCCCACCTAGCCCTGTCAGTCTGATTCACTTCTATGTTGCATACATAAATTAATAAGGTGTTAAGCGTGGAACGTGATAAAAACTAGGTAATTTGGTATTATCAACTGAGTTTGATGAAAACTAACTTGATATTAGTGTTGAGAATACTTATTGCCATTGCACCGCTTAAAAAGGAAAATGTTTCCAAATATGTGTTTTTTTTAGTGTTGATGGAAAGTACTAATTGACGTGTTCTATGCTACCTATTCGAAAGGGAACGCGTGAGGTGAAGTGCCGCGTGGGCTTACGAAACATGTGCTTGAAAGCGGATAGAAAATTATATGAAACTACAACTTAAATTCAATGGTTAGGCTTACCGTAGACTAATCCAGATGAATGTTTCACCGAAAATGGAACTTCTCGGAAACGTTGTTCAAATCGGATAAAATACCTCCGTCTTCACAAATTTGAATAACAAATAACACAGCTTTTCTTTTCATTTGACAACACTAGTGTCAGTATTTTTGGCGGAATGCAGTTAGGCGCTTTTGCCATCGATGATTGTGGCATTTTTAAATTTATAGGTGGTAAAGTCGACAGAGTTTTTTCTTTTTGTAGTAAGTTGCCCTCTGAGAGCCATGTACACTATATACCCGTGTACTTACTTATTTGTAATATTCTCGGTTAGTTATACTTACAATAGGGGGAGAAGTTCTGAGAGAGCGCACATCGTAAACCTTTTCGAGGGAAGTCGTATTCGTTTCGCTCCATTGTTAACGTGATTTTTCTTCCTACTGCCTGCAAATAGGTTCGTTCTCTATTAGAGTCGTTTCTGGACTTGTCTGATTACCGGCAGTCTACTGCCGCCTGTTATATCTCGCACTACCGTCTTTTTAGCTTGTGAGCAGGCTCTCGTGTTTGGGTTCCGCCTTTATAGCCCGTTTCCGGGTACAGCCGCCTATTACAACATCGGCAGCCGCTTATGGATAAAGTTGTTAAAACCCTTGTTGTGTTTTATGTCATGTGATTTCTTGAACGCTCTTTTCTTACCTACAACCGTTTTATCTACTCAGTTTATTCCAAACAGTGTAATTTACCCTAAATCAGCACAAATAGCTTCCTCGAGTCCCTCTTCTTTATGCCTATTGTTACTTGACAGCCACATTCGGTTTCAATTTGTCACAAGCGATACAAATTTCATAGCTAAAAACTCAACTTTCGGCGTTTGTAAAATCTACCATTTTTATTGGAAACCGCTCAGAATTTGAAATTACAATTTATATTCTTTAGTGCAGTGAGCCTTGATTTTTGTTCATTCGTGTTACAATGGAACCTTCATTGGTATCCGCGGGAGTGTCAAACTTATTTTCACCTGAATGATTGATTAAGTTTCCCTAACCTTCGGTATTTAAGTGTCGTAACTCCGAAAAGGGCCATTTTCTGGAACATGTACCATTATTGACAGTAAAGTAAAATATTTTCTCTAGTCATTTATTCGCTTAACAAACGGCCAAATGATAACGTGGGGAAGGAATTTTAAGACAATTTTGAATGTCTCTCTAAAATTTGCAAATAGAAAAAAGGCGTAACCGATTATTCGCTAAACAAAGGAAAACTTTAATTGAAACTTTTCACGCTTGATTGATATTTGTATAAAGAACCCAGCTCGGTACATCGAAACCAGTTGCACTTTTAACTGGAACCGATCACAGGCAAGAACAGCGAGTGGAAAAATACCCAAAGATGTTCCGGGTTCGTTGGTTTAACACCAAATATAGGGCTTTCTTCAAAAGGAAACTGCCAGGATCGAACAGTTAAGTACCAATCCAGCCTTGTTTGAAATGATTCCCCAAAGGATAAAATTTCAAGGGTTTTTTTCGGCTTGAAAGTTAGAATAAGGAAATAACGTTAGAATTTGATATCTGTTGTTTGTTTGTTCCGTGTGTTTTTTTGAGAATCTTTTAGGGACACGATAAACTTGCGAGTTTGTTTAAATCCAAAAGCAAACTTTATTTTCGTGTTGCGCCCTTTTTTGGTTCGGTGAGATAGAAACGACTTGTACTAAACCGAATAATGTACTTAACCGACGGTTGCGCGTGCTCTATATACAAAATTAAAAGTAGCTTCTTATAACCTAATGCGTTAGAACCAGGAAACCAATCTTGTTCAAATTCTGGCAGAACGTGCTTTGCACGTAATGTTTCGGCTTGGAGAAGACATGTCATCTAAATGATATCTGCCTGGCACTTTTCCAATCAGGAAAAGGAAACGTAGAACGCTACTGCCAGCAGTGGCACCTGAAAATCCTTTTCTCACCAACTAGAACCGCAGCCGCGCCGTGATTTACCGTCATACACATACTCACACATAGATGTTATGTAGAATCACGTCTTTAAAAGGGGTTTTGAAGTCCTGAATAGGTAGGTAAATAAGATGTGTAATTGTGTCGTTACCCTCGAGGGAAATAAATATAAAATTTTAAAATTTTATTGCGCTGGAGATCTGCTTGCAATTCCTGTCCTGAAATTCAGATGATACGGAGTAAATTCGTCTAAAGACAATTAAGAGACACTGCAACTCAGAAAAATCGCTTCGTGTTTCGTTCCTTTCGTTTGCTTTCTGTCTCAAAACAAAAGTTGTACTTTCAAAATAACAACAACAACAACAAAAACAATATACATGAACACTTCCTATCATATATGAGGAGTTCTGTTAAGGCTTGATTTTTCAATCATACGTAAGTAGGGAAAAAAACTTATAACTGAGGCTAAAGTGGTAAAAGATGAAAGTGGACAAGTTTAACAATCCAATGGTCCCTTGGTAAATTGGCGCAATTGCAGTTCAGAGTACGTGTACGTAGGAACGTCAGACAGTAATTAGTTTTTGTTAAAGGAGCCGGAAAGATTGACTCGATGGAAAAACTGGTGAAAAGCGCCTGAGCTAACAGAAGTTTTTGCTATTTCATAAAACCGGGTAGGGTTGTTAAATTGACAAGACGTTAAAATATGGAATATGAGGATCGTGTTGAGAACGGAAGATATTGAAACAGAAGTTTACATCAAACATTGCTGAAAAATGCGCTAGGAAAAGAGTGTTGTCGCAGTGTTTTAAGAGGGCTGCTAACGGTACTAAAATCATTTACAGGTCGAAGATTCTGTTCAAATGGGTCATGGGGTTCTCTATCCTTCCTTTTTTTCTCAAAACCGCAATCATATTTTTAAGTCGAGGAGACATTACGAATTTCAAAAAACGATTTCCTCATTGTTGATGTTGAGAGCGTATTTTAAATGAACCGCATTTGACTGATTATCCTCAGAGTATACATTTTTGACGACGTTATACCAGCCTCGTTCTCAAAATGGCGGAGGAATCTGGACACCTAGAACGGGATAGTTCCCAGTCTACCAGAACATTTTTTCTTGGCCGAGCGACTAATTCTCGCGAAACATTGCTCAAGACACGTTTTAGAAAATGTCCATAATGTCAAATGATTTATACCAATATCTGTGGTCTTCTGTACCCGTAAACTTGATAAAACATGTAATTGGCTTCTTGGGATGCGCTTAATTACAAAATGACGAAATTTTCGCAGATAAGATCTGAAAACTTCGTCAACTAAACATTTGGTCATTTTCGGGAAAGTGCAACGATACATTTTTTCTTTCGATAAACTGAGCAGTATTTCCGTCGTTAGTCTTTTTACTTGTTCCGTATGCAGGCCTTGAGTTGATATTGAATAGTAAACTCGTAATATTCGGCGCAACATTTTGTTAAGTACCCTCATATTTCCTTTACAAACAGCTGTTAATTTTTACGTAAATTCGAAGGTAAATAGGCTTTAATTTGACGCAAGAAATTTCTCGCAGGCCATTAATAATAAACTGTTTTTCTTGGTCAAGTGAATTTTTTAAACCCCCTAGTTCTGAAAAATTTTCAAATTGCCTTAATATCATGAACAATTCTTTAAGAATTGTATTCTTTACTTTTTGTTGGACCTGTTTAGCTCGCTGTCATGCAGGAAATTCGGCTAAATCGCAAGCTTTTCCTCATGTACTAATAAACTTTGCGGTAAAAAGTAATTACGGTCATTGCTTTGCAACCACAAAGTAAAATAACTTGGATGCAATAAACCTGAAATTGTATGTCTTTGAAAGTTAATCCTCTTATAGACGTCTGCCACATTGCCGCGGAAAACAACAGTGAGGTTCTGTTTCGACAAATTACTCTTTGGAATAAAGGTTACGGATCAATCGTCACGTGGTATTTTTAAATCTAATTCCTCAAATTGAATGGAAATATCGAGTGAGATTTTATCTCGTCACTTCTGCTAATAAAGGAACCAAGCATAATTTATGAATTACTCCATCCCGCCAGATTTGGTGCCGCAAATATTTTGTTTTGGTTTTTTTTTATCTCACCATCGATTTTACATTAACTTGTCATTTCCATTTTATCCAAATAAGGAAAAGGACGCGAAAACATTTAGTCAGTTGTAACATTTTCAGTCGAACACAGAAGTCTAAACACATCAACTTGATACTCAGGGCTCTAAATCAAATTGAATGTTGGCAATGTAGTTTTTTTAAGTTTTAAAGTTGAAAATCGTCTTAGGGATATTTTTGTTCCATTGAATTTTAATTGTGAATGATAAAAGTGCATTTTGTTAATTAGTGCTGGTCTTACCGTGTTTGGCTTTTTTAGGGCCATGTTAAAACTTATGAAATCTCTTTCGGTTTCTTTGTTGAATTATAAAAAAAGCAACAACTAAAATCTATTTGGTTTTTTATTTTATCGTGTAAGGGTATACATATTCATGGTTTCAAAACATAAAGAATACTTTTTACTGGTTGCGTCCACTCTCCTGCTTATCTTTATTCGTATCTTTCTTTGCTTGAGAGACGCTGATGTTCCTCTTGGGGTGTTTTCCCCTAAACTTGCCAAGAAAATGGGAAGAGTAGTTGCCTTAAATTTTATTACTTAAATATTCAACAAAGCTGTCTCAGTTTGCTGGGAAACTATGCTTGCACTCATCGTTCAAATTGTGTTGAAGAGTGTATGTGTAGGCTCAGTGATAGCTGTATTGTGTGGTTAGCATTTTGCATATTTATATCGTTCTTCTCAGTCTGGCGTCTGTTATTCGATATGACTGGTCTGTGACCAAGATATCGAATTAGCTATTATCTGATATTTTTTCATACGTCTTTTCATGAAAACTTGTTCCGCGCTCAATCGTAAGTTAAACTTACATCTCGCTCGTAACATTCTTAAGCCGACAAGACAACATCGGGCTAGAGGTATACTGCAGTGCTCAAGCTAGAGAAATTTTAGGCTTTTTATGAGAAACAATTGTAAGGAAAATGTGTGAATTTAATTTTTTAAATGTTTAAATGTGACATTTTGCTAATGATGTACGGAAATACTACTACTACGCTTTTGTAAGAGATTCGTAAAGGTCGAAGGCAAAAGATGACAAGGTATTAGTCGCGTTCGTATATCAGCTGTTGATGTACAGAAGCGGAAACTATGACTGATATGACTGAGAGAAAACCGCTCATTTTGGGTTGTAATTGCGAGGCGTAGTGAGATTTTTGCGACTGTAGGGAGTATCTTTAGAATAAACTTCCCTCTTGCTCTCCGTGTTTTCCAAGTTTTGAATGTTATTTTCGTCGGACTGCTAGTACTAAGTTTTCACAGCGGAAGTTGCTTTAAATTATTAATGTTGTTGATTCAAGCACTTTATATGGACAAGTTTTCTGGAGAAAACCTTTTATACATGTAACAGGGCAAAGTTTTAACTCAGAGAACAATGCTCTACCTCGCTTTTTTTCAAAGGGCGGAGCCAATTTTGGGCTTTTCTTAAATTTGGTTTATGTTCCTTTTCGTAGAAAGTTTTTGTCTTTGTTAAGTTTTAACATGAACTGAACATTAAAACGTTCGTTGCGAATCCACGCAGTGTCGGCAGTCATTGAGTTTTTCGTCCTCTGAAGTGTTTTATACATTAAAAGAAGCCTCCTTTCGGTCGTGACCGGTTGTTCCTCTTCAACCGTCTTATCTCGCTCTTTATCTTCTTTAATTTTCCATTAGTGTTTGTTGTACTTTGAGCAGCTCGTTTGTTAATTTGTTGACAGTTTTTCTGTCATTCTCTAACAGTAAAAAAATATGCTGATATAAATCCTGGCCAAGCTGTCTTAAGATCCGTAGTTTATATTTAGTTACATTATCCTTTGTTCTTTAGAGTTGTTTTGTTGTATAAATAAAGAACCATGACTGTGTACCGAGTTTATTAACGAATAAACACCTCAGCTGGGAGAAATACACCGTACTGGCGGTTTTTCTTTTGTTATTTGACAGGAGTTATGGCCTTTTCAATAACCCAGTTTGTGAAATTATTGCTGTGGTTTTAAGTTTTGTCTTTCGGTATTTTAACTCATGCTGTTTCGTATTGACGGTGAAGCAATAAATGCACGTTTTTTTCCTCAGTCGCTGACTTTTATCTTATAAAATATGATGAAAATACTGTTGGTTACGATATTGGATTTAGTTATGCTGTGTTCTGTTCATTGACATTTTTTTATTAGTCTGTAGCCTTTGACAGGATACTCCGCCCCTTGCTGATAGTGAGTTAGTCAATCAATCATAAAAGAGCCAATCTATTTTCATTTTCTCCCCTTGCTGGCTCTCTTCAAACGCTTAAATGGCTTTCTCTCACAAGGATTCGCAAATGTGTTCAGCCAAAATCAACCAGCTAATTTTAAAGACGACCAATACAATTTTCCTTTTTTTTACTGAGCTGTGAAAAATTCTGTGGGTTTTTTCCCAAACCTCTCTATGAATTTAAATATTTAAGAGTTTGTATTCCGAGAACAGGTGACGTTAAGGAATATTCAAATTTTTAACTATTTCTTTTCCTTCATTGTGTTAATGTAAGTCGTTTACAATCCGTCTTGACAAAAACGAACTTACGAAAAAAAACATAGCTGTATGGTCTTTGGTCGGTTCCTTAACCTTTGACGATTCGGGTGAGATCGTTATCGTGATCTCGCGTGATCCCGCGTGATGTCGCATCTAGTTATCAAATGTTACTTTGATGTTTAAGTAAATACTTTATCTAGCAATGCCGTCATTTGACGAAATATGATTGTTTGAGTAACTGGAGATTAATGCGAGCAAAAAGCTGAGCCGCTTTTAGCACAAGTGTTAATGAAAATGTTGGCAGGTCCATAATATGCAAGAGCCACCGCAGAAACTTAAAATACGATCAACAAAATAACTCTTCACTGATATCTTTGTAATAAGGTGTTAAAAGTATTAAATAAAGAAAAAGACTATACAATGTCTACGGACTTATCCTTCCACCATAATATTGTCAGCTGCTTTTTCAATAAGCTTTCACGGTGTCGATGGGTAATCCTTGCGTTAAAATTCAGCCGGCGAAGCCAAGCTGATTTGTATCTTCTGTGGCTGGTTTGGGCAACAACTCGCAGTACCTCTTGGAGCTGCTACGAAAAACCATGTACGAGAATAAAAGAGAATATTCCATGAACAAATTTTAGCTGTTAAGATATTTAACTTTGTTAAATGAAGTTTTCTCTCTGTGTTTTTCGTTGATTGGTTTCTTTCCGAGGTTTATTTTTTTAATTCCTTCCGAGCCCTTCGTCTACGTAGTCGTTTAGTTCTTTCTTCGCATTGCTTCTGTTTTATCTATTTTGGTCTCTTTCCTCTTGCCTGTCAAAGTCGGCGATGACACTTTAGCATGCCCTCACGTTTTCGGTATTAAACCAATTAGCGCCATAAGAAAAAGGAAAACATGGTGTGCCCTTCTTTCTGCAAGATCTTCCTCTTCTGCAGCCTTCATGCTGCAAATGTAAATTTCATCCTGTAAAATGGCAGTGGAACTGTTTTCAATTGTTGAACTCATACTTCAGCGCTAGTGGTTAAATGACAAATGTAGGCAGCTTGTTTCTGATTAAAAGCCATTGTTTCGCACTAAACGTAGAGGTCTTCTGGTAATTGGCAAGACGGTTGTCATTGGAAGACAGAACAAAGAGCGCAGCAGGTTTTTTATGCAAAAAATTACGTTGCAAAGAAAAATTACGTTGTCTTTTCAGTGCGATCGTGAGCATTAAGTATTAACATCGGGTTCTGTTTTGACCCCTAAAGGATGCGAAATTCGACGGTATGATGGTCATCCATGTACAATGTCCGAAACAATTACGTTTCTGTCCTCCAGAGGAAAGGAAACTAGACGAGAGGAGGTTGCAGATGGAGAGCCTAAGGCAGAGGTACGTACAAGCGTGCTATAGAGTCGCCGCTAGGGTTAAATAACTTAAGTACCCGTCGAAATCTTAATCGCAAAAATAAAACCGCCTCCTAGGTTAGCGAGCTTTGCTTGGTGGCACTCATTCGCCAGAAATTAATCAACAGGTACGAAGTCTCAAACCCAGTCTTGGAGATCGATTTATAGAAAAGACTTTTGTTGGTTTTATCTTGTTTTTAAGACTCCTGTGTACAATTTCGGTGACAGTGTTGCCAACCAGCTCGTCGACTTCTTGTCCTGCGGCAAACAGATTAAAAACTAACGTACAAAAAAAATTGTTAAAATTTGTCACACAATTGTCTGCGTTTATTTCGCTGCGAGGTATTTCGGTGAATTCGTGTTTTACCAGTGGCAAGTTAATGATATAGTAGACCGTGTTCCGGACTTCGCTAAGTCGATAAACACTGCCAGACTTTAATTATTTTGCACAAAGTTGAAAAGTCATCAAAGCGTTCCTGATAAAGGAAAAAACGCCGATGATGTGAGCTTTTTATGGCTTATTGTCGCCAGTAATAACTCTGGAGTAGACGCTGATGTAAATTATGAAATTGCGGCGAGGAAAATTTGACTTTTTTGGGTAACGTTTTGCATATTCATAGTGTAATTTTGCACCTTTCGATAAATGTTCTGGGATTCGCAGCCACCTGTTTGTGTTCACTGTAATTGATTTCGTCTGTTCATCCTCGTTGAGGCTCTGCATTCGCGCAGTCGTTTTTAATCAGTTCAAACAAATTCGCTGTGTCTAAGGACGAGTTAGGTCTTTGTTTCGCAAGCGGTTTGAAGCATTTTTTCGTAAAATGTTTCAAACTGATGGAAAGTTCTTGTTTTGAGTTGTCATAGCGGTGGGTAACTCGCTGCGTTGTATTGGTGCATTGCTGGCAAATAATTCATCGAATAATGAGATGAAACTTGAGAGCGAAGAAGTAATGAATTAATATTAAAATGCAAAAGAACCAACGGATGAAATTTAAGCTATGTAATTCGTGAAACTTTCGCCTTTTGGCTTAAATATCCTGGAATCGTATCTTGAAGCTGATTTTCCAAAGTTTAATATGATCGTGTGGAGTGTGGATGGCTGTGTCGGTCGCTATTGTTTCCAATGAAGTTATTAGCTACTGTCAACCCACAATGATGCCGAAAATAGTTCGATCAATTTTGTTTCCTTTCGTCCGTTTTTTAGATATATTTCGAAGCGAAAATTAAAAAACCATATTTCTCGATCTTCCATTCTGCGAGTTCCATGGGCTGAAAACTCGAACTAAGCTCTCAGAACTCGGTCGATATTGATTCGCCGTTCTGGCCTTTTTCGCGCTGTGAGGCTCTTGGCAAAACTGAATATGAAGTGGATAATTTTTTTTGCGTCACCTAACGCATATTGGCGTTAGATTCAAACCGAGGGCAGGCCGCAAAAATGTGGTGTTTGGTGAAGCATAATTTATGTCAGCCACTTCGTGCGGGGAAAACCGGCGTTGTTATGATTCAGCCAATCAGATGGCTAATGTTCGGAGTGACGTACAGCCATTGTATCCCAGCATGCCCAAGGTACAGGCAAGTAGCAGACCAGGTGTAGGATTATTTCTAATGAAGCCGTGTTTACCAGAACCATCGTCATGGCGAAATGTTGTTTTTCTACCAGTTTTTGGGTTTCCTGAACGCGCTAAGCGAACAGAATGCGAACCCGCACCGGCTGCTAGTCCTTGGATTGTTAACGTGCATTATCGGCGACGTCTCTTGTCGGGCACTCAGCGACTTTGTGCTGTGTTCGGGTCGCGAGTAAAGTGGACTTCAAATGTTATGTCAGTGCCGTAGAAGAACGGCAGGTGGACTGTGTACCAGAAATTCACTTGCAGCAGTAGAATCTTCAGAAACATGATAGCCGCATCTGCTGCAGCACGAGCTCACCATGTGAGAGAACATGAAAAACACTCTAGAGAAGAAGCGTTCAGGCGCTCTCAATTAATTCATGGCGATGGAGATGGTCAGGATCTTCAAGCCGCCGAAGAACCCTATAAACCACTGGCGGCGCACTATTTACTAGTACCGTTTAAGGATTGCGATTACGAACCCCAAGATGGACAAGTAAGTTATGTTCAATATCACTTCGGTTCGTCACCTGGCACTCATTCCCGAATACGTTTGATTATTGAATCAATCTGGCCTTCTCCAGACGTAAACCTTTGCCGGGGCGGTTGGCTTTTTAGCCAGCTCTCTGTTAGCGTTCGAAGTTATTCGACACTACAACAGATTTTTGGCTAGCGGCTACACCGGATTTGTTTTGGATAATTTGTCCGGCTTTCTTTAGAGTGAAGTTTAACGGTTTTCGAGCGAATTTTCTCTTCCTTATGTGATGTTTTTATCCGTGAAAATCGGCAAGGAAACTCTACACATACACCTTAAGCATGCGTAAATATTTAAATATTATGCGAGCCGAGTCGCTGAGTAGTGTGTGTATTTTCCCTTATATTTCGACGGCTGATCTTCGCACTTTCGCGAAAAGCAGTGCTCAGAATTTGATTCCTCGTCTTCCGCATGCAACGTAACCGTTGAAATCGTCGGTTGAAATGACTCTTTCTTACTGGAATTTGATAGTAGAAAATATTCGAATTAATTATGACTTCCTCATTGCGAGTCAGCCAAAAACCGATTGTCGCTTTTGGAATAATGTAGATATTCCCCTTATAGACCACGTTAAAAAAATTGGAGAAAACCTCGCTTTGAAATTCGCAACATTTACTTGCGAGCCAGTAAGTTTCGTTCTTCCTTTATTTTGTGTGTAATTGAGTAAGTGGATATATCGTCCATTCCGAAATCGCTTTCTTAGACAACTCAGTGTCGTTCGTTTTCAAAAAAATGAATTATATCCGATTGCGACTAATTCGTTTTTCAATTTAAATACTGCTGTGACAGAAAGAGATGGAGTAAAGTAAATTTCGACGGTAAATTTTATTTTGTAGTGATTATATTGAAGCTGAAGTGTATCGAACGGCGAGCGCTTCATGTCTGCTGTAAATAAAGCCCTTCCGTTGATGTTCCGTTGATCTTCGCAGGCAAACAATATCGTGAATTAAATGCGTTTCTTTCTTCAAATGTCATTCGGCAATGGAAAAGTCAAATACGACTTCTTTGCTGTCGAATTTCGATAGCATTTCCTTTATTTTTCATCTCGGTTAGCTTTTCAATGCTTAAACTTGGAAATTATTCGCAAATTTTAAGAATATTGTGAATTATATTCTAAACATTGAACTCAGCGATCGAAAATTTGCAGGAAAATCGACGGTAGAAGCTGTACTTTTGCCTTTGAGAAATCTAAATCACTTTGTATCTCGTTTGTGTTATTTTTTAATCAAAAGTCATTCGTGTTTTCGTTAGTTCAAGGAAAGGCGGACTTGCGTTTTGACTTTATGATAAGACTAAGGAGTAATAACTTTTTCGTTAAATTTTCGCACACTTGAGCGAATGATTGTTGAATATACGTAGAATTTCTTGGCTACGCTGTAAATACTTTTAGGCGAGATTCGGAACCGCAGCTTCGATGAATATTAATAGTTTCTTTATCAAGAAAATGACAGTTCTTTTAATCTATCGCAAACTAAGCTTCTCAGCTTTACTTTAACAACGAAGATGAACATAAACCCGAAAGCGTGTCGACAGTGACGAAAAACAAACTTCATTCTTTATTCTTGTTTGCAAGAGAAATGACGAAGACTCGCATTTTGCACAGATTTTTTTGTACGTCCGTTCTGAACTTGATTTCGGCATGTTACATTTGTATTCCAGCAACCTGCTTGCCTATAAATAAAACAAGAACTTACGGAAGACCGCAAAATTGGGAGGGGTTTTAAAGAGACTCGAAAAAGCATCTGATGATGAAACAATATTGTTTAGACAGGAGAATTGCCGTGAATTTACAGCTTACAGATAGCGACGACTCTGCCAATCGGACAAAGTGATGTCCAATACATTCCTTTGAACTTCGTTCAATTTTTTTTGTGTAAATATACTTGTCACACATTCTATAATCCTACAGGCACCCGTTCACTTTAATCGTTTTCCGTTTCTTGAATAGAGCCTGCTCTTGTTCGTTTTTCGCAAACATTTCTTTTGTAAGCCATGTTATTTAAGTTCAGGGCGGCAAGGAGATGGGTCTTTCACAACTCTCGATGCCACTGTAAATGAAATATTAATAGTGTAAATTTTGCCCTTCAAAGAATTGATTTACATACTTTCAATAATTTATCAAAAGCTTTTGTTTGGGCCCTTTCCCCCATTTGTTAAGTTGATAAAATATTTAAATTTCGTTGCTTCGGCGAGTGACAGCCTAATACCTTGTTTACCTAACTGAAAATTGTAGCTGTCTTAAGGATTTCCATACCTTTTTCCATTTAATGAGAACTGCAGAGACATTCAGCGTCAATTCACTAGTTTTTTTTCCTTGTTTTGTTTAAACTGATCGAGTATCGTTTTTTTATTGCACTGTTTTTTTTAGACTATGACCGTCCAATTAGAATGAAATTGAACCACATCGCCTGAAATTCTTGTAAATTCTATGTTGCAGTGAACACTCGAATCAAAGGCGAATAATTCAATTTCAGTGATACGATCGGCGGAATAATTTTTTTCTTTGGTTTCGATATTGAGTTTACGGAGCTATTGTTCGCTTGTGTACAGTTTCTCCTAGACGAACAGTAGGAATTGCCAAGCGAATGCAAAAACTTACGTTCATCTCACGTTGTCTTCTCTTTTGTGCGAGTTTTGAATCCTGTTATTTCTACCCGCGGGAGTTTCAAAACATGTTATTGTGAAGGGGGTAGTGATTTGTGATTTTCGCTCAAAAGTCATGTTTAAGGCTTCAAAATGTTGATAGTTTTGTAGGAAAGAGACTCTCTTGATTAGCATGACTCTCTCTCCGTGAAAATAAGACATGAACAGGGAGTGTTTCAAAGTAGTTAACTTAAATCCTCCACCTATAACCAGCAGGAATTTGAAACTGTTTTCGTTTGGTTGTTACCCGCGCGAGAAAGCTTTGTCCGCTATTTTGACCAAAACAAAGCTGTCCATGACAAAAGAGTCTCTTTCATAGTACGCGACCCCCTGTTGGTTGCAAATCTAGGGGTTGAATAAGAAATATAGTAATATTTAGGACCCCCGTCGAGAAGGGAACGACAACATCGAAGACGACAGATGTTTTAATACTCACGCTATGTTCTTAATATTCTCAAACTGAGAAAGATGTTATGTGGCTAACTCCACGTTGAATTCAATACAGCTAAGAATAGGCTTGTTTTGTTACCCAGGCGAATAAACAACTTCTCTTAGCCAAGACTTTATCGAGAAATCTTCCCTGAGAGTATCCCTCTTCGGCCGGTTGCCTTAGCAGAAGCGTTAGTCGCGGAGGTTCGCGCGGTTTTTTAGCAATTTATTTTGACGAGACTTGGACGTAATCAGTACGATGAAATTAAATGAGGTACAGCTCCTCTGCGGGAAAGAAAAAATATCTTAAAGTGTTTGTGTGAAGTTGATCAACACACTTTCGTTTATGATTTTCTCACTCCACGAAACGCACCAGTTGCAAGAATGCAATTTTAAAACTTCTGTTTATCTGGTGCAGTCGTTCACAAAAGCGACAAAAGATTGAAATAAACATTTTGCAGAAGACATTCAAATTTAGTTACATTGCGAAACTGGGGTCTAATTTCGTATTAGTTGAATTAAAAAAATTATCCTTTTGTTCAACTATTTTCTTATTTATTAGAAATTAAAAGTAGCGCTCTTGCTATTTGTCCAAAATTTATCAATTACCTTCTTGATTTTCGTTTTGGAGACACATACCCGCGGCATAATAAGTAAATTCACTTTTTAATTGAATGTACAATATCAGTACTAGTGACATGATATTCTTCTTGTCTAAATTTCGAGATGAGATACTTATCAGCCAATCGTCAGCTCTGCCGAAAAGAGAGCTAATACCGCGCTCACCCTTCGCTAAAAGTAAGCCCGCCGAAATCGCCAATAAATGAGGCGCTCTATTTTTATTTGGTGTCGTTCGTGAAGATTTGATTCGACTTCCGATTGATGGCTAGATAGCTTCCGAAATTGCCGTGAACTTGCAAATTGACATCGAGTGTTGATGAATTCGGAAACACTCTTTGGTCATCTTACATACATTTTCTTGTTATTCCATTTCCGTCCACCGATATGTTTGTAAATTGCGCCGGAATATTTATCTTTATTACAACAAAATAGCTTACATTGCCTTTATCCATGTTACAAGCTTTCAAAAGATTACAGCAAAACCTTTCCGTTCTCCAATTCAGGAACCGCAATCAATACATTCTATTGCAAAGTAAGTCAGTTGACATTCTTAGTGGCCGCTGCGCCCATAAAATATTGTCTTTCCCGTTCACGTTTCAACCAACCTTGGCAATCTGTAGACATTTCCTTTCAAAACTGTCCATTAAAAGCTGCCCCCAAGCGTTCGTATGTATTTTAGAATAACTTTCGTTCTGCCGGACATATGTATATATGTAGCTAAACTATAACCACCTCGTAAAAGTAACACTGGAAATTTAATTATTTTACCAGAGGGCAAATTTATGGTATGACTGACGCTATAAATTCTCATTACCGAATGGTAGAATGTATACTCCTGATTACATGACCGCGGATTATCTCCTATCAAAGTCAATTCAGGTATTCTTTGTGTCAGAAGTGAAGTTTATTTTCATGATATTCTTCTGTGTTTTCTCATTTTTCAGACGTTCCTTATTGTTGCGAACAAGTTTGGTAAACAGTATGTGTATCGTTTCCATGCCTCAGACTCACTTTATCTCTTCAGCCCTCGCAACAGGATTCGAAGATTTGTCCTCTTTTTAATAACTCATCAATATCCTTTTTATTACATTTCAATTTGTGAACAGATAGTTGCGTTAATTGTATTATTTTTTTTTAATCATTTAGGGCCGCGAAACCTGCTTGTACAGGCGTTTTTGAATGTTTTTGTTTGTAATATCCCTCTAAGTGTTTGTTGTTAATAACTTGTTTGTTTGTTTGTTTTTATGTATAATTATTTTGTAAATATCATTATTTTTCCATAATTGTTTTTGTGCGACATGTACCTGTTATCCTGTGTTTTCAAATTTCCGTGATCACTTGCAGGCTTTTTCTTTGTCGTTTGAGCGTGTTTCTGTGTAGTTTGAACATCTCTCGGTACCTTGCTAAAAACCAATATTTTTGGATTTTTTCTTGGTTTGTCATATTCCTTGACTAACTCTCAGATATTTTGAACTTATCATTTTGTTAACAATTTTAACAAACTGTGTATTCCTAGCAATGAGCAATCCACCGGATGAGGCTGAGTAAGTACAAGATTTCTATTTTGTTTAATAGTTTAAAATCAAAATTCCTTCGGAGAAAAAACTTTAAAAATAATAATAATAATAATCTTTCACAAAAGTTTTGGTTGGTTATGAGAATATTTAAACAGAATGAACCAAACTCTTTTCTAGTTCGACTGAAAAGCGCCTCGCTTGTTCTAATTGGTTTAAATGTTTAACTTTCAGTAACGTTCTGGTAGATTAAGGTTATAGCGAGGCGTGGAACTTAAACATTTCTTTAAGGATATCACATAGTCACACGGGGATACGAATTTTAATGTTGATTGATTGCTAATGGTATCCTTCAAAAGTGAACACAGCGAAGGAGTGAGGCATGCTACTAGCACAACAAGGTGAAATTCATATCACCGAGTGGCCGTGTAATGTTCTGTTTACTTTATAGATGGCATTGAAATATTAAAGACAAAAGTCGTATTAACTTGAAGACACATTTCAAGTGCACGGAATGTTAAAATCACCTGCACAAAATTTGCGCCCGGAAATATTATTCTATCTCTGACATACGAAGAGAAATTAATTTCCTCGTCGGGAAAGTTTTATTTGAGTCACAAAGGCGCCAGTTCATTCTCAATAATGTTTTTAAGCACAAAAAAGACCTTTTTAATTACCTCAAACGTCTTGTTGGTATGCGTGGTAACCATGACGACTTGTAAAATATAAAATTAGTACCTTCACAGCGTGCATCAAAGATATCGTATTTAAGACAGAAGAAATCCTTATATTTCAGTAATATCTGTCTAATAATTTTGGGTTCTGTGCGGTTTTGACATTTTTCGAATTTTATTAAGTGTTGCCTGGTAACATTCCTCTCGGATTAAAACTTTTTGGCAACTTTAGCTGTACATTTGTTCTTGGATTATTCGTTATGGCGAGAATTTTCAATTTATTGCCGTTGATAAGCTGGTTAAGTTTATCCTTTGATGAAATTGCTCATTTTGTCGTTAAGACGACAGTGAGGTTTTATTGGAGTTCTGTTGAAACGGGAAAGGTTTTAAAGCAATGTGTTCTTTTGTATTTTTATTTTAATAGCCAATAAATCATGCGAATGTCAAACAAAGGTTTTAAATGGTGAAACCTCTTATTGCAAAAAGCTGAAATTTGGCGGTCAACGTTCTTGTGTAAAGGCTATTTTTTCGTTTGATATGCAGACGAATATTTGTGTATCATGTGGCTGGTCGTTGCTAACCGTTGCTGAATAAATACCCTTCTCTCGTGATGTAAAATTACGATGCTATCAAGTTTAACACGTAATGTTTATCTCGTAGAAAACGTAGGCGGTGGTTGCTATGATGATAGAATTGTTTCCCAATAATGGATAGGCTTAAGTTTACCGCGGACGTGATTAACATTTATTAGAGTGAATTGTCTCCATTTTGCCTTGACTGCAACAACTACAAATAGAACATCCATCGACGAAGAAAACGATTTGGATTGTCGAAATTTAATGTAACTTAAAACTTGCAAATACAACTTGGAAACAAAATTGAAAAGACTGACGTCAAAAAATTGACGATATTAAACTGATGTATGTGGAGGCCCATTTCTTTATTAGAATCTATCTATTTATTTATTTATTTACTTTGCAACGGAAAGGACAAGCTTAAAGAATCTCTTTCCTCTTCTCCTTCGTGCAAAATAACATATTGTGTGTGAACACATATTGTGTGTGATCTGTGGCCAATTCCGTTAGTTCTAGTACGCTTTTGCTCTTTACTAGAAATGTAAATTTACACTCTGAAATATTTGTCAAGATGCTAATATAGGAACTGCTTTTTTTTTAACAGATATGTTTTTGCTGCTATTTACACTGTGGAGATGTTCCTTAAGATCATCGGCCGTGGATTTGCTCTTCATAAATACGCGTATCTTAGAAATGCGTGGAATTGGTTAGACTTTCTAGTAGTAATTTTAGGGTAAGTCAGTGAGGTTTTCGTTGTAATAATCTGTAAGCTTTATCATCCAATCAGAACTCTTTGGTATCATGGTATCAGTGACAAAGTACTGATTGGGGGGGGGGGGGGGGAGTCGGAGAATTTTTTGCGGGGATCACATGGTTTTCAGGGGGAACTGGGGGTTCAGTCCTCGCCAACAGAGTACATAGAGGGAGTCTAAAAAAAATTGACGGGGGGGGGGGGGAGAGAGAGAGTCAAAAGAATATTAGAGAGCCTTAAAGGACGATCAGGTAAGTTTTATCGTGACACATACCAAATCCTCCATACCTTTCCCCCCGCCGCTGAGGCGATGAATAATGACGGGGGCCCTAAGGATGTTTATTATATTGTTTGTACGTATTTGTCTGGCTTTGTCTGAAATAAGTTGCTTGTTGTTCTTGTGAGTTGAAAATTGTTTTCGGTTTCACGCTGTCACAGCAGTCTATTTTTAGCTGGTTTAACTTTTGGTTATTTTAAACACAGTTTTTAGCCAATGAAGCAATCGTCAGGGCTGTCTATTATTTATAACCTGAAAATCTCCAGCATTGTGTCTCAGTGCAGAATTATCTCCAATTCCTATGATCACTCTAATTCTGTCACTAGCGAAAACCAAGCTAATATTTCATGAATTTTGAACATTAAATAATCTCGATGACTCTTAAAAATGATTTAATTTTTTTCGTCTTGATGCTTTGTTGAACAAAGACCAGAAAACTTAAAGTTTCAAAATTGCTTCTGTTCCATCAACTTCATTGTTACTATTTTCTGGAATTATCGCCGCGCAGTGGACGAAGGTGCTAGACTTTGTCGTTGTCATGGCGACAATCACCTTTGCTTTAATTAACAGTATTCAATTATTTTAAGTCAGCATTGTACTTAAAACATTTTGCTCTCGTAGAATTAAAAACATTGGAGCTATTTTTTGCCGCTGGCGTAAGTCACGTTTCGATCGCGTGCTTCAGCTAATATATCACGAGCGTTATTTGGTAACAGAGTTCATAACATAGCTAGTAAATTTGTCTAATCAAATTCAATTGCGCGAGCGTGCTTCATATTCCTATTGTGCACGCTCATGACGTCAGCAAACAAATCCCTCGAGAAAAAATTTTTCCATCGGGTTGAAAATGTTATAAAACAATTGGTTCATGCGTCAGCTTGGGTTCGTTGAGATATGAAGCACTTGGGAAGTTTGAAAAGCACTCAAGAAGCTAGAGTTGCTCTCGGCTACGCCTCGAGCAACTCTTACGCATCTTTCGTGCTCTCAAAACTTCCCGCGTGCTTCATATCTCGATGAACGCACGCTGACGTATGAACCAATTGTTAATTGATTGCATGTTATGTAGTGATAACTATGTTATCAAATCACGTGTGGATTACATCAGCTAAAGCACGTGATCAAAACTTGACCTAAGCCAGCAGCCAAAAATAGCTTCAGCTCTTTTCTCGAAAGAACCGGTGACTTTACGGGCTGTAAAGCTGATTTTTGTTCGCCTTATTTCGTTTAAACTAAAAAACCTTATTATCATTAAGCAAAACGAAATGAACTGGTTTATGATCTAAGGCACGCACCTTTGAATTAGATTTGAAAATGTCACTTTGGTCCCCTAAAGTTAGTGGGACTTTTGAGAAGTGGCCTCAGGTTTGAGAATATACAAGACAGTTTCTAAAGGGTAAATTGAAAAGAAAAGGTGCTTCAATCGCTTGGACAAAGGAGAAGATTGCATTGTGAAAGGAAAGGATTGTATTGTTCTGACGACAAGGTCTCACTCTTAACCCTTTTGTTCTGCTATTTTCTGCAGATATATAACAATGCTTCCAGGAGTAGAAAATTTATCAGGAATTAGAACTTTCAGAGTTCTTAGAGCTTTGAGGACAATATCAGCAGTTAAAGGTAGAGAAACGTTCGCTATTTGTGTATTTTAAAAAAGCAAACTTTTTGCAGAAGAGTTGTTGCGCGAGAATAGCCAAGTTGTGCTGCATTACTGAGCCTTTGAATAAGGCTGAGGGTAAGGTTAGCTTTGTTATGATGCGAAGCCTTCCTAGGGTCTCGTATCTATCATATCAAAGGTCACCCACAGCCTTCGTTCTTGACTACTAAGCACGCGACCGTTAAAAGGACGTTTGTGTTAACAGATATCTGACTCATGAATATCTCAAGGCGTTTGACATTTGACGAAACTAGCGTCTAGACCGATCAATTTAAAAATTCAAGTCGATTTTTTTTGAGACTTCCTCACATTTTTTCCAAAAATCTTCATCAGGATAGTGGACTCAAGATATGAATTGACTATTTTGGCTTTTAAAAATTGCTCCACTTTTGTGGAGCTGTGTGATCGACCAATTCTTACCAGGCGTTCTTATTTTTTTGTAGAGAAAGAGATTCAGGTTTGTTCGAAAACTGAAAAAGTGTTTGTAACACCGTTTGATTTTTACTGGTTCCCTTGATACGTTTTGAACAATATAGATTAATCTGATATACACTTTTTAATTCATTTTCTCTTTCTGTTTGTTACAGGTTTAAAAGCCATGGTTAACACGCTATTGAAATCAATTAGGATGCTTTCTGACGTGCTAATTCTTACTACTTTCTTCTTATGCGTCTTTGCACTCATCGGCCTTCAACTTTTCGTGGGTATCATGCAGTGGAAGTGTGTTCTTAACCCCCCTAATGGCTGGCCGCAGAATCCGGACGATTTTTCTAATTACTTGAAAAATGAAAGTAAGGCTCGATTTTCTGTGAAGCAGTAAATGTTCTAGATTTACAATAATTCAAAGCGAAGTTAACGTGCTGTCGTGTTAACTAAAAAAGCCTTTAAAATGCTTTCTGCCTCGGCCGAGCAGTATTCACTTATTTGGCCCAATATGTGATGATAACTTGTCAGCTGAGAAACGAGTCGACCTAGTCTTAGTTAGGAAACTGATGACCTCCACAGTGACGATACAACGATACGAAAACATCATCAAACCAACGATCTAAAGAAAGTACAATCCTGGAAAAAAAATTGTGGTGCAGTTTCCTTAAAGCTAGAGAAATCACACAGGCTTGTCAAAGCTTCAGCGAAAAATTATCTTAAAGAGCAGCAGTTTAATGGTGCAGTTATGCTATGTCAGACAGACGGCATATTCTGACAATACGCGCAAATTGGGGGGAAAATTCACTAAAATATTTAATTTTGGTCTAAGACTTGCAAACGTGCCTTCACAACATCATCGTCCCATCCCCCCCTTAAAATGTTGGATACTTGTAGACTGAAGATCAATGGTCAGTGAAGGGCAAAACACTACGAACGGCGAAATCTCCAACCCTTGTGACCAAGTTTGAGGGTCCTGCCATGCCAAGTATGACAGGCAAAAAAGGTGCATGAATGAGTCCCTTTATGTCGGAGAAACCTGCTTTAACGATCATCGATGTTAGTCGTCAGATATGACTTTCTCAGTCTTATCAAGCCATTTGTCTCTTAGTATCTGTTGCAATCCCCTTAAGGAGACTGGGCGCTCTCTTCCCGGGCATATAACGATGTTTCTGTCTTATTTTATTAGGTAACCACCATGTGTTCAAGGGCGATGGCTTAGCTGTCTTGTGTGGAAATACTTCTACCGCCTAGTAAGTCGTTGTTATCGTGCGTTGCGTTTGTGCTCACCAAACCTGCCTTAGATTGCGTAACAGGCGCTCGACTGCATCAAAGCAGACGCGAGTGAGAGCCACGTGTACGCGACAACCGGCGTGAATAAAAAACACGCGGGAGTGAGAAGTCACGCGACTGTACTTGTTGTTTCCCGCGCGTGATACTCGCGTTCTCGCACCTGCGACCTTAGCTAACCTTCCAATTCGACCTGTGTTGCCGATTTTACCTGACGTTTTTTTTTTATTATTATTTGTGCGCACAGCCGATGTCCTGAAAACTACACCTGTATGCCAAACACCGGGGACAATCCTATATCCGAGTATATCAGCTATGACAACTTTGGATGGGCCTTGCTTACATCTCTTCAGTTGGTCACAATGGATTACTGGGAAAGCATCTATAACAGCGTGAGTAAACGTTTTGTGAGGTAGAGCGGGTCTTAATCTCGTTTTGGACGTAGGAATAATCTTGTTGATTGTGCTCTGATTGGAACTCGTGGGGCGATTAGCGCACTCTTATTATTCAACTATTTGATATCTCGCTAGATGCATCTCCTAGTGGACTTGATCACCGCTTTTCTAATTTTTCTTTTGTTGGCCATTTTCGGCGAATGCGCGTTATCGCTACTCCCCTTGAGTGGGAACCAACCTCCCCTCCCTCTTCCCTTCCCTTCCCTATCAATTTGTCAGACCCCATGACAGTTCACCGCTGCCCATCAACACTCCAAGTTAGAGAGTGGTATGACGGGAGTTAAGTGTCTTTGTAGAACACAATGACGTAGCCAGGGCTCAAATCTGGACCTGTTCTCTTCAGAAGACAGCGGGTCAGCTGCTAGGTCACTCCGCCTTCCACTCACTGCGAACTTCTCTCTTTCGAATATGGTGAATTAGTAACATTTTCTGTCTAATTTGCCCCTAATGCACATTGTAAAATATTCCTATTCAGGTTATTGCTACGAAAGGATCTTGGTATGTGCTCTATTTCGTGTTTGTGATCTTCCTTGGTCCGTTCTACTTGATCAACCTCGTGTTGGCTGTTGTCTCACTCTCTTACGAACAAGAGACTGCTGCACTGCAAGACGAGACTCTGAGGGTAAGTCAGTATTGGAACTGTACTCCTGAAGTATTCCAGCAGCACAGTAAGCCGTGCGAAGTACACAAATTTACGAAGAGTCAGTGCTGTGTTACGACAGTCGGTTTCACACGACCTTTGTCAATTTCTAGGTGATAATGAACTTAGTAATGAGATTAATTTTCGTAAGCCGCTTACGAAAATCAATCTCCCTAAAATTGAATCAATTCATGTAAATTACCTCGACCAAATGCGGTTTTCAACCTAAAAGCCTGATTCCCTCTTACATATTTAAACATTCCTGTTATCTCATTCGTTTGCATCTGTCATCTTTGTCCTTCAGGCGGAAACGTTTGCGAAACTAAAACGCAGCGCGTCCACCTACTCATTTGACGGACATATGGAGCCAGAGCCGTTGTACCAGGAGGATAGACAGCGCATTGAGGAGCGCGAGGCTTACATAACAGCACATCCAGAGGAATCAGAACACCCCCCTGAACCAGAGGAACCAGTGGAATTAACTGTGGAGGTTCCTCGAAGCCCAAGCTGTTGGAGAAAGACACAAAATAAAGTCTCCTGTGTGGTGAACTCCTCCATCTTCGAGACTTTCATCACTCTGTGCATACTGCTAAATACTCTAGCAATGGCGTTGGAACATTATAAGATGGACAAAGTGTTTGCCAAGGTTCTCGAAAACTGCAATCTGGTTAGTGACTCTTTTTGGTGTATTTTTCAATCCTTTCTGATGGCCTTCAGTGGGTGTGTCGAGCGCAGAAGAACCGTAAAGAAGTGTTCTTTGTTGATTCGGACGTCAAACCAAAGGGATGGAAAAGAATCATATAGGAATAACAGGGCATATAATTAATCGACTTATGTTTAAAATTAGTTGTCATATTGCAATGTTAAGACATTGGCCGTGCCGGAGGCGAGTGATTTGCAAACTCTAATCGTTGATTTTTACACCGGTAAATCGGTCTGTTGCCTTAATAGGGTAGCGGTTAGGAAAGCTGCCTTTTTTTTCCCTCTGCTCCTTGTTTTTTTTGTTTTTTTTTTGGTTCTTTTTTGTTTTTTTTTTTCAGACTTGATCGTACTCGGCGTTCAACAGCATTTCTATCGTACCTTATGGAAATTCCCATTAAAACATGAAGTCACGATTTGGGAAGATTTGTCTTTTTATCATATTCGTGATGACTTAAAATCGCTTTAACCCTTTAACTCCCTCGAGTGACCAAGTCAGAATTTCTCCTTACAATATCAATACAATATCAAGCAGACAAGTGGTGAGAATATAGAAAAATATCAGCTTTGGAATTATAAGTTGATCCAATACCAAATTCTCCAAACTAATATCACAAGAACTGTATGGGAGAAGTAAAGAGAATTACTTATAAGATCTTGGGAGTTAAAGGGTTAAATAAAGTTAAAATATCAGATCGTGAATATGGTACGGCCAGACAGAGTTTTACCGAAACGTTTGTCGAAGGTATGAGAAGACTAACATAGACCCCTCATTTTTTCTTTAGGTGTTTACTGTGGTGTTCATAATGGAAATGATTCTCAAACTGATTGCTTTCGGTTTAAAAGAGTACTGCAAAAATAGCTGGAATCTGTTCGACGGGACGATTGTTATTCTGAGTATCTTGGACATGGTGCTGACATACTCTGGTGCCATCACCGGAGCAGGTCTCAGCGTACTAAGGACATTCAGATTGGTATGTGATTATATAATTTTAAAGTTTAAGAGGGAATTTTTTTTTACTTCTCATGAGTGTGGGACAAAAGCGAACATCTAGCTTTTTTTTTGTAAGGATTCAATCCTCAGACCTTGCGATTTGTCGGTTCAATGTTCTACAACCGAACTACCGAGAACTCAAAGATGAGCTTGGCCATTACAACTGGTCATTCTGCGGGTAACTCGATGAGTTTACCGTCTCTAATAAGTCCAGACCTCTCCCCCTCCTCCTGCAGCGTAGCATGTGAATCCAAATTTTTAAAAGGCCCAGTGGAAATGTGAACACTTTACCGTCTGGTTCCCCTGTTTCGAACAACTCAGACGATGGTCAGGAAAAGTACAAAGTGTGAAATTGACATGTGTAGCAATTAGATTGTTAAGTTAAGTCTTTTTTATTTTATTTTATTTTTTTCACCAAATTCTCTTTGCCTTGAGTCCTAAAGTCGAAAGCGCACCCTTTTTCGGTGACACGAGCCTGTCACCAAAAAAGTAACCTGATGGGAAGTTGCTAACCTCGGATCCTTCATCGTGGTTTTCAATGTTCATTTTTAAGATTTCTTCCAAAACATTTCCGGTTTTTTCTTCCCAAGTGTACCCAATGCCTGGATAGATTTTCCTCTTAAAAGCTGTAAGATAACCGGTTCTTTGTATTTTACTCCGCAGCTTCGAGTGCTGAAGCTCGCCCAGTCGTGGAAAACAATGGGAGATCTGCTGAACACGATAGGAAGCAGTGTGGGACCTGTAGGGAATATCACTGTTATCCTCGCAATTATTGTGTACATGTTTGCGGTGGTCGGAATGCAGTTGTTTCAGTCTTATTACAAAGCGGAAAAGTTTAAGGATGGTAAACTCCCGCGCTGGAATTTTGATGATTTCGGTCATTCCTTCATGGTGATTTTTAGGATATTATGCGGTAAATGGATTGAGCCACTGTGGTGGACCATGAAGGCTACTTCTCCTGCGGCAATTTTTTTCATTTTGCCGGCTTTTGTAATCGGCAATTTCGTGATTTTAAATCTTTTTCTCGCACTCCTGCTGAACTCGTTCAGTGCGGGGGGTGATGAACCGGAAGACGAAGAGGAAAAAAAGAGGAAAGAAGAAGAGAAGAAGAGGAAGAAAAAGGAGAAAGAAAAGAAGAGGCGACTAAACATTCTTCGTATGCTTGGAAGGAAAAACAAAAATCTGTCGGGAAGTAGGAGCAAAGTTGGACCTGATGAAGAAGGCGAGGGAACTGATGTGGATGCGCACTCACGAACAGTCAGCCCAGCTGACGACGGGTGCAAAAAAGAAGCAGCAATCATATTGTCCAACAATCCTAAGAATGGAGAGCAAGAGAATGGATATGAGATGACCATGGTAAATCGATTACCCAACGGTCAGACGCAACAAGAGAATTTTAACGGCTTCAAGTACGGCTTTGGTAAGTTCTGTCTTCACTTCTGCTCGTATCTTCTCTCTTTCTTTTTTCATGACAAGAAACTTTTTTTTTCCCGTCTTGGTAGACGTGATAGAATGAAAGCACCCCAAGCCAGACGACTGATGTTTTGTGTGTGTGTGTGTTTACTTCTCAGATGAAACACCAGGTAAGCCTGTGGCACGCAACACCAAAGTCAACTCCTTGCCGATTGAAAATCGCCATTCGCTGACCACCGCTATTGATTTGGAAGACGCCGCAAGGAGGATACGGGATTTTCCCGATCCAAACAAGAGACTTCCCCACGTCAACCGCGTTAAAAGCGACGATAGACTGGAAACTAGTGAGAACAACCTAAGTAATGGAGATCTTGTCGCCAATGGTTCCGCTCCCGTGGTGATAAATGGCAATTCGCGAATGTCTGCTGGATCGTCACATAAAGATGTCAGTTTGGGTGACATAGAGTCACGTATTCCACCCAACAGCCCAGGCCATGAATCGAAGCGTGACACCATAGTCACGGTAGATACCGATGACACGACTCCTTCGGGTGGAGTGCGTCCGTGTTGCCCAACTTTCTGTTACTGTGACAGTGGTTGCTGTGACAACTACAAGGAATCTTGCATTCGGAGAAGTTGGCATGGATTGCGTTACAATATCTGTGCTTTTGTAGAGCATAAGTACTTTGAGTGGTTTATCCTCGCCATGATAGTGATCAGTAGTTTAACTCTGGTTAGTTTACCTCACAGTTATTTTTCCTTTCAATTTTCTTTACTTTATCCCTCCTTGAGATAGTCAGAGTTATATGGTTTCAACCTTTTCAACTAATCTGTTTCGAAAGCGCTGGTTGGTCGAGAATACAGCTTTCGAGCGCTGGTTGGTTGAGAACAGAATAGCCTTCGTCATGCCTTGTAGTTGACTGATCGGCTTTGAAAAAAAAGCATTGGTAAATCTCATTGTGGTACACAAGAGCGTATAAAAACTTGAATATTCTTTTATTTCAGGTGTTTGAAGACATTCATTTGAAAAACAACCCCGTCTTGAGTCAGACGTTAAAAGTGATGAACTACATCTTCGCAGTCACCTTTACCGTTGAAATGCTTCTTAAAATCGTCGGAATGGGTTTCGTGGGATATTTTTCCAACCTGTGGAACTGTTTGGACAGTTTCATTGTAGCGGTAGGTCTTGTATACTCTGAAGTATGATGATGAGTCGTTTAAAGTGTTCTTGTCGCGGATAATCTTGTAATAACCTCTCTTAATATTATTTTGCTTGACATGCATCTTTTTGGTTCTTCATGTTTGAACTTCGATCTTTTGAAAGGGCGATGTCGGGTTAGCGTCACTAAATTTTAAAAATTGCTAGCTCAAGAGTTTTGCTTGTGGTCAAACCAGCCGTTTTCAAAATCTGCGTCTTTACAGGTTTTTTATGTAACCGGCACTGATAAGATTATCTGCGAATCAGTTTAACTTACATAGGTTGTCTTGCTCTTTGTTAAGTCTTTTTTTCTATTTTTTTTAATTACCTGGTAGATCTCCCTCGCAAGTCTCACCGGAAGTAAGAATTTACAGTCATTCAGATCTCTCAGAGCCCTAAGACCTCTCAGAGCGATATCTCGGTTTGAAGGAATGAAGGTAAGTTGAAACTTTTTGCTTCTCATGAGTAACGCATGTATTGCTACGGTCTTAAGACGTATCTGCCACGATGCAAGAACCACACGAAATGTTTCATACACTGATTTCTTTATTCCGTTATAAAACTTAGCGTTGGATTAAGTTTCTTTTTCTTGTTGTTTTGCAAACTATCCTTGAAGAAGTAGTTGGTTTCGCTAAATATAGCGTAGCAAAAAGCAAAGATTATTGGGTAATTCTTCAGGTCTTGTTTATTAAAAAACATTTCTAGCTTGTCAATGTTGCTAAGTCGAAACCTTATGGGTGACATAGCGTGACACCAGGATCAATGCTTGTTTTGTTTTCACATCTAGCGTGACAAGCTTTGTCGATCCTTGCATGACGGAAGTCCTGTTTGTGTTCTGATTTTAGATTGTCGTCAATTCATTGGTGCATGCTGTCCCAGCTATCGTCAACGTGATGTTGGTGTGTCTTATATTCTGGCTAATCTTCAGCATTGTCGGCTACCAGTTGTTCAGCGGCAAGTTCTATAGATGCTTCAATAGCGAGACCCTTGATAAGTACACGCCAGATGTGGTCATGAACAAATCGCAGTGTAACGAGTCAGAGGGCATGCTCTGGAGGAACGCTAAAATCAACTTCGATAGCTCACTGCAAGGATTCTTGGCTCTCTTTCAAGTTGTACGTATCAGGAATTATTTATCTATAGAAATGACTTTAATGAAGCACTTTTTAGAAACATTTTCTCTGTTGGGAGGTAAAGCATTGGGTTCATTTCAAACTGCAGTGGAGTTGTTGAGACTTCACAAGATTCGTAGTGATTTAGCCATAAAAGTAGTATTTACACTAAGCTATGTTTATTGCAGGCTACCCTAGAGGGAGTGTTTGAAGTTATGGACGATTCTGTGGATAGTGTTGGAGTAAGTGAATCAAAACATCATCTGTTGTATTACAATCCATGTCAGTGATATATAAAGTATAGTGGCTCTATTAAAAAAGATTCTATTTGTAATTTTAGAAGGAAAACCTGACGCTCACCTGACTCGCTCTTCGAGGGCAAACTTAACGAAATAATGTGATCTCTGAATTCGCCAATTGATTATATCGTTGAAATTGATGAATCATGGGATATGTGATCAGATCACCGTTTGAGGAATCTAACACCAGTGTTGTTTAAACCTGACACTGATATTCATAGGAATTCAGTTTCCACTGAGGGTAGAGCTACTTGGAACTCTTTTGGTAACATTAGAATAACATCCGAGATTATCTCCAAATTGAAAACTGCCAAGTTTCATTTGGCAAATTGGCCATGTTACCTTAAATAATTATTTTCTTAACATTTTTGGGATTCTGTAACTAAGTAACTAGGCTCACAGGAAACATCACAAAGTGAACGCTTAAACGCACATGTTTAGGTGATAGTATCCTCTCAGCTGTCAGAGTCAAGATTGAAAATGTCCCTAACTTAGATAGTATATTGAGATGTAGTTTCTTATACAACCAAATTAGCTTTGTTTTAAAATTTTCGTGGCTGAACAAGCAATGTTATAACGCTGATGATGATGATAATGAGGATCCTAATAATCATCTATCATTATTATTGTGCTTATTTTTTGTGCTTAGCAAGAACAACAGCCAAAATATGAGAACAGCTTCTACGCCTACTTCTATTACGTCGTGTTCATCATCATGGGTTCGTTTTTTATCTTGAACCTCTTTATTGGAGTCATCATTGAGAATTTTAATCGCCTCAAACAGCAGGTGAGTTTTTCTACAGCCGCTACATTTCTTCCATTGAAGTGTAATAAAAGGCAATTTAGTTGACTCAAGTATTTAAGAGAAATATTATTTATGTTCGTCCTCCTCTTGAAATCACTTGATTCCTAAGAAAAAATTCTCTTTTAAGGAAATGTTTCTTGGCGCAGTTTTATCATTTGATCCGTGCGGCCCCGCGCGGTCCGGGCGTGCTTCTTTTGCAAAATATTCCATGAAATTCCCCGTTCGAGGGCCGTACGTGGTAGCGTGTGCAGGGCCAGACTCATCGTGTTATTTTTGTTTCAGTATGAAGATAGCGGGGCACTTGGAATGTTTTTAACACCAGGGCAGAGAAACTGGGTGAACACACTCAAGAAGACTTACTACAGGAAACCCAAGAAACAGTTCAAGAGACCACAGGTTGGAAAACATTTCCAACTTTTACAGCTGATACAACCATCGTAAATGCCTTTGTCCTTAGCGTACTGATGGATTTCTAACAATAACTAGTGAAGCTGTAAACATTCGACTGACGAATTCGAACAAAGTTTGAATGACGTCCAGAATTGTTTAGACAGCGTGGTATGCAAGATAAATAGTCATTTGATGGGTTATATTAAGATTCTATAACCAAGCAGTGAAGATCTGTCGCGCAGTTTTTTGAATCAGTAAATTCCTTTTAGTTCCTTGTGACACCTTTTAACTCTCTCTTTTGTCCTTAGAACAAGTTTCGAGCGTGGCTGTTCGACTTGATCCTACAAAAGAAATTTGAAGTGTTCATCATGTCTGTGATTCTCGTCAACATGGTCACAATGATGATGGAACATCACAACCAATCGGAGAGTTTCACCGATGCGCTCAATATCCTTTCAACTAGGAAAGTTTTACCAAAAAAAATTTTTATATGAAAACAAATATATTTAATTCGATCAAAACTTTGTATCTTATTGAGGAATCAAGCCATAGTGGAGAGAACAGGGATGGTACCGTGATTGGGGTGCTCATATCCCACCGCTGTTTCCTGGGTTCAATTTGGGGTTCGTCTTTTCTTGCTTGCAGCGTTTTTTTTTTTTTTTTTTTTTTTAGTTCTCCTGCATTCCGCACTCTGCTCACAAAACCCCGTGGCACTCCTCGCGGTAGTGCCACTGCAGTAGTACTATAGTAAAATAGTTCCGTAATCAGTGGTTGAATATTCCAACTTGTTTTCTCTAAAACGAAACGGATCTAAAGTTCCCATTCCAACAAACTTTATTCCGTATGTAGCGGAGCCCCATACTAAGGGAAACGCTAGGGTCATTAAGGTGCGAAAATCTGGTTGTTACGTCAAGGCTGCTTGTTCTGTCTTACAATGCAAGGATGACAAGGACAATCGTGTCTGTTCTTCTCCTTCTATTTTTGATAAAATGAAGGCCACTTATACATCACTAACTAGAACTTTAACATAACTAATGTTAGGCTTGGCCTCACGAGCGAGAGCTATTTCCTCGGCTTGTCTTAATCACTATTTTCCAATCTTATATGTCACTGTTTATTGTGATGTTCTGCTTTGAAAGAGTTCTCCTTAACCAGAGCTCGATTTTTTTTGCCGGGCCTTTACGATATTTGAACTATATCTTCACTGGGATCTTCATTATAGAGGCAGTTATAAGGCTGATTGCAATGCGGCTGGATTACTTTAAAATGGGTTGGAATGTATTTGATTTCGTAATAGTGGTTTTCTCCATTGTTGGTAAGTTATTAGTTTATGATTCTAAACTAGACTTCTTTTATATCCGTTCCTTTAATGGTAGTTTTCTTAAATGTACTCTGTGTGCAAAAGAAGCGAACTAGTTTGATACTTAGTTGTTCTATCTTATCCTTGGGTGAACTTTCCTTTCCGCCTGAAGAAGACTAGCTGTATGCAGTCGAAACATCGCGATCCACATTCGAATTGACCACATTATGAGACAAACGATTATATGTCTCTTTTGAATTTCCCTATTTATCGAAGGCTGATTATCGTTGTCAGAAATTAAGGAAACAGTTCGGCTTAAACCACACCAAGTTGCTGCGGTACGTGGCGCAGAGAAGGTTGTGTGAAATACGTGATCGTGATCGCAACTGTCAAACGTGCTGAGACGGTGTTCTACACATCACTTAAAAACAGACTTGTTTAAAGGTTTTAATTCTGTGGCTTTCTTTCAGGCATCGTTGTCGAAGACGTATTGAAAAAGGAAATGATCTTCTCACCAGGCTTACTACGAGTTGTCAGGGTCTTTAGACTGGGAAGACTGCTGCGATTCTTTGAAGGTGCAAAAGGTGTTCGTCGATTGCTGTTTACTCTGGTGAAATCACTGCCCGGACTGGTCAATATTGCTATGTTGTTGGGCCTGATTATATTCATATACGCCATTATTGGTATGTCATCGTTCGGTTATGTCAAAAAGAGCAACGGCATTACGGACGTGGTGAATTTTGAAACGTTTGGAAACTCCATGCTTTTGTTATTTCGGGTTGGAACAGCCGCGGGTTGGAACACCATCCTTGATCCACTCATGGTATCTGAACCCGACTGTGACCCGAATATGGATAATGGCGGACCTAATGGAAACTGTGGAAATCGCTTTCTTGCTGTGTTTTTCTTCGTTAGTTACATTCTGATTATTTTCTTGATAATGATAAACATGTATATAGCTGTTATTTTAGAAAATTTCAATGAGGCACAACAGCAAGAGGAGATTGGTGTGACAGACGATGATCTAGAAACCTTTATCCAGGTTTGGGAGGAGTTCGATCCCAAAGCAACACATTACATTCATGTCAATCAACTGAGCGATTTTCTAGCGGCTTTGGAACCGCCGCTTCAAGTTCCTAAACCAAACAGGTACCTCTTTGGTGAATTACAGGTACCTCTTAAAACTGGATATCGCATCTATCTCGTGGATCTTATGCAAGTTCTCGTAAGACGCGCCATGGGAGGTGTAGAAGGTCACGAAGAACATGAGATGGCCATGTTAGTGGATCGTTTGGAGGAGCGATTCGCAAACATGCGCAAAAAGGAAACTGACCTCAGGTCTCTTCCTGAGCAGCATAAGTTTGAGATTAAGGCGGCGGTGACAATTCAAAAGGCCATAAGGATTTTCTTGCTAAAAAGAAGGCTGAGAGTCAGTAGGGGAGGAGCTTTTCATGCATATGATGAGCTGACTTCGGAAAAGGGCAAAGCTCATGGGTGGAAGGAGAAACAAGTGGAAGACAACACTCGCGTGATAGGCATGCTGTGGCTAAGTCAAGCGAAGCGACACGAGGAGGAATCAACCACAGATGCACAAGATGAAGATGAGGAAAATACTAAGGATGAGGAAAATACTAAGGATGAGGAAAACACGGAGGACGATTCTCCTACCGAAGTTACTGTTGTGGACCAAGAGAAACCTAAACCCTCCCCAAACACTCTGAGTGTTCATTGTTAGCGAACAGGAGGAAGGTCACGGAACGGCAACACAACAACACTTGTCAAAATCATTCTTATCACAATTACTTGTATGGTTGGTGATTAGGAGCGTCACTTTTAGAAATGCAAAGGGTTCAAAACGAAATTAATGCGACTCAAGTCGTTAAGCTTATTGGATCGTTTGCTAAACTGTTCACTGAAAAAATGGAGGAACAGAGCAAGTTAAGCACTATTGAATGTTGCGTATATGCAGTGGTAATGAATGCCAGATAATGCCTCGTGGAGCCTGAGATACTTGATCAATGAGAGGGACTCTACCTGGAATAATTAGTCGATTGGGGCCCTCGCGGAGCTATCTTGTTATGCCCCCATGACGGAACTTTTACAAGCGTGAATCCGCTGTACGGCATGACAGTTGCTCCGCGGCTGCATGTCGTATATTTTATACGTTAAAAATAACAGAAGGCCAATGCCTTTGTAAATATTACTTAAAAATATTTTTGTTATTATTTGATCGTAGCTGAAGGGAAGCAATGCATTTAGACGGTTATTGCATTTTTGCAGTGAGCCTCAATCCTCTTTGAGGTTCTCGCTGAATGAGATTTGTCGATGTTATGTCCAGTTTTTAAGGTTAATTTAGCTGACCGAATTTAAACTATCTAAAAAAATCAATTGTGTTTTTGTATTGCACACCGCCTTGCTAAATTAGGCGACGTATTTCGCAATTTTAAATCAATCAATTATTCCAGTTCAAATTAAAATATTTGTGTAAGTTGAATGAATGCGATAATTCTTATCTTATTATTATGGTACTCTCCTTACTGAGGAGAAACTTTTTTGGCACAAATAATTAAATTTCAGCTGCACTGCTGAAGGCAATTTCTTGCTTTCTCTTTATTGAGAGGGAAAGGTCAACGCCTAATTTTTAGTTGAGTCAAATTAGTAGATATTTTATCGTGGAATCAGCTGATAACGTTATCAGTGAGATTACTGTTGTGTGCGGTTAAGCCTCGTTATTCTATGAGACACTTTGATTCCTTAACCGTGAAATACAAAGCAGCTTTGATCAGACAATGCTCTTTTAAAAAACTTGTTGAAATAAGTTCTGACAGAGCTTACTTTTTGTTTATGTCTCAGATCGGTTCTAAGGCGACAACATTTGATATTCTGTGGTTGTCTTAACGGCGCTTTTAACTTACTATTTATACATTTATTGAGGCTTCGATTTGCACAACATTTATCTCTGGTACAAGGTTAGCAAAAATAGAGCAGGACCGCAAAACATCAGTTCATCGTGTCTAGTATTAAAATTTCCATTTTCTCTATTTTGAATTAATAATTATTTAAAAATAATGTTGATATTTTTGTTCTCTTACGGTACGTTAAGCTTGCTCCAGTGCTAAAGCGTAGTTATGTAAATATAAGATTGTGCCAAGGTGTTATGGTAACTTATTGCCGGTGAAACGGTTAGTTATGGACTGGTTTGACTGGGTAAGAATGCGGATCAGCGACCTTTGTTCGAGGGCTCAAGTCCTTTATCAACAATACAATATACTTATTGTTCGCTAGTGACAAGTGAAAGTTAAATTTCACAAGAATTTATTAAGATAGCTTTTTATACTTTTGTTTTCGTTTTAAGGTTGATATCTCCGCGTAATTGACAAATGTTTATCACAAAATTCACCCGCGGAGATACGTTTTTTTGTATTAAAGATAGCGTTATTGAGAATATGAAGGCTCGCTTAAAATGTGGCGCTTTCCAGCTTGCAGTTGTTGAAAATAACAAACCACAGTCTGGACCGTAAACTTTATCAAATCACGAAAACGCACCACAAGGAACATTGCATTGAAATAAATAGGCTTATTACCAAATTTGTGACAATTTTCAGCAATAAATTGCAGGAAATATTTCAGCTAACTTATTTATTTTGATGTAATAGGCAATCTTGTGTTGGAGTTTCTACTATGATTTGATTTGATTAGATTTACAAAGGGCGAGGTTTTGCTTAATATCTTAAACAGAAAAGGCCAAATGATTTGGCAACTTATTTATGTCAAAATTTTCCCAAATTCGCTACTACAAAAAAAATTTATTCCGTTACGAGGAAGCACTAGTGGGATCTTTTTGGTTCGTTTTCACCGAGATTTTTGTAAGTACAAATTTTATACGTCAAAACCATTAAACTCTGCGAACACATAAACCTTACGGCTTCTGGTTGAATATTTCCATTACAAAAGCTATTATATGTCTGTTCGCCTCTTCGAGAAGGAAGGAGCGAGGGGGGCGGTGGCGGGGAGGCCAATGCGTGTACGCTTGATTCCAGATGAAAGCGTCTGTCGGCCTGTCTGAGTATTTCCTTACTCGGGAAAAGTCGGTTGACACACAATACCCCTCTCCGTACTCAGGAATAGTCTATACGATAGCTAGTGTGGCCGAGGTGCAGGAATATTGAGAGTACGCTTGAAAAGAGGACAACGTGTGCGCGGGGCTTGGGCGCCATTCTCGATACTCCCACCTTCAATGCTCGATCCCTGGCTGTAAAGGCTATCGTACTGCTTCAGCTGGGAATCCAGCTCTGTCGGTTGATAGAGCAGGATCTCAATCACCCAATCGCAAGATCGCATCCACCAGTTCGCCCCCATTACGAATAGTTAAGCTGATCAAATGTAACAAGTTCGTTCCTTCGTGCAGTTCGCCCATATTGTTTTTGATCGAAATGACCAGGCTTTCCCTTGAGAAGAGCACGTTCTTCCGTTGAGAAACGAGTTGAAAGATTTGGGGGCGGACTGGTAGTGGTGGTGGTAGCAAACTGGTTGCATTAGATGAGGAGAATTTGTGGTGGAGGGGACGAACTTGCAAAAGGTCAAAAACCTCCATATACTATTTTGTTTACATCTAAACAGACGTTATATCTTAAGAGCGCGCAGTCACCATCCTTCCATCAACTTCCGTCAGAGGGCAGACAAATTAAGGCCATTGAATAAGAGTCCAAATCGCATTCAGTTAAATGAAATTATTGCTTCAATTTTCTTTTAATTTGCTTATATCTTGCTTATGAACAGCTCATCGAACAGAGAATAGTAGAGAAAGTGAATGAGTTGCTTCAGATGGAACCTATAGCATTTGGTTTTAGACACCGACACCAAGTCATTAAAACGTTTGGTCTCGCAAGCCACGCTAGACACTGCAGCAAACAGATGCTGTCTCGAGTTTAGTGCTAATTATTACAGTACCCACCCGAATAACATGAGGTCAGCGTCAGATGCAAGCAGTATAGTAAGCTACGTTGGCAAGTCAGGAAGGAACGTGAGCAAAAAACGTTGCTTATATATATTGCTCGTTTAATCAGTCTGTTGTTAGTTCATCGCTCATCTGCTGGTTTTTTGTTTTGTTATGTTTTTTTTCACATAGGAGAAACTTTGTTTGAGTTTTTCGCCCTGTAACTTTACCAGTAAGCTCGACTTGAGATTGTTGGCCCAGTTTTCTAGCAAGAGTCCAAACAGACAAATTTCGCGTGATAATGACCGGGATGAATGACAGGGAAACAGAAAAATTTGCTCAGTAAAGCTCTCTTCAGGCCTCCTTCTCACTCGTCCTCCCTCGCCCAAGTTTTGCGCGGCTCGAACGTTTTACTTTCGCCGGCTCAACTGTCTCAAAGTTTTGAAAAAGCCCCCTTAACTACATACAATTTGTGAATTTAATTTCCTTAACTTAGCATGAAAATTCAGCAAATTACCTTCGTGATAACTGAAACTTGAGTTCTCATATTCTCTTATAAAGTGACAACTTTTAATCCTTTCTTTTTAATGAATACTTTTTCTTTCCCTGGTCGGGAAAATAGATTCAAGTAGACTGTAGGTCTTAAAGTTTTTTAGTTGATTGAGTATATCGAAATTCATCAGCGCAGGAGTTTTTGTAATTAACTGTTGCGATTGCATTTGCTGGTTCAAATTTCATTCGATTCGAAACAAAAATTAGTGCAATTTTCAAATAATTAGATTTAGAAAAACAAAAACAATCAAACAATTGGTCCAGGCGTAAGTTTGGGTTTATCATGATATGGGATGCACACGGGAAGTTTGGGGACTGTTGAAAAGTGAGCAAATAATACTCAAGTCGTTACCGATAGCCCTCAAACTTATTGATTGCTCTCCAAACTTTTCAAGTGCGTACCTCTCGACGAAAGCACAGCTGATATATGAACCCTTTGTTTTCTGACATTTCAACGTTGTAGCTTAGAAGTTCCCTCTGCTACACGCCTCACTGGTACAGACTCGTCGTTAGCAAGCACAATGTGAGTATGAAGCACCCTCGCGCAAGGGAATTTAATTAAAGGGATTTACAAGCTATGTTGAAATTTTTGATATTTAACACATTAAAAAAGTCATGATTCGCTATTTTCAGATGCTCACATTGGCCGCTCGTCTCAGAATTCGCCCACGCTGTCACTTTTAAGACTCTTTTTTTCTATTATATTTCAAATGATTGTTAACTTGTTACCAGTCAGCTAAGCATCTGGTGTCAAATCTCTATGGCCTATGATTCGCAATTAGCCGGAAAAAAATGCGCCGTAATATTGACTGGAAGCTGTTCGTATTGAGACGTAATTAGTTCTTAATTTGGTCCTTACAAGAACCAGTCCGTTGTAAGCGGAAAGATCAGTAATTGTTTTTATGCCCTCTTGGGATCTGTATTTGCATGTTCACTTTGTTTTGAACTTTCAGTTGAAAGGACAAGTTCTTGCTATGTCATGCAAATAAGTTCCTAAGCGAAGTTTTGTTGATTTGGTTTCTTAGCAGTAATTTTTCCCATCAGCTTCGTTAACTTTGCATGTGGCGCTAACGTCGATACCAATTATTTCAAGAAAGAATTCAAAAATAGGTTAACATGTTAGAAATGGTTTGAATTTTTCGCCTGGAAACAAAACCAGTCACTGGTTCATGCTGTGGATCGCTTTTTCTGGTAACTGGTGAAAAAAAGATGTTGAAATTCCGGTCGAGGAAAAAGGTACACTTCGTTCCATTTGCCTGTGACAGGTGAGGACAAGAAAACACGAAAAACATGAAGGAAGCGAACGCGAGGGTAAGACACCATTGAAGGACTTAACTTTGCGAAACGATTAACTTTGATTGTGATTAACTACGAAACAGTCTTCTTTGAAAATTTCATGTGTTCGGGGTTCTAATGTCGTTAATTCTCATCTGAACAAAGCCGTTCGAAGCTAAATATTGTAAATAGAAAGCTTAATTTAACAGCACGGATTTCAAGGCTCTCTTTGTTAGATAAACATTCACACAGGGTAAATTTATCAGTATCATGGAAACAGAGCGTTCGCAGGTTCTATGAAATTTAATTATGTCTTGATACCCGTTTAAACAGAAACTTTTAGAGCTTACTTAACATGCATCTTTGTAATTTCTATGACTGTAATCCTCGAAAGCAAACTACTTTCAAGAAATCCAGTTAAATGTTGTTCAAGGTATTCGAAGTTACCCTTTTTAACGGCAAATTAAATTTATATTTACGTCGATAGTTCAAAGCCAAAATCTTAACAATGAGTTATGAGAGCTCTGAATCTCATAAAAGGTATCGTTTGAAACACATACTGGAAAACCCTCGGAACCGAGTAATAAATTTTGGAGAAATAGTACACTTTGAACTGTTCTAATTTACCACTTTACTTGTAACTACCTCATCGTAATCGATTATCGTCCATTATTCTTTCATAATAGATGCATTTGATGCAAAAAAGCTTTTTTATTTAACCGCTTAACTGCAGTTGAAAGTTGGAAAGGTTTTGTGAAAACTCATGAACATTGGCGGTCAGTGTTTGAAGGCCTTAAATAACAATTCCTTTCACTTAGCTCCGATCTGAAATAAGGAACGGGCACATACTCATAACATTACTCAACCAACAACAGTCTGAAATTAAACTATAAATATTCACCGTCGAATTTCAATTTAAATTCAACGAGCTTGTCAGCTGTAAAAAATAGTTTCCGATGTGCTGAGAAAAAAAACCTGTTAGCACGTTTTGCTTTGTTCCCTAAAAAGGGCATTTAACTGAGCAATGGATGTATTGTTGCAACATATCGTTTTTGGCTCAATGTTCCGTCTGAGGAAATTTTCTAGTCTTAAAAGAGTAAGTAAAGATTGAGGTATATTTACAAAGTATTTCTGTTTTGGGAATATTCTTAAGTAGCACATGCAAACAATTACCAGACTCTGAGTCTCATTATTATCCTATTTATCTGAGTGTGAAATTGTTCACAAACAAATAACCAATTCACAGACCGGCAAAATTAAAATTTTTATTTTCCTCACATGATTTGGCCATGTTGTAATTGTCATCTGTAAGAATTCTGCCAGCTTTCGTGGGTCAAATTAAATGTATGGTATTTGATTAAGCTCTGAATTGTTCAGAAAGGAGCGAAGTTTGGAAGTCTGTGACAAGCTCACCCCGTTTGAAATAATGGAGAAGAATTTGTTTTTAAATTATTGAAATGAAGGTGCAACCTTAAAATTTTGGAATGAGAAATTGAAGACTGATGAGAAGTCTGTTTCTCATGGCAAGGTTTCGTTTCAGTTTCACTGACAAAGAGCTCTGTATAGTTTAGAACACATTTGACACCTTAATTCAATGCAGTACTCACGGCGAGTAAAGTTCTCACACAGCGGGTCTTGATGTTGTGAAGTTACCGCAAGAACAAGACATGACATGACACGGCATTTAAGGCTGCAAACTTTCATCGCCCAAGTTTGCATTCGTTCTCAGCGCCAAATAAAAGTTTGGCAAGCTAAGCATCAACAAGTAATATTTCCGTGTCTATCATAACAACAAACACAATTAATGGCATATTTAAGAGGAAAAAAGTGTGTGGAGTGACGGCAACCCAATTAACTTTCTTCGACTACTAATCCAGAGACGTATAACCCTAAGACTATACACTATAACTGCGTTATAGTGTATGTACGTTGCTTTCTGGTAAGAGCACAGAAGCGAGTTGTGTTACGACCCGTGTGTCTTGCAAAATGAAGCTTTAATCTTCTGATTTGTCTCTTACGAAATCTGATTAAACATTCTCCATCCTTAACCGACCTTGTCAGCCTGACAAGGTCGGTTAAGGATGGAGAATTTACCACAAGAAACTGAGTTTCTTCTGGTAAATTCTCGCCTAGTTTATAATTGTTTACTCCAGCAAATAATCCTTAGAAGGATTCTCTCCGTAATGATTCTCCGTAATATGCATGACTGCGTTCAATGAGTACTCACTATATATATATATATATATATATATATATATATATATATATATACACATATATATATTATGTTTTGCCGGAATAAACTGACCCATTACAATTGATTAAAGATGTGAGCGGGCAACGCGGTAATATATTATTGACCCTGGGGATGCAAGGGGATGATTTACGACATGAACGTTATTTTCGTCTATTGAGGCATACTCAGATCGGATTGGTTTGTTGCAACCTTTCCCAGAGGATAAAAATCGAAGGCCAGACGCCAATGGCATATGAAAAATTTACCCGAACATAATCTCGAAAAGTCGAAAAGACTGCCAAGCACATTTATAAGTGTTCTATGGTTCTCTCTGTCTAAATATATTGGCTCACGTTCGTAACAAAACAAACCCTCTGAAGACGTTTTGTTGTTCTCTATGTATCAATGCGGTAGGAACAAAAAGCTGAAATTAATGAAGTTCTTCGCTTATTTTAACGACGTTTGTGTTCCAAAATCGAACAGACGCACAACAAATTAAAAATTGTTTGTTGTTATAGACAGGCAAAGTAATATGACTTAACTCGCACTCTGGTCTTGTAACGCTCAACTGCTGCCAGATTTGTTCCAGTTCTCGCTTTCTTAAACTCCCCACGAAAACTTTTAAATCCTTGCCACTGTTGTTCTTGTCTGCCAACAGCTCGTGCTAACCTTTTTTCTTGGTTTTCCTCTCGCTCAGTGCCAAATTTTTTTGTAAACTTATTCGAAACTGTGTTGCCATGTCCAAAACAAAGAAAATAATTTTTTTCGTCAGTTACATGTCTGTCAATATCAAAAGTAACAACACATCACAGAGAACGTATATTCTGTTTGTTGCAAGAGAAAATAATTGAACCCATTTTTATCTCTTGATCCCTCATGGTTTATTGATGATGAAATACATTCATGTATATACATGCACATGCACATACTCAATTGCATAACTTCACCTTGAGGGTTCTCAGTTAAAAATTGAAAAAAATGGTCAAGACTATTCACACTATATAAATGATGAGCATGACATCGCATTTAAAAATTGTTCGGAGGTTAAAGCGATCCGTGTCTCCAGTTTCCTTTGGAAAGGTATTTTAAATCTTTGGCACAGTTGTGACCTTGCACATTGGTAACTCGAGGTTATTCATTTTTTTCCCCTGGTTTTTTTTGTCAGGTGTATTATAAAAAAGGCTCGCAACACAAAAGCGCATCGATTTACTGAGAGCTCAGCAGTGAGTGTGTACATTGTGGTTAACCTGTTTCAGGCGTTCAGTTAGCAAAGCGAGGCGCGATAGACGCGGACGAGTGAAATTACAAGGAACTAGATCCAAGCCTCCCTCGTTCTCGCTCGGTCGCCACTACCGCGCCGTTTTCTATTTCGCTGCGTTTTATCAACTGGACGCCTGACAAAGGTTACGGTGTTTTTGTAATCAAGACATGCAGACATAGAAAGAAACTTTAGATAAATAAGCTAGAACTTTCTCAGATTCAGAATTAATAAACGATTTCTACTTTCACAGCAACAGAACGATAATGTCACACAACTGAAGCAGCACACCGCAGGAGCCGCAAGACTATCACAAGCCAGTGTAATAAGCTATGCAAGCCAGTTCAGCCGGGCGGCCCGGCGAAGTAGCGACACGAGTAGTGATGATGGAAAACCTGTCAGAGATTTCTTTAAGAATATAATGCAGAAACTGTGTCCTGAGCGGCCCAGATATTTCAACCGACCTCTGGCAGACAAACATGACTGTAATGATGAGGTGAGGTTAAAGAAACTTAATTTGACTTTACATTGAAGTAAAATAATGGAAAGTTAAGGCTTCTCAAGACAAGTTATTGCGTGCGCGATGTCATTTCCCCTAGAACTATAAGTGAAACTAACCCTTACCTCTAGCAGTTTAACAGACCTTCATAATGATGAAGCGGGTTTTGTGCGGAAGTCTCGTTCACATCGAGGAACTAATTGTTTTTCCTTCGGGATATCTTAGTAGTAAATCGTTAAATTTATAAAGTTAGTCTTAGGTCACTTCGGCCGACAGATGATAAAGCACAGTTATATTTGAACTATACGTGCGGAGATCGGTGAATAATTCACTCTATCTATGTTCTACCAGATTAGTTTAAGTCGTCGAGGTGTTTTGGTCATTAAGGGAGTTTAATCTCTCAAAAGCATTTAATGACTTGTAATTCAAACCATGTCTTTATTCTTGGTTTACTGGATCGTACTAATGTTACGAGAATAATCTGGTCGAAAAGGAGAGATGTCATGAGCAATGGTTCAATGCCAAACGCCACACAACTTCTGTATCTATTGCTATTGTTTACAAAACATAGCATCGTTTACACTTTCCATTGTGATTCTAAGTGCCTGTTTTCAAGCATCCTTAAAGGAAAAATGTATCCTTAGTCGGACTGCTTTGAAAAACCAATTATGATAAGTATGAAAGTTTTTTAGAGTCGTCATTCACTTAGCAATAAGTTTAAGTACTTCGGGGAATCATGTCTTTTGATAGAAACTTTCTCAGTCTTCCGGTCTTTCCAACCGTTACGTTGGGGATAATTTTATAAACAAGACTAAGCGCGCTACAAGTCTGAAAGGAAAGAAATTCTTTGACAAATCTGTAAGCTCTTGTTCGGAGAGACAAAAAATTAGTCGTAGAAGCGAGCTGCGGTTCTCTTATACAACAGTGGCACAAGTAAAGGGTAATAGAATTTTACAAAACAAGCAGCTTTCACTCCGGCATGTTGTTGATCATTCATAATTTATCATCAAAGTGAATGAATTCTGTAATCTGTTTTCCTCACAAAATTCAAGTGTTTTCTTGATACTTTTTCTCAATTCAAATGTTTAGTCTACACGCTACAATAGATTTTCTCTGCCAGTCTCTAGAAGTAAACCAGTACCAGAATGTAACGGACTCCCCAAGCAAGCTTGCCAGGAGATTGTTTTTTTTTCCCATAATTTCTAATGCTAGATACTGATAAGGGGATTAAAAATCGGAAATTTAAAAAATGAAGAATTTTTTTCAAGCAGAGGCATTTTGATTACGTGATATTTACAAAGATAGTGAACAACCTCTGATTGGACGATTTATAGCAGGTGAATTTGGAGGATATTGGCTATGACATCGACAAAGGGATGTGGCTCGAATATGAGCAGACGAAAATAACTGCCAAGGAGACCATCTCGCGTACAGTTTGATCTCGTTAAAAGCTGGTATATTGCTGGAAACCTTTAAAGTGATATTCAGTTTGGTTAATATGAACGTAGCCTTCACGTGAGCTTGCTCTGTATCTACCAGGTCGCGTCGCGTCGCGTCACGTCCTTGACAGGCAAACCGTAAGAGTCAGAGGTCATTGAGTGGTGTGGGAGTGAAATGACTTACACAGAGCACGTTTATCCCTTTAACTCCCAAGATCTGATTGTTAATTCTCCCCTCCAGCTGCTAAACATTCCTTATAAATTGGTTATGAGAACTTGGTGCTGGATCAAGATAGCAGCTTCTACCTGATAAGTTTGAATATTCTTATTACCTGTTTGCTGATTAATGTATGGATATTATAGGGAGAAGTTTCATGTTGATCTCTTCCGGGAGTTAAAGGGTTAATTAAAAGATGTGAACCTGACGAAACCGGATCGCGGGCTCTAACAACACCTAACTGCGTTACAAACTATTTAGGAGGCCGTTATATTTCCCTCTTGTTAATTCTTACTGCTGATATAGATTTTTTTAGGCTTAGACATTCTGATTTTCCTAAAATATGGTTGCCTAAATTGCCTAAATTATGGATGCCCTTCGGATTCATTCATCATTTGTCTTAAGAAGAATGCTTTCTTGATTTTTCATTTCTGAGCATCTGTCTATTTCAGTAACGCCGATAAAAGCTTCAAATTTTGAAGCTTTTCCGTTTCCAGCTCCATCTTGCAAAAATCACTAATATTGAGACCGGTTGTCTGATATTCAGATAGAGATAGACAACAACGAGATGTAAAAAAAAACTTTATTGCTAAGAGATGGAAAATAAACTAAAAAAAAAAAGGAAAAACGATTTCCATTCTCCATTTTTCATGATTTACGTCAGACTAAACAAGCTTCAGTTTTATCTCTACTCCATTTTTGTGGGTTCTTAGTCTATCGGCACTTTAAAATCATTTGAATTTTTTTGTTTTCATGATTTCCTCAAAATAGAAAAGCTGAGTTTCATGCAGGCCCGTTTACGCCACTTTATTTATTTTATGCAGTTCAGCTAAGTATAAGCTTCTCGGCCGTTCTTTGTGAATGTCTTAGTTGCTGCAATCAAATCGGTTACTGTAGTGAGACGAAAACCACCAAACAGCCACCTCCTCGCCAAACAAAGCATGTTAGTGTTAATGCATTTAATGCGAACAAGATTTGTATATCACAAACCATTTCTCTTTTCTTTGTTCGAGGTACGAGGCATACTGTGTTACCGTGGCAACTCCAATGGTTGCTGTCGTTCATTCTCTAAAAGCTTTTCACGAAGACGTAATCGAATGAAAAAAAAAAAAATCTTTTGAAGAAAACCGCACGATAACAGGATTTCCTTAGAATTTTGTTCTAAAGGGAGGATGAAAAGTGCCCGCAGCTTTTTTACAGGCTTCTCTCCAACTGTAGATGTTAATTGTTACGCAATAACTGCAGAGGAAAAAAATCCGTTTTCTGCAACGTAGCTGTATAGCTTGCTCCTCATTGGCTTGTCAGGAATATTCAATTATTCAGGTTCCCACACGCAAAACCTCAAACTTTTGTCTTCGCATAAGCTATAAAACGAGTGGACACCTGGTCACTGAGATGAAATGTTTGATCTCTTTAGACGTCTATACTCTTTTGCATTAAGCTTCTGATTCCGGAGATGAATTCATCTTCCGCTCTTGTTATGACAACGTTTTATTAACTACACCATACATGGATGCTCTTAGTAAAACCTGGGTGGACTTTCTTGATAAGTTTAACTCTTCAGAGGTAGGCTCATAATACATTACGACTAAATCTTGCGTTACTTTTCTGTGAACATAAATAATTCTTGATTGTGATAAAGATTCGGCAATGATATTTCCATTTTCGCACGTGGGTCTAAGTTGATATGATAAACGACTTACAAGACGTCTGGCCACCGTTGAAAGGTACTCGAAGTTAGAGAGGTGAAATCTTGAGTATTCAGAGGCGAATTCTTACAAAGATTTCGTCAAATTTCGGATGCGTATTTTAAAAATTATATTATTGCACCAAATGTACCCGTTTGCTACCGCTTACACAGCTTAAAACTGTAATTTTGAAATGATTATGTGGTCTTTGTACAAATTAAAAGTAAATCCATGATCAACAACCTCTATGGGGCCTAATTGGCAAAATATAATTCACGGAACATCTTAAAATTCTTCATTGGATATATGTACAATGACAACTATTAAACAATGCAGACTGACGCTTTTCCGAAATCGTCTCGTTTGTTGATTCGTATTCGCCGGTTACTTCAAAGAACAACAAACGTGTTTTTTTTCTTAAATGATTTCAAATAAGCTATATATGCCAACACTTTAACTGCATGTAATTTTGACTCAAATATATTCCATTTTTAAGCCGTAATTGGGATGTTTTGTATTTACCTGAAAAAATACAAAATAAGAAGTCACGCTGGGTTTTGTTAAGATCATCAGACGGCCTTGAGGAGGAAGAATTACTTCCTTTGAGCGTTGTTCCTTATCTAAGAACGTATTGGATTTTGAAAACACTTTAAGTGCTTTACCATCTGTCGAGGATATTTTTTAGATGCGTGTATCAAGAATCTATTGTTTGCCACTGAGAAAGATTACTCTAACATAACATTTTGTCCCAGTCATTTCGAAGCATTGGAAATTAGTGAAAGACTAACTGAAAAGAAGTGCAGACGGCTCAAACTAACTTGATCATTTTCAAATCAATTTTAAGTCATCCATTCTCACGGTGCAGTCGTGGAGGTGAAATAATAGAATACTGCCACTACTATTGAAACATGCTGTCGACATGTTTGAAGAGCGTTCGTGCCTCCGGTCTTAATTTTGAGTACTTATACATGTATGTACAAAATTTACTTTCATTTAATGTTTTCCTAAAAATCTCCCTTCCGATTTTCGGTATCTATCCAAACACCGCCTCAAATCGTGTAAAGATGTTGCGAAGCAGCTGCCGAAAACCTTTATCATTGTGTCAGCGAATTTAACGAATTTCACTTGTTTAATAATGTAACGATATCGAAAAAATTCCGCCTGTTGTCAACGTTTCACTAATTGAAAACGAAATCGACAAAGAACACTGGAGTGTTCTCGTTCTTTGGCTCCGTGTGTGTGCGGCGCGCGGTCGTTTGATTTGCAAATACGATTGAATACTATTATAAATGTATATGTGACGTTTATGGTCAGTTGATTTGCGGTTAGGAAGCCAGATTGGCTCTGTCTTGCAGAATAATTTTTCATATTAAATTCCTATCGCTTATAAAATGGCCTTAAAATTTTCCGTGCTCCGTCGAAGATCACGCCTTAAGTTTTCAATGCAATTTTTTTTTTGGATAATGTCGAGGCATTGTCCAGCTGGAAAGTGATAGCGCACATACGTATTTACCTGAGGATGTTATCTCAATGTTATAGCAACTTTCGTACCTAATTTGAAATTGAATCTATAGCAACTGCTAGAGGGGAGATTTTCGAACCATATCTAGAAGCTAACGACGGGTTAGTCCAGAAAAACTACTGGAAATTATACACACGTGCTGTGCGGATCTTTAGTGAATCGAGCTACACTACCGAGTTCGCCAGTATCAAATTCAAATGTACACCAGAATACATCCAGAATACTGCCCTAGGTTTGCATTTATCAAACATTTATTTAAGTGACTTTTGTGAATTATTGAAACGGCTTGGAGAAGATAAAAGATAGCATCTTTTTACGAGTCGCCAGAAAAACCGCTGAGCGTCTGCTTGATGGCGACAAAATTCTTAAGTTATTTTCACTTGAAAAATTCGATTTATTGCAAGTCTCGTTGCCGGCGAAATTTTGGATTTAAACGAGTTGAAATACCTTCCGATAAATAAGTCGTCTAGAAGTTTCACCCGTTTGCCCACAGGAATAAAACTTATGAAACCCTAACTAAAAAATAAACTGTTGTTAATCTTATGTTTTATTTTTCAGACGTTTATTGTAATTACGAGTCGCTTTGGAACACCCCATGTCCACAGACTTAACAAAGCCAAGTCCATGTACATATTTGGTCAAAATCATCCTGTGAGGAAGTTTTCACTGTACATAACTACAAATCAGTATCCTTTTTTATTTTAACAGATGCGAAGACTTTGACTCGATCTACATCATACTTTGTAGTTCTCTTCCGGTGCCTTTCAAGAGGACCGTGTACTCATTTCGCGATCATCTTCCGGTTATCGAACCTCAGGCTATCAATTAATGCGTTTTTTTTTTTTGTGCGATTCTTATGTGATATAAAACTACTGAGCATAAACCTTTTCAAGCTTGGAAATAATCTGCCAATAGAGCTTTATACCTGCGGGTATTTAGCAACAGAAGAAGCATGTAACCACGGTTATATACTTCTGCTGTCAGTTGACGTTACCGCCGAAGACTTGCTGCAATGATTTCCTTAACACTTCTCTGATATTTTGAATTTTTTGTCCTTTTGACTATTTTAGTAAACTGTGTTTTTCTAGCACTGACAAATCCACCGGAGGAGCCTGAGTAAGTATTATTTTTCAACAATCTTCTTTGGGTATATCTGATTACTTTGAGATTCTCCCAGCGAGGATTGTTGCATATTTTTTTATTGTTAACGGCTCGTCTCTTCTTTTTTCACTAGATATGTTTTTGCAGCTATTTATACCATTGAAATGATTTTGAAAATAATTTCTAAAGGATTTGCGCTTCACAAATATGCTTACTTACGAGACCCTTGGAATTGGTTAGATTTTGTGGTTGTGATTTTAGGGTAAGTAGCTTCAATTATCTCGACAGTGGCTCTGTTCCTTATTATTCATCATTTTAGTTTCTGAGTAATTAACGACTGCTTTGGTTTTGGTTTCTTACGCTCCTTGATTGGTCTAGAAATTTGCACACCGGAATCAGAAGTTGTAATTACGAGCTCATTCGGGTTTTCTGTTTTCAAGGAGTTTCCATGGTATCAGTTAAGACCCGACTGAATAACGTTTATAGTTGTTATGGTTTGTCGTTGATCCTTCCTTGCTTTGGTACTACGAAACTTGGCCAAACTTAGTCGAACATAGCTCATATAACATAAAATTAATGTTAACTAATTGAGATCATTATCTTTCTTTAGGTATGTAACACTCGCTCCTGGCGTGCTGGCAAATCTGTCAGGGATTAGGACGTTTCGCGTTTTTAGAGCCTTGCGGACAATTTCAGCCGTGAAAGGTACGATGTATATAAGTTTTAAATGAACCAGGAGTTGATGAAGAGAAATGTGTTTAAATAAATGTTGTAAAGCAAACGTTCTGACCGCCCTATAGCTTGTTTTAAAGTTGCTGTTTTAAAAGGCGTAGCTGAGGAAAAACTTAAGTCGTATACACAAGCATGGGCAGCCAATGTTTTTTTTTTAATATTCAAGGAAGTTATGGAGGTTGCTGACAAAGGCTTTGCTTAAATTCTCTAGCAGATGACTTAGTCTCTAACAATTCATACTTTTCATTTTTGCAGGGCTAAAAATGATGGTAAACACCCTCCTGGTTTCAATGAAGATGCTATGGGATGTACTCATTCTCACTATGTTCTTCATTTGCATTTACGCACTTGTCGGAATGCAAGTGTTTGTGGGTGTACTAAGAAATAAATGCGCGGAGCCTGTGCCTGAAAATCTTCAAATTTCGTACAAGGATTACGCATCCAACTCAAGTGAGTACGTCATGTAGTTATAACTTAATGTCGCATACAGGATAAATAAGGTCAATCAGTAATCATAAAACAAACTGAACTATATAACTAATTGGTTATTTATTTATATGAAACAAATCAAGAGAGGATCCTCGTTTAAACAAATGGATTCCACGTTACCATGCGTCTGTTCTGTAACAGTAGATCGCAGAAAATGTCAAAAGATAGTAAGTATAGCATTGGTACGCTTGGCTGCGCCTCGGGTGTTACGATTTTGTTCCCACCACAGTTTGACATTATCAGTGATTTATTATGGGACAAACGCACAACACATGGAAATCGCTTGCAAGAACAGAAGTTAGACTTTGTCTTGTTAAACGAAATGGTTTGTATAAGTTATTAGGCTCATATCTTAACAAATCCTTGTTCAAATAAAATCCTTTGGTCATATTTACATGTTGCGCCCGTAGATGTGTGGATACTTGATCCCGATGGACAGCCTATCGTTTGCGGAAATATTTCTGGTGCGATGTAAGTGAATATATTCTTCATTTCATATGTGTTGAAACGAGCTGATCGTCCTATCAAATTTTTGGGGGAATCAAAGAGAGATACGAAGCAGTGACATAGTGTGCTAAATGATATGGGAACCAAACTCAAGAAGTGTCTTGTCCCTAATATACAATGCATATAAATATGTCAACTCCTGGAGAGAAAAATTATATTTCTTCACTACTTTTCTCCGACAGGCACTGCGCGGCCAATCAGAGCTGTCTTTCTCACGCAGGCGCAAATCCAAACTATGGATACACCAGCTTTGATCACTTCGGCTGGGCCATTATGACGTCATTTCAACTTGTTACCTTAGACTTCTGGGAAAATGTGTACAATAATGTGAGTGATATAAGTTTCTGAAATCTTACGACACACTGCGTAACAAATGATTCACGTCAGTTAGTTGCATGCGAAAGTCAGTCAACCTGATTGGCAGACAGTCGGAGAGTCAGCGAGTCAGAAAGTCCTTGTGATAGACAAACTCAGTGGCAAACAGACACTTGGAAAGAAGCCGGGCAGTTAATCAATCAAGCTGATTAAAAGACAGGCAGACGATCAGACAAGTATTCAGACTATCAGCGTTATAAGCCACACAATTCAATTAATTACTTCGAAACTGGCAGACAGAGAGTTGGTCAAACACTTAGCCCGCGTGGCTGGCAGACATTCGGAAATTCGTATTTTTATTATGAAAGAAAGTCAGACAGACGGACAAAATTTTACGTACAATTTAAACTGCATTTTTATCTTTTCAATGAATATTATCTAACATTAATGCAACTAAGTACGATAACTAAATGAAAATATTAAAAACAATAATAGTGATAATGATAATCGCAATAACGTAGTGTTGCCTTCTTTCATTCTGTTGCATTTGTTTGGTTTGTTATGCTCAAGTCACGAGTGGTATTAACAGCTGAACATCTCTGTCTTTTCATCAGATCCTATTTGCCATGGGTCCCTGGTCTTTAATTTATTTCCTAAGCATTGTGTTGTTTGGCCGATTTTATCTCATCAATCTTGTTCTTGCTGTAGTGGCTGCATCTTATGAAAATGAAGTGCAAAACTCTCGACAGGTAAATCATAAAATTTTCCGGCGAAACAGTGAAATCTGGTGTTTTAATGCAATCAGCGAAACCAGGAGCATTTGACTGACTGGCAAATTTAGGTGCGAAGTAGGACCAAAACAAATTTTTAGAAAACGTTCTTCTGGTCTCTCCTCAAATGGATCAAATATCATATCTTACTCGACGCTTGCCGATGAGGATTAGGCCTCAAACTTCTGTTCTCTATTAGCAAGTGGCTCTGCGTTTTTATTAGAGAAAAAAACTGTTTGAATATATAATTTCACATTTAGGCAAAACCACCGACATCATTGCTTCTGATTGGTTAGGTAATAAATCTCCGCTTGTTCTTAAGCCGCAATACAGGGTAATTTAGATGCTTCTAAGTTATATGCTTCCTGCTAAACTCAAAACACGAATCAACCATATGAGTATTCGTACGATTTAGTTCCGTAGTTCCATAGCCCTGAATATAAGTTTGTCTATGAGACACAGCAATTAGTTTTCAAACGGGAAGCAGACGGACAGAAATTATTTTTTTCGTATGGTGCTGGGCAGTGACGTCATACTCATCCTCCTAAGTAACATTCTGTTCTCTTATTTCTCAGGATAATGACAGCTTACGTCTCCAGCAGAAACAACAAGGCTCTTCTTTCTCACTGCGCAGCCGTAGAAGCATTATGAGTCTCGTTTACGGAGAACAAGATGTGGTCCTGGACGAGTCAATTCACCGAGCCATGTTCGATGTGGCAGCTTATGATAAAACTCATGACTCGTTGGCTCTGACGCAGGCAGAATCTGCATCAGTTTTCCAAATAAATCAAAGTGAAAGAGACTCAAAGCAAACAAAAGTTATGAATAAAACTCCAGAGAATAACAATTCCGGTGAGAGTCATGTTAAACCTCTTAAAAAGTGCTGCTCTTGCTGCGGAACTGGAATCTTGTTGAAGTGTGGTTTCTGGAGACCGTTCCGGAAACACGTAAAGCGGATCGTGGAACATAAAATGTTTGAGGCTGGTATCATCATCATTATTCTGATCAACACGCTGTTTATGTCCCTACAATATCATGGAATGAACGAGGATTTGGCATTAGCAGTTGATATTGTTAATCTGGTGAGTATGCAAGCAGTCCAACTTTAAAAGCGCGAACATTCTTAAGAATGTAGATGTTAAACTGAGGGATTCTTGTTTCACAGGTTTGCACCTTCATATTTTTGATGGAGATGATTCTGAAGTTGATCGCTCTCAAGCCAAGTGGTTACATCAAAAGCCGGTGGAATATTTTTGATGGAGTTGTTGTTATAATTAGTCTCATAGATACGGTATTAACTTTGTCAAACCTCATCGACAACACAGGAACAAGTGTTCTAAGGTCTTTCAGATTGGTAAGTACCGGCTCAAAAAATGAAAATTTGAACAGTTAGGGGGTTTTTCTTATGATTCTATTGACTCACGACACAACTGGATGTTGTCATTTAGTCAAGTGGGAAATTTTATCCCGGTTCGCGCGCTGAGATTCCAGACCGCTCGGTTAACTAGATGTAATAGTTTGAGACCCAGATCAAAACCAAAGTATGAAATTTTTGAAATTTTTTAAAAGCGGAGAGTGGTGAAGTGAGGTCTCAAAAAGTGAACCAAGTCCGTTGGTTTCGATCATACAAGGAAGCACTCAGCCTTGGACTTAACCTTGATACAGTCTCCTTCTTCAAAAGGGCAAGAAATAAAATTCTCGTTCCTTGATGTTACGCAGTCGAATAAGCTCTAGGAAACAGATTGTTAGGCTCAATAACATTTTTTTAAAATCCATATTTAAGTTTGGAGGCTTAAATTTAAAGAAGTTTGTCAAAAGAAGCAAAATATATCAGTTTCCTTCAGCTGATAATGTTTACTTGAGAATCGCGTCCAACAGGATAAAGCAAAACTTTTTTTTTTTCGTAGCGCGCGTTTGCCTCACAATATTTAAATCTTTCTGAAACCAATAAATAATAGTGTTTTTCTTTATCTTGAATCTTGTAGGTCCGCATTCTAAAGCTCGCTAAATCCTGGAGTACGATGTCCAGTCTCTTAGCCACCATAGGTCAAAGTCTGGGAGCTCTTGCCAATCTGTCCGTCATATTAGCCATCATCATTTATATCTTCGCTGTGGTCGGAATGCAGTTATTTGGTTCATCTTACACAGCGGATAAATTCGATGGTGAAGTCCCTCGGTGGAGATTTACAGATTTCTGGCATTCGTTTCTGTTAATATTTCGGATTATTTGCGGGGAGTGGATTGAGCCTCTATGGGACTGCATGAGAGCTGCAGGACCCGCTTCTATCATACTCTTCATACCAGCTTTTCTTTTAGGACACTTTATTGTGAGTAAATTAATTACGGCAAGGTCACATGTCTCCATGCGCAATGAAAGAAAGGACATGTTATCATGTAAACGGAAATGAAATACGGGAATCCGATCTTTTGCGGTTAAGGTGTTCAAAAATCGTTATCCGAGGGTCTTTTACAAACAATTCTAAACATGGACATTTTAAAACTGCTAAATGCTGTGAGGTCGAACTTCCCAATGCGTTTTACTCTTTGATGATGTATCGATGAAATTCAGAACCTTTTTTTCTGACACATTAATTCTCCTAGAAGCTCTGTTTTGTTCTCACACTCTAAAAGGTCGTGTTATTCTTTCCATAAGTTTGACAAATTGCTTTTTAAGATCGATAACAGTGCATTTTATTTCAGATCCTTAATCTTTTCTTGGCACTGCTACTGAGTTCGTTTGCTGGCCAAGCCTCGCTGTCTTCCGCTCGAGGAAACAAAAAGAACCGTATCTTAGGTCGGCTGAGGAAAGTTGTAATTGCATCCAACTTTATAAAAAGGATGAAATCCAAGGTGTGGCCCGCTCCGAACAAAGACACACAAACAGATGAGGTGATAGAAAGTAAGTGAACTTAAACAACCAAACTATTACACTACTCTTCACGTGAACTCAATTTATAATGAAGAAAGAATGTGCTTTCTCTCTTTATTCGACAACCGAACCTAAAACCGACCATCTTTTTTGTTCTGTTACTCTCAAGACGCTTTCAACATTGTTGATTTTATAAGTATGCGGAACGTTCATCACATATGAACATTTTCCATGGCCTGCTTCATCAACGAACTCACTGTGGTTCAGTTGGTAAAACGTCCCAACGCGAAATTCGGGGGTCTAAGACTTGATTTTTCGTCGAGGACTCAGATGTATTGACTAGCTATTGCTTTTAATGATTTAAGGAACAGGGAGTTGATTGCGATAGATAAAAAGTGCTGACGAATTTTGCATGGGAGTAAAGCTGTGTTCCGACGAAGGGTTTCTGCTCAGAACGTCAGCCTTTCAAAATTTGGTTTCATTTTATATTTACACCAAAAAAATTGTCTTTTAGTCGGTAACGGCCATGCAGAAGCAATTAGTCCAGCATCGAGGAAAGCTTCTTGTGTGACAAGCCCGAATGATCCGCCATCAAGACGAGTGTGTTGTTGTTCGCTGAACATTCGGGAATACGAAGTCGACAGCTGTTTTCCGACGATACACGGCTGCTGCACGAAGTTTGATGAGACAACTTGTCAGGTGATTTGGATCTGGATTCGTTACAAGGTGAAATGCTTTGTGGAACACAAGTACTTTGAATGGTTCATAGTGTTTCTGATTGCAGCGAGCAGCATTGCATTGGTAAGTGAAATTTTTCCTATGCGAGACATAGAAACACTTACTTCTTTACTAAATAGCGATCAGATAATGTTAAAACAACGAATGGTTTAAAATTATGAACAAGTGATGATATATTGATAAACTCACAATGAGATTGGGAACACAAAAACAGTGTTTACGATATACTGCCTAGTAACTATAGTTCGAAGACGAAATTTGAATTAGAAAGACGAACCTTAAAGCCAATTACGTACCAAAGTTTTTCAATAATTATTGGTAAACATTTCTTTCGTAGGCTTTTGAGGATGTGCACTTAGACAGCAGACCGATATTAAAGGAAGTGTTGAGGGTCTTAAATATCTTCTTTGCTGTTGTGTTTGTGCTTGAATTTATCCTCAAACTCATCGGTCTCGGCTTCACCACATATTTCTCAAGTGCCTGGAACTGGCTTGACGTCGCGATTATTGTGGTAAGTAAATTTACCTTAGGATGAAAATTTCCAGGTGTAAAAACTGCGCTCAAAGGCAAATTCTAGGTCGGATCTATATCAGATCTTGCCATTTTTAATCTCTTGTTTCCGAGGTTAGAGGATCTAAATTTCATTCATTAGTTTCTTTCCAGCCCATCTCGTTCACTATTGCTCCGCTCTGTTCATCGAGAAAAGCTTTTCCTTTTAATAGGGCTGCTCTAAGACACATTTAAATAAAATTTATATTTGTCTTGTCATCGAAAGAGTTATCCAGCTCCCCCAGGCTATTTTGCTTAAGAAAGTTATACAGTATAGACTTCATCTCAGCTTTTGACGATCATCAAGTGGGTATCCATTTTGACTGATTTGCAGCACAGCAAAAAACAATCTCCTGCCCTCTCACGTCATTCTCATTCCTTCCTCGTTTATGTGATTAAATTTCCTTAATTTAACTTATCCGCTTAACTTTTCTTAAAGGTTTCTCTTATCGCTCTGTTTGGTAACGAGGAGGTCATGTCTATTCGGTCCTTGAGGACGTTAAGAGCTCTGCGGCCACTAAGGGCGATCTCTAGATTTGAAAGAATGAGGGTGAGTTATCTTATGTTTATACAATGTTTTTATTCAGACAAGTTTTACAATAACACGTTGGCCTTTTTATCTTAGTTCGAGCCTAGAAAAAGAGGTTCATTTTCAGAAGAGATCGCTCATTATTTCCCTTTCCGGGGAAATTTTTTTTCGAATGTTCTCGTTGATCGACAGATCTGGAATGTGTGAGCTAACCTTCCCGATGATCTCACTTGACCTTCTTGCTAATACTCTAATCCATGCGACAGTACAATGTCTTCAGTTCAGGAAAAAGACTAATGTATGATCTAAATTTGCTGCGCGTGTCGCAAAAATTAGAGGGAAACAGTTATCCCCATTTTGTTCATGTAACCAGCACGTATATATTTCGCTTCTCAGGTGGTTATCAGCTCTCTGTTTCACGCCATACCTGGGATTGCCAACGTTCTGCTGGTGTGCTTGGTATTCTGGCTGATATTCAGCATCATGGGGGTCAATCTTTTTGGCGGGAAATTCTACAAGTGTGTTGACGCGCGCGGCGTCAAATATGACGCTTCTGTTGTGCCAAATAAGACCGTATGCCTTCAGAGGGGAGACCGCTGGATTAACTCTAATGTCAACTTTGATAATTCTGGAAACGGATTCTTAGTCCTTCTTCAAGTAGTAAGCTGAATATTTTTTGTAAAATCGTTTAACAAAAGGATTTATTTGGTTGCATTTCTATGCGTTTTTCGGATTATTTCATTAATTGTGTGATGGTCTCTTGTGACGCGTGAATTTAGGTCGCTAAGACAGTTAGCCACGTCAGTTATAATTCTTGTAATTGTTCGTATCATATTTTCAGGCTACTTTTGAAGGATGGATGGAGATAATGGAGGACGCTATTGATGCCACTAAAGTAAGAAACATCGACTCTGTCTTGCCTCTGCTGGTTTACATCGACAGAATTAAACAGCACGCCACGTGATTTCTTTAAGTTATGACCGCATTCATTCAGTTTAAGAACAGCGTAATTAGACTGAAACAAGGCCGTAATCATATGTGCTTGCAAACCTTGTAAATTAACCGCTCCACCTACCGATATATTATCTCCTTGTTTTACAAGTTTTATTTTTCCATTGAAATGATACATTCACCCTTTTAACATAGCATGGACATGTTTTTCTTCACTTTAAGTGTCAATGCAGAAAACCGATAAGTGAGAATTGAAAACTGAAATCATTAGATAGGGAGTGTCATTTTGACAAGTCCGTAAATTCTCTTAAATTATATACTTGGAAATGCTCAGCAGTTGGAGAGGAGAATTGGGAATCTGATCTTAAGACTGACTTAAATTAAAGGGTTACTGGGTTACTATTATTCCTGGCTTGTAGGTAGATCAACAACCCGTGAGGGAAAACAACATGGCGGCATACTTGTATTTCATCGTTTTCATCATCTCTGGATCTTTTTTCATCTTAAATCTCTTCATCGGTGTCATTATTGACAACTTCAATCATCTCAAGCAACAGGTAAGTAAACTTCTATCTTATCAATGTACAAACCAGTAAAATAAGTTAACTTAACTCAAGCTTCATTGTTATGATTTGTATATTATTAGACTATATATGTCATTTAGCCGACTTGCTAAGATCCTAGACACTGAGAGAGAAAGGTCTTGTAGAAGATTTGATTTTTTTTTCATGTTCTACCAACAATACGCGACAAAACTGTTTTGAATAGGACCTTTGATGCACTAAACAACGTGAATGTTTTCTCCACGCTATAAACTGTTGCGGTGCAAAATGTTCCCATGTGCCCGCGTTCAAGAAAATAAACAGGCCACAAGAAAAGAAAACTCTCAGACATCGCAAGGTTTTTGTAACTGACTCTAAATGCTGAGGTGCCCTTACTATGCTTTCCATCAAGGTGAGAAACATATTTTTGATTTTGTTTTCCACAGATGGAGGTTTGTGGCTCTGTCCATATCTTTCTTACACCAAACCAGAGAAGCTGGATGAATGCGATAAAAAATGCTGCAGCTATAAAACCAAAGAAGAAAGTTGAAAGACCACAGGTAACGACAGAGAAAAGTTGGAATTTCTGCTGTTTGACTCAATACTTAACATTACATCTTCCTTGTCTGTGTTTATGTCGTAAAATGTGAAGGAAGAGGGGGGGGGGGGGGGTAACCCGCGATGGAGTAGCATCCCATCCAGTGACGAGTACCACTGACTCCTGTTAACAATTATGTTTTTGCAGAATCGCTATCAAGCAACGGTGTTTGATATGGTGGAAAATCGTAAGTTTGAGATCTTTATCATCCTGGTGATCACAGTGAACATGATAGTTATGATGGTGCAACACTATGGCCAGCCCCCACAAGTCACACGGGTGCTCGATATCCTTTGTCAAAAATAATCCTTATTAACTTTATAACTTATGAGTATTTTGCGACAAGGAGAATAGAGGCTGCACACTTTCAATAAAACACACTAATCGACCAATTAGCGTGCGAGAGGTTTCTTACTTATAGTTAGAAAAACCTGGCGGAATTTTTTTATAGCATGCAACTAATTATAAGTTAGTGAATCATATTTCTTAGCTGTAAATATACGATATTTTCCTTAATAAGAGACTGCCATGTGCGTCCATCACATATCTTCAATATCATTTTCACCTGTATTTTCATCATTGAGGCCCTGTTGCGAATCATTGCCCTACGATGGGGATATTTCCTACAGCGCTGGAATGTGTTTGACTTCGTCATTGTTTTACTCTCCATAGTGGGTAAGTAAATTATTGGTAACCTTTGATTTTTTTCAGTTACAGCACAGCTGCTCCTTTCGCAAGTGTCGACAAGCTGCAACTTTACAAGGGTCTCGTCATTCCGAGGAAATTTCATGATAAATTAAAAAAAACTGCACAGATTTGTGTGACTTGTGGTACCGATATTCGCTCAACGCGGTCTTTAAATAGGAATAATTTAATAACTTCGTCTCTCCGATACTTTCAGCCTCATTTGTCTCAAACCCTTTGTAACTCGTGTCCGAAAATCTTTTTCGCGATCAGGATTATTCTCTCTTCTAGAGATTATAAACAGTTTATAAGCTCTTGCTCTCTTATAATATTTTAGATTTTGTTAGCTGATTTGGAAAAAAGATATGTCCTTGTCGGTGTGCGCAGATTTTTTACGTCCCACTTTCGACCCGGAGTGTCACTATCTCATATATTTCTTCATTTGTCTTTATGATTCAGGTATAATAGTGGAGAGCTTAAACAAAACAGGAATCATCATAACACCCAATTTACTGCGCGTTGTTCGCGTATTCCGAGTTGGAAGACTACTACGCTTCTTTGAGAAAGCTAAGGGGATTCGTCGATTAATGTTTTCATTACTTGTTTCCTTGCCAGCTCTCTTCAATGTGGGTGCCATACTTTTTCTTATTGTGTTTATCTACGCCATTATTGGGATGTCATTCTTCGCGCATGTCAAGAAGACAGGAGCGTTAAATGAAGTGGTTAATTTTGAAACCTTTTTAAACTCGATGTTGTTGATTTTTCGTCTGATGACAGCAGCGGGCTGGAACGATGTTTTAGAGCCCTTAATGATAAAACCGCCCGACTGTGATCCAAATTATAAAGGACTTTCCAACGGAAACTGTGGAAATGGTTGGATTGCTGTTTGCTATTTTTCCAGCTTTATCGTAATTATTTTTTTAGTTCTTATTAACATGTATGTGGCGGTTGTATTGGAAAATTACAACAATGTCATGGAGCAGGAAAAGATAGGAATTACCGGAGAGGATGTAGACTTGTTTTATCAGCACTGGAAATTGTATGACCCCGATGGCACCCAGTATATTTATTACAAGGATCTTTCAGACTTTCTGCACACCTTAGGAGGAAACTTGAAGATTAAGAAGCCAAACAAGGCCGCATGCGCATTGCTGAACATACCGCTGTACGAAGACGACAAGATTTTCTGTCTGCACTTGTTGCAAGTTTTGGTAAAGAGAGTTGTAGCCGGATACGAAGATAGCAACTCCGAGGAGTTTAACATGGTCATGAAACGAATGGAAGAAAGATTTAAAACTAATTTTCCCGCTTCTAATGAGAACCGTCCAACCATCACGACAATGGACAAAAAGCGACAGATTGCGGCTGCGAGGATCATAACACGTGCTATCAGAAGATATCGAGAGAGGAAACGGAGAGAAGCTTTCGGACTAAGTCTTGGTGAGACAAAAAGTTCAGTAGATGTGGGAATGATCCCGCACTTAGGGGAAACAAAAAGCCGTGTAGCCGCCTTAGTTTTAACTGAGAAGAGACTGAGTGATTCTCTCCCCGACTTATGCAAAAGTTCTCGCCAGGCAGGCAGAGAAAACTACAAAGTAACTATAACAAGGACGCCTTCATTCGACAGAGCCGTTTTCAACAGAGAGGAGGTCTTGAGACAAGAAGCACATGTTAATGCTCCGCTAAAGAACGAAAAAGTATCGGAACAACCTAAAAGTTACGAAAAGTGAATACTGGCCATCCTGAAACCACTTCAAATTTGATAACTGTTTTTTAATTTAACTGCGTTTGATTTAAATATATCACAAGTTTTGTAAAGAATATTAAAGATGAAACTTCTTTCAAAGAAAACAATCGACAGCGTTACTTAACGTATCGGCTTAACTTTCTTTTCGAACGCGTTCATTTTTTCTGTTCCAGTGAAGCGTAAATAACTAGAATGAATTTTTTTTCTATTTTGATGACGTATCTCAAAGGAGAGATTCAAAGGAGTCGTTGATTGGTTGTTTCTCGTTTTTGAACTTTCGCATGCATTTGACCGACCAATATAAGATATAGTGTATGAAACTCTGAACAGCTATGTCATCGGTAGACTGATGTAGCGAGCTGTCCATTTTTTATTTATTTTTTTCTAAACGCATATTATTATACAGTTAAAAGAAATACAAAACGCTCAGGCCGCGCTGGAGTGAGAACAGAGAACAGAGAACCTCAAACCCTTCTATCTGAGGTGGGGGCTCCCCGGACAACTTTTTTTTATAGATTTCTATTGGTCAACCAATACAACAACCTTCATGTTTTTTACCAATCAGAGCACGCGTAGTATCCCAATTATTCTGTACTTGCGGAATGATTTGATGTCATAAAGGGTTACGAAGCAATGCATCGTGACGCAAGAATTGAATCAAGAGCAGGAAATTCTATAGTCGCCAAACTTTCAGTTGAAAGTAAGCTTCCTCGGTAATGCGACAATCTACCTTCCCATGCATTCTCTTGTTCTTGATGTTATGCTGTACATCTGGCAAATATTTATCTGGAAATATAAAAAATGGACAAAGTTGGGTGTTCGTCTCTGAATTTTCCTTCGTTGATGATCAAGGAAAGCTGAAATACAAAGTGGAATATTCTGTAACAGGAGAATGTTGTCCGAGTTTGGCGTATTATTCTCACGACTCGTATAAAACCGTTTCAACCAATAATGACATGGACTGCCAATCTAAGCTTTCTCGTGCTCAGGGAATTGTTAAATTTCAAAGTACACCGACGGACGACAGTTCAAACATCTCAGGAAATTATTCATCCCAATGCTTCCATATCATCGACAAAAATCTTCGGAAATGCTCGGGTATTCTTCGTGTTTATTCACCAGACCAATGGTGGTTCTTTGCACTAAGTCACTGTAATAGTTCACAGGGATTGGACATTTCTTATGAATTTACTTTTACAAACAGTGACAACTGGGAGGAACATTTATCAGGTGAAGAAATGCATGGCGTTGAGAATCTAGCAGTGTCATTTGGATCCATACTTGTTTTATTTGGGATTGGTTTACTCTTTGCACGAAAGCTTCTTCAACTGGACAAACTACACAAGGCCTTCAAAGCGTTCATGGCATCATTAAGCTGTGAAGTAATCGCTCAGCTTCTTATTTGTATATACTACATACCTTATGTCCGAGGTGGAATACAAATTCCCTATTTAACAAATGCTGCAGAGCTACTCCATCTTACAAGCCAAGTCATTTTTATCCTGCTTCTAATTTTGTTGGCACATGGGTGGACGATGACCAAAGCCCGCATCAGCAGAGATCTTGCTAAGTTTTGTTCGCTGCTCGCCTTTACCTACGGATGTCTGTTCGCGTACAAACAGGCATTTTCCGACCATTTGATTGCCCATTTTTTTCTCGAAGGTCTTGCAGATAAAGGGTATCAATTTCTACGGATAATTGCTTGGGTTTGTTTTGCATTTGGGCTATATTTGTCCTTCCGAAATCATTCTGATAAGAAAATATTCTACCTTTATTTTGGAGCTCTCTGTTCCGTGTGGTTTTTGTTTGAACCATTATCTACCTTAGCATTCTCTTTCCTTCTCAGCGGGCCAAGTTCAATGAAAATAATGCGACTTTTTCGCTCATCTTGGCTTGATATACTGGGGTTTGGCGGAATTTTGCGTCTTATGCTACCAAGTATGGTTGATGTGGTTTTCCCTCATCGTGTTCCTGTAAACGAAGTTGATACTGTACAAGTTCAAGATTGGAACAATTTTCAGCGAACAGAGCACTTAAATTATCATTTCTAAGCTAGACAAAGCGGGCAATAATACTTGCGTGTAACACACAATTTCGTAAAGCAAATTAATTAACCTCGCTGGAATATCTCAGGATACAACTGTAGCAAAGTGGAGCAATACTTCAACTGAGAACTTTCCTCAAAGTGATTTTTGCAGAACGTTTCTGCTAATAAAGTCTTAAACCGTGATAGTTGGACTGCACTCTCTTAAATTTTATTTCCAACTAAAATCTTTGAGCTCACGTGGGGTGAAAAGGTGTGCATTAACCCAACAGTGATATAAATATGACGGTAACAGGCCAAGTTCTCTTTAGTACACAAAAAAATAGAGCATGGTTTGTGTAGCCAATCAGAACACAGGATTCGCTTCGTTCATCTCCTCGTTCCCAACCTCTCACGAACCAATTGCTTGTTTTCAATACTCTGTCGAGTGTGACACTTCAAAGCGCTCTCACTAACCGCCAGCTGTGTAGGTTACACATTTTATGGAAACGCTAATCCTCTATTGATTCATCAGTGCTTATCAAATACTTTACAAATGACCGAAAACAAAATAAAATCTCTTATATACTCTCTCATCAATCTGACCTCTCTTTGTCGTTAAAATGATATCCTTTCTTCGTATTCCCAATTCTCCAATCCACAACATTGTTAGAAAAGAAGCAAACGTCTTCAATCCCTTGTTTTAGATTTCATTTACTCCAAAAATATCTTATCTTTTAATTGGGATGCTGTTATTAGTTAATCACATGGTCTGAAAGTGTTACAAAATACTTTATCGTCTTTGCTCGATGTCATGCCAAATTGGATCAAACAATTGCCTGTGTTAATTATATATTAATTTTTTTTTTAACAAAGAAATTTTCACCTGATTTAAACGAAAATATATACAAAAGATTTCAATAAAACGGAAATCAGAGATAATATGGCCATGAAACTGAAAAATCATACTTTGAGGGTAGCACGTTGAAACATATAACTTCTACTTGTGCTTACATTCAGCTGGTGGGAATCATGTTTTCTAATGAAAAAGAGCCGACATTTTGTGAATTATTTTATAAAATATTTAAAATTTGAGAATGAGTTGAAAATAAATTATAGGTGTTTTGTACTGATGCACCTGCAGAGCGTAATTCAAAATTCCTCAGTCAAATATTTATGCCCAAAATCCATGAAACGACGCTTTTTACCTACATAAGGATAGAACATGAATCATTTGAGCTGTAACGCTTTTTTTGTCATATTCATGAGATTTTTTTTTCAAAACTGTCGTGATGAGAATTGCAGCAGAGGAACGTGGAACAAGTTGTGAATTTGTTTCCTGATGTTTGACATATTCTTACAAATGAATATTCGTCCTTTTCAATAGTAATGAAATTTTTTGTTGCACCTGAACATAATTTTGCTTTTATTTCTACGAACGACCAAAGCAATTTAATACAATTAAACCACGCTTCCACTGCGACGCTTAGCAATAGGCTTACCGATCGTTAATCGTAGTTTACATATTCAATTTCATTGAAAAATTCCGACAGGAGATGGTTGGTTCACTTCAAGATATATGTATCTGCTACATGAAAACTTCCGAGTTGAGCCAGAACTATGCTATTGCTGTTGAACCAGGTTACATCGCAAGACTGATTTTTATCACTCGAGTTGAAGAGTCACCTGTTGTATTTATTCATTCTCGATGCACGATTAAGGACGGAAATTTTCAGCGCGGAATCACTTGCGGATTTCACCTTTCTAGGAAAACTTTTTTGTTTGGTGTCTTCGAAGGTTGCATTTGCCAAGATCCCCGAAATTTAGTGCAATGGTGCAGCGAAATCAGCTCGAAAGGTAAGCGATATGAACGACGTACTCTTGCATTCTGAGTTAAATAAGAAATAGAGGGCAAATCTGGTCTTAAATTTCACCCGCATTACATGCTTCAAAACGAACGATATGGGCAAAACTCCGTTCGGTTTACCTGTTAGAATTGATTGCTTTTATCTATAAATATTTCGCGGAGGAAAAAAGTATCTGGTATTCTCAGTCAAGTGATTTTTTTATGCGTTTCAATTTTGTTTGGTCAACACTATTCCAAACGTTTTGGGGTTTAGTATCGACGTTTGTGAATCACGTGGAACTTGTTCTGTTACCATTGCATATTACATATTATGCCTCAAATCCATTCGTGTTTCACATACGAGAAGACATGGGACCTGGGACACGTACGGCTCTCAGCTGCAAATATCTCATTGCGATCTGTGTTTTGGAAAAGTAATTTCAAAGCATAATAAACAAACAGAATACCTCTTAGTTCGCGTGGGAAAAGTTTTAGGAAAGATTCCGTATTACCTCATACTGAAGCAAAGCATTGGTCCCCAAAGAAGATTTATTGTTTTCGCTATTGTTTCCATCTTCCAAGTAACAGCTGCCATGACAAAGTATGTTGTTATTTGAAAATCTTGCTCGGTTTACAATGTTAACACCAATCACCGCTTCTGAATGCTACGTCAAAAAATCACGGATAATTTTCACTTCTCCTAAATCTGCTCCTTATAGTCGCACCGAGGTAATTACCGAGTACCTAAGCAACACCAAAAGCTCTGACAAAAGTTATCTCATAGACCATGGTAAACAGAGTTAGTTACCTGGTATAATTTTTCCACATAAGTCTCCGATGACATCATGTGTTTTATGTCACCTTTAGATATAGTTCAACATGTGAAGTTTATATGAAATAATTCATATTTGTACTGCGGTTGTAGATGAAAGTGAAATGTGATCATCGCAGTAAATTTTCCAATTTAAGCAATTGGAAAGAAGAAGCTTGAAAAAAATCAGGGCTTCAACGGGATGAAGCCCTGATTTTTTTTTTTTTTTTTTTTTTTTCAGGCTTCTTCTTTCCAATTGCTTAAATTGGAAAATTTACTGCGATGATCACATTTCACTTTCATATAGTTCAACATATCACTAAATACAAGCTGTTGGGCTTCTCGCACAGGGACACCATCCGCCATATCTGTAAACCGACAGGCTGCCCATCAAGACAAACAAGTTACCTTTATGGACATGTTGCCAGGTGGATAGTGAAATATCAACACTGGTTGACGATTGAACTGAATCAAGACTTCCTTAGAATTTCAAATGAAAAAATAGAACGTTTACCACAGCTTACCCTTCCGGGCTACATATGATTCGAGAATTTTTTTTAAGTCGTTTGATTCCGAACTTATTCAAACTCGAAAAGAGCAAAAAGTAGTTTTAATTTCCGAATAATCGATAGATAATAATAATAATAATAATAATAATAATAATAATAACTTTATTTAAGTGTCAGCGTATTTAGCACTGCTGTGCTAATTGGGGACACTGTAAATGAGGAAACAAATATCGTAAATGAACAGAAACTCGTTAAAAACCCCAACTGGTAGGAGGCAGACCAGTTGGCTATTTACAAAGCGTGCAGGAGTTGAATTCGGGGCCACCGAAGACAAATCAACATAGTGGCAGGGAGGAGGACTTGAACCCGGGACCTGTGGTGGGAAGAACAGATCGGTTAATTAACTTTAAAAAAAATGTTGTTAATTGTCTTTGCTGGTCGAGATTGGCCATGTCTATGTTTGGCAGCGCATGTAACTCATTAGGATGAAGCGTCAGTGTGACAGTGTGATCGCATTTCGGGCAGGCAATGCCAACTCAACTTTCTGTTTGATCATGGATGTTTCAAACAGTCGATCGCAGGCTGTGAAAACCTGATTGCCATGGTCCACCTTGAAGATCATGGCCATAGTTTTTGGAGCGTGAGTCTTTCCATTGCTGTAGGATTCAGTTTCCACGGAGCATTGGAGACCAGCCTACCTCAAGGTGGTCTCAAGGTTATCTTTGGATCTCTTTCTCAGGCTTCCACGCTCACACTTTCCAAAAATAAAATGGTGGCAACGTACGCTTCCAAATGTATACTAGTTGGCTTTGCTACGAGGCCGTGCGGAAAAAAATTTCTGTGTTGAGGCAAAAAAAAAAAAAGAATAGTTTTTAATGTGCGTCAGCTGCTTTATAAAAATTGTGTTTTGCCTGTTCTTTGTTTCCTTTCCTAGGGGAGTTCAATTCAAACAACTAGCGAGCTGCCTTTTTGATTCAGTAGGACTAAAATGATTGTCTTTGTAATTTTCTTACTGTACAACCATCTTCACGCTTATTGTTTCTTTTTGTGCAAATTCAAGAAATTCGTTGGTAAATTTAAGCTCAAAGAAGTATTTGTTCTTTAAAATCCAACGGGTTACTTCTTGGTATAATCGTGCCTCTGTCCGCGATTGTTCAGATTGACAACTTGTCTCGATAACTTGTTGTATGTAGAACAAAATTTCTTTTACTTGGACTGAGTTCTTCCACGTTACACTCTCCAGTTGGTCCAGAGATACAACTGTTTGATACTCGCCAAATAAAAATTCCCTTTTTAAAGCGTGATAACCGCAAATCGCACCTGAGACCATGTTTCCATCTGATTTAGTGGGAATATCGCTTATGAGGATAATGTATCGTCTATGTTTCGAATTTATCCAGCACAAATCTCGAAGTACTTCATTTGGAAGGAAGAGAAGTACTTCTGTTGAAAGTGTCGTTGCCTTCAATTGCTGAATGGTAAGATCGCTTAAACGTGCCACAGTCTTGTATTCAGAACTGTTGGTTGTCATGACTCAAGAAAACGCAATATGGTTGCACGACTAAATTTGAGTACAGAATCACCTCATCTTCACGGTCCAAAGTGTAGTTGTAGGAATCAAACAACTACAATGCAAATTCCGTTCAAATCAAATTCCCATTCGGGCTCTAAGTTATCTTTACCCTGAAGAAAATGTACATATTCTTTACAAAAGCTCGCTTGAATTAATAATGAATAAGTAAACTGTGTTAGTTAATTAGATCAGAGTTATTGCGGTCAATTATCGACTAGTAGGAGCCAATGAATAATTTTTGTAAGGATCTAATGAATTGTACGCTTTTCACCATATGGGTAAATCTCTTGTACGTTAAATTACTTGAACCCACAAGTAACAAATGTTCCAGCCTGCAGAGCAGGCATAATTTTGGCGGGCGAGTGCTCGGTGAAAATTATGGCTGGTATCTTTGATTTTTACAGTAGAGGAAGGCTGGAGAGAGAAAGAAATTTGTACCAACTTAAAATCAAACAATGGCCACTCGAATAAACGATCGCGAGCTTCTTAAAATTAACTCGTCCTGATAAGACACCTTTACCTTAGCTCTGAGCCTTAGCCCGCGCAGATAGAGAGAGACCGGAGACTAATCTATTACCAGTCCGTTCTCGATCATTCCGGTGCTATCGCAGGAAACAAGATGGAGTGTTTGTTGGCTAGTGCTGTGGCTCTCGTTTTCTCTTGCTTTTTTGAGGTATCTTTTGGTGAAGAGACCACGAAAGGTTTGTCTGAATGTCTTTTGTTTACAAATGTACTCCATTATCTCTGAAGTTCCTGCAAGTTTCCAGCTTTTAACAGCTGGAAACGGCGCGACGAGTTGCACAATTACCAGTGTTAGCTGTTTGGTCAGTTAGCGGAAAGTAGGAGACAGAAACATTTTGTTATGTTATGAGAGTTTATTTCTTTCAGATATATCGAGTGCCCATTAAAACTCGGTTATCTGAAGCTCATTTAGACGATTTTGGAAGGGGTTTTGTTATTATATTTGTCACGGTGGATTAAGTAGCTCTTAATTTTTCAAGAGTAAATAATACTCTTTTGACCGGGTATGTGTTTCACTCTAATTAATACAGACAAATTCTCCTGTGAAAAATAACTTCTCAAAAAATGTTCGTTCATCTGGAGACATCTGAAAACGCCTACTCTACAACTGAGCGTTTCGAAAATGCTAAATAATTGCACAATGTTTATTCTGGGGCAACTTTTTTTTGCATCCACCCACCCCTGCTTAGTTCAAGGTTTAGCAATAATAACGCAAACATGGATGCAAGTGTATTTTATAAGGAAGAGTGAGCGAGTAAGAATTCTTTTGAACACAAAGTTTGTCTTTACTTTGATGCAAATTTTCCTTGGGGTTGATAATTTTCCAATTTTGTATTTCATTGTCTCTTATTATTTTTAGAGATCTGGAACCAAGTAAGACCTGTATGATCAAAATTAATCTGGTTTTGAAATTTGAAAAATGTGGAAAAAATTTGAGACATAATTTATATGTTTATTTCTCAAAATATGCTAAACCTCAAAAGGTTTTAGTGTTGTCTAATGAGTGTTTTGTTGAAGTGTTGTTAAAATTCATTTTTCCTATATTAATGTTTTTTTTTTTTTTATCACATCAAGGAGACCCATTGATTTCCCAAAGTACTGCTACAAAACTGGTGGCTTTCACAGCAGTCACAGTTTGTCTGGTGGTACTTATTAAATGGCATTTTGGTGGAGGAGTGTGCAAGAGTAAGGTGAGATTAGATGGTAAGACTGCATTTTAGCAGAGATAATAAAGATTAGAACATACACTGTGCTGGTTTACAATTGACTCACCACTACCAGTTACAGTAAACTTGCCACTTGTGGTAAAGTGAGTTGTTGATGATCATTGTTCAAGGTTCTTTCTCTGGATTTCACTTTGTTTATATGCACTTATAATTTTTCCATCATTCAAACCAAAAAAAAAAAATAATAAAATAAAAGATGTAAGCTTTCACATGATGTAAGTTTAACATTTAACAGTTAACATTCCATACTTGAGACACTGGATATGGCATCTGAGTCAATTTGCAACTGGTAGCAAATTTGTCATAGTGGGGAATTTGCCAGATACCACTGTGCTTAGTGTGAGAAATTTACATGGCCAACATGTCTGTGGTGTAGATGAAATTTATACAAGTTCAGACTTAAGCTAACAGTGGTTACTGATCCATGGAACTTGGCATGTAGAATCTTATTAGTTTATAGGTGTTGTAAAACAGTGATGTGTGAACATTCATTTGCCATGGTTTTTTGACAGCTTGGGTTCAGCTCAAGTTCATCCTATCTCTGTTATACCCTGATGAATATAAAATTAATCTTAATTTAAATGATTGGAAGTTCTTTTTTTATGCTTTACCATTTTACTTTTTTTTTTAGGTAAGACTGTAATTGTAACAGGGGCAAACACTGGAATAGGAAAGGAGACTGCTTTGGATCTAGTTAAGAGGGGTGCTAAGGTCATTTTGGCTTGTCGAGATGAACAGAGAGCCACAGATGCAGCAAAGGACATTATTGCAGAGACTGGAAGTGACAAAGTCCATGTTAGAATTGTTGACCTGTCTTCCTTTGAATCTGTAAGAGCCTTTGCCAAGCTCATCAATGAAACAGAAGAAAGACTGGACATACTGGTAAACAATGCAGGACTTGGGGGAAATTACAGGTTGACTGAGGATGGATATGAAAGTGTATTCCAAGTAAACTATCTCAGCCATTTTCTTCTGACCCTACTTCTGTTGGACAAAATGAAGAAATCAGCACCAAGTCGCATTGTAAATGTCTCATCCCTGGCACATGAACAAAGGAATGCTGAACTCCAGCTTGAGGATTTTAAATTGTCCAAGGAAAAGTTCAATGGATTTCAACGTTATGCTCAATCTAAGTTGGCCCAGGTGGTTTTCACAAAGGAACTGAGTCGAAGACTGGAAGGTGAGTGAAATGTTCCGGGGTACAGATCACCAATCAAACCACAGAAATAAGTTGTTGTGATCACATGTGCGATTTTAATGACTTGTTAACAAACTTTTCCTTTTCTACAACTTGAAATTTACTTTGTGGAAATATATTATATTTCAATTAATGATAAAATGTGTAATCTCAAGAGGTACTGGCAGGTGTTACTGAGAGTAACAAGGATTTGATAGGTGTTTATTAGCTCTGGCAAATGGGCTCTTTTCAATTAGTTTTTTGCCTCCCTTTAGGAACTGGAGTGACAGTTTATGCTCTTCATCCTGGTGCTGTCACGTCAGACATTTGGCGAAACTGGAAGGCTTTGAAGAAACCTTATATACGACCATTTGTAATGCTATTGATGTTTCTCCTCTTCAAAGACTGCAAGCAAGGAGCACAGACTAGCATCTACTGTTCTGTGGCAGAAGAGCTGGAGGGTGTCTCTGGCCTTTACTACAGCGATTGTAAAGTCAAAAAGGGTAACAAACTGGCTAAAGATCCTGGTTTGGCCAAGAAGTTGTGGGATGTTAGTGAGAGAATCACTGGAGAAAGCTGGAAAGATTAAACTTTAGTGAAACATTTTCTTAGTTAACTTAAGTTGTCTTTGTAGCTTTGTGGTATGATGTCGGTTAATTAAATTTTGTTTATCAAGACCTTACATTTAGGTAGAAAATGTGGTCTGTTTGTCCCACATTTGCCATAATGAAAATAATAACGTTTTTTTGTACACATGTTTATGTTTACTCCTTTTTAAGTCATATTCGTGAAATTTTTTTTTCAAAACTGTCGTGATATGAATGGCAGCAGAGCAACATGGAACAAGCTCCGAATTTGTTCCCCAATGTTTGCCTTATTCTTACAAATTAATGTTTTTCCTTTTCAATAGTAACGAAATTTTTCGTTGTAGCTGAACATAATTTTGCTATCATTTCTACGAGCGACTGAAGCAATTAAACACAATTATACCACGTTTCCATTGCGACGCTTAGCAATATGCTTACCGTTTATCGTACTTTACATATTCAATTTCTCTGAAAAATTTCCGACAGGAGATGGTTTGTTCACTTCAAGATATATGTATCTGCTACATCCAAAAACTTCCGAGTTGAGCCAAACTATGCAATGGCTGTTGAACCAGGTTACATCGCAAGACAGATTTTTATTTCTCGGGTTGAAGAGTCACCCGTTGTATTTATTCATTCTCGATCCACGATTAAGGACGGAAATTTTCAGCGCGGAATCATTTGCGGATTTCACGTTGCAAGGAAAACGTATTTGTTAGGTGTATTCGAAGGTTGCATTTGCCAAGATTCTCGAAGTTTAGCACAATGGTCACCATTGCATTCTGAGGTAAATAAGAAACCGGGGGCTAATCTGGCCTTGAATTTCGCGTGCATTAGATGCTCCATAACGAACGATATGGGCAAAATTCCGTTCGGTTTATTTAGTTAGAAATGATTGCTTTTATCTCTAAATATTCCGCAGTGGAAAAAAGTATCATGCAAATTCTTAATCAGGTGATTTTACGTCGTCTGTTTCAATTTTTTTTTGCCAAAACGAGGCCAAACGTTTTTGGGTTTAGTATCGACGTTTGTGAATCACGTGGATTTTTTTCAGTTATAAAAACTAGTTCTGTTATCACTGCATTTTACATATTATGCCTCGAATCTAATCGTGTTTAACATCACGAAAGGACATGGGACCTGGGACATAGAACTCAGCTGCAAATATCTCATTGCCTCATTGCGATCTGTGTTTTAGAAAAGTAATTTCAAAGCAAAACAAATAGGAAAAATTCCTCTTAGTTTGCGTGGGAAACGTTTGATTCCGTATTATCCCATACTATTCTGTAGCAAAGCATTGGTCCCCAAAGAAGATTTATTGTTTTCGCTATTGTTTCCATCTTCCAAGTAACAGCTGCTATGACAAAGTACGTTGTTATTTGAAAATATTACTCGGTTTACAATGTTAACACCAATTCTGAATGCTAGTTCAAAGATGTCGCGGAGAATTTTCCAGGAAATCATTACTAATGCAAAGTTTTGTACCTTCCCTAACTTTTCACTTCTCCTAAATCTGCTCCTTATAGTTGCACCGAGGTAATTACTGAGTCCCTAAGCAGCGGCAAAAGCTGTGACGAGAGTTATCTTATAGACCATGCATGGTAAACAGAGTTAGTTACGTGGTATAATTTTTCCGCATAAGTCTCCGATGACATCGTGTATTTTGTTTTAAGCCTTTTGATGCCGAACTTATTCAAACTCAAAAAGAGAAAAAAGTAGTTTTAATATCAAAATAATTGATAGATAATTCTCACCGGTCCTTCATGCAAATGTTAAGCGATCTAGAGGTAGGTGGGTAGGAAAGACCGGTTAATTAACTCTAAAAAAAATGTTGTTAGTTGTCTTTAATAATCGCGATTGACCGTGCCTATGTTTGGCAGCGTATGTAACTCATGTTAAAGTGCCAGTGTAACAGTGTGATCGCATCTCGATCAGGCAATGCTATCTTTTTGGTTGATCATGAATGTTTCAAGTAGTCGATCGCAGGCTGTCAAAATCTGATGGCCATGGTCCATCTTGAAGATCATGGCGACAGATCTTTATTTTGAGCGTCAGAATGAATCTTTCCACGGCTGTAGGATTCGGCCTGTCCTTTATACCTTTCTCAGGAGAGTTCAATTCAAACAACTGGCGAACTACCTTTCTGATCCAGTAGGACTAAAATGATTGTCTTTGTAATTTTCCTAATTGCATAACCATCTTCACGCTTATTGTTTCTCTTTGTGCAAATTAAAGAAATTCTCTGGTAAATTTAAGCTCAAGGAAGTAATTGTTCTTTAAAATTCAAACGAGTTATTTCTTGGTATTATCGAGCCTCTGTCCGTGTTTGCTCAGTTTGACAACTTGTCTCATTCAAATTTACCAGTCTTGTTTCGGTAACTTTTTGTATTCAGGACAAAATTTCTTTTACTAGGACTGAGTTCTTTCACGTTACACTCTCCAGTTGGTCTAGAGACACCACTGTTTGATATTCGCCAAATAAATACTCCCTCTTTAAAGCGTGATAACCGCAAATCGCGCCAGAGACCATGTTTCCATCTCGCCGGATTTAGTGGGAATATCGCTTATGAGGATAATGTATCGTCTATGTTTCGAATTTATCCAGCAAAAATCCCGAAGTACTTCATTTGGGAGGAAGAGAAGTACTTCTGTTGAAAGTGTCGTTGCCTTCACTTGCTGCATGCTAAGATCGCTTAGACGTGGCACAGTCTTGCATCCAGAACCGTTGGTTGCCATGACTCAAGAAAAACGCGACAAGGTTGCACGACTAAATTTGAGTACAGAATCACCACATCTTTCCGGTCCAAAGTGTAGTTGTAGGAGTCAAACAACTCATTGATTAGATCAGAGTTATTGCGGTCAACTATCGACTGACAGGAACAATTAAACAATTTTTGTGAGGATCTAATCAACTATACGCTTTTAATCATATGGGTAAAACTCTTGTGCGTTCAATTCCTTGAACCTATAGGTAACAAATGTTCCAGCCTGCAGAGCAGGCGAGTGCTTGGTTATAGCTGCCATCTTTGAATTTTTACAGCAGAGGAAGGTTGGAGAGAGAAATAATTTTGTACCAACTTAAAATCAAACAATTGGCCAGTCGAATAAACAATCGCGAGCTTCTTAACGTTAAGACGCCCTGACACCTTTACTTTGTTGTGCGTTAAACCGCGCAGATAAAGAGACCGGAGACTAATCTATTACCAGTCCGTTTCGGTTATCCCTGCTGTCATGGTATGAAACGGAAATAGAGAATCTGTCGGTTAGTGCTGTAGCCCTCCTTTTCTCCAGCTTTTTAAAGGTATCTTTAGGTGAAGAGACCATGAAAGGTTTGTATTTATGTATGTTATTCACAAATGTACTTCAATTATTTCAGGAGTCCCTGCAAGTTTCCAACTTATAACAGCTGAAAACGGCGCGACGAGTGGCATCCGTTGGTAGCTGTTTTCGTTATTAGGAGACAGAAACATTTTGTTATGTTCTGAGAGTTTATTTCTTTCGGATACATCGAGGGCCCATTAAAACACAGATACCTGAAGCTCAATTAGACGACATTGGATGGGGTTACGTTGTATTTGTGAATTGGGTAGATCTTAATTTTTCAGGAGTAAACAATACTCTTTTGACTGGGTCTATGTTTCACTCTAATCCAGATAATTCTCCAGTGAAAAATAACTTTTCAAAAAACTTTCGTTCATCTGGAGACATCTGACTTACGACACATTGTTTTTTCTGGGGCAAGTTTTTTGCATCCACCCACCCCTACTTAGTTCGAGGTTTAACAATAATAACTCAAACATGGATGCAATTGCACTTTATAAGAAAGAGTGGGCGAGTAAAAATTATTTGGATCACAATGTTTGTCTTTTCTTTGATGCAAATTTTTCTTTGAGTTGAAAATTTTCCAATTTTGTATTTCATTGTCTCTTATTGTTTTTAAGAGATCTAGAACCAAGTAAGACCTGTTAGATCAAAGTTAATCTGGTTTTGAAATAAAAAAAATATGGAAAAATTGAAACACAACACATAATTTATATGTTTGCATCTTAAAGTATTTTAGAATTCAAAAGGTTTTTATGTTGTCTAAAGAGTGCATTTGATTATTTTTTGTAGAAAATGTACAATATAAATATTAAATATTATTATTATTACTATTTTATAACAACTTTATTTAAATAATAACATATAACATATTATTATTAAAAAAGGGTTATAGAAGGGAGGAACTTAATCCTCATTGTAAACTATACCCCAGATATAAAAATTTAATACTATGCAATATACATATACATACTGAAACATTTTACATACAGGCATATATCTATATAAATATAAAATCTAAATAAAGAAGACATATCTAAGATAACTATTTTGTTTAAGATTATAACTAAATAATGTATAATACATAGAATAATTTAATTTTTAGTCATAGGCCTAGTTAAAAAATGTTGATTTAAGAGCTTTCTTAAAAGCATTAATTGAGTCAAGTTCAACTACTGATGATGGTAAACTGTTCCATGTGTCGATATGTTTTATTAATATATAGATTTAGGCAAGCCTAAAAGCGGAGCTCGCTTTTTTTTTTCCTGCACGTCTCTTCAACAAAACTAAAGCCCCTACTATGGTAATATTAATGGTTTTCATTCGCAACTTCTCTGTGTCTGTGTAGAGGACTGATTATAAGATAGTGCCCGTGGTACAGTTGGCCATGCATGCTAAAAGTAGCACCTTGTATGGTCGGTTGTATGGTCATACATCCAAATTTTTCCGGCTTGATGGGTTACTACTATTTTGTATAATTATGGGACTGTGCTCTGCGAGCTCTGCTATTATGAGTATTTTATCGAAGTGTAATGAAATGTCATTTTTCTTACAATCATTCTTTTCTTTGATCACACCAAGGAGATACATTGATTTTCCAAAGTACTGCTACAAAACTGGCAGCTTTCACAGCAGTTACAGTTTGTCTGGTGGGACTCATTAAGTGGCATTTTGGTGGAGGAGTGTGCAAGAGTAAGACAAGATTAGATGGTAAGACTGCATTTCAGCAGAGTTAATAAAGATTAAAACATACACTAAGCAGGTTTACAATCAACTCACCACCACAACAAACTCACCACCACCAGCTGTAGTAAACTTGCCACTTGTGGTGAAGTGAGTTGTTGACATTAAAGGCTCTTTCTTTGGATTTCACCCTGTTTGTGTGCACTTTTAATTTTTCCATCATTGAAACCAAAAAATGATAAAATAAAAGACGTAAGCTTTCACATGATGTAAGTTTAACATTTAACAGTTAAAGATCCATATTTGAGACACTGCACATAATGCTTGAGTCAATTTGCCACAGGTAGCAAATTTTTCAAAGTGGAGAGTAACCTGATACCACTGTGCCTAGTGTGAGAAATTTACTTGGCCAACATGTCTGTGGTGCAGATGAAATTTATACAGGATCAGACTTGAGCTAACAATGGTTACTGACCCATGGAACTTGGCACACAGAATCATTATTTTATAGCTGTTGTAAAACAGTGATGTGTGAACATTCAGTTGCCATGGCCTTTTGACAGCTTGGGTTATGCTCAAGTTCATCCTATCTCTGTTATACTTTGATGAATATAAAATTAATCTCAGTGCAAGACAGCTAGTCCTCATGATGGATACCACAGTTTAATTTACATATGACAACAATTTATGTTTATTTAAAATGCTGCCTTTCAGCAAGACTGACAACAAAAATAAATAAAATATCTATCACTGCTTGATGTAATCTGTATACCTCTGCACAGAGATCAGTTACAAATTTGTACCAAGGTTTTGCTGACTTTGCCATTTTCTTGTAGGTAAGACTGTTATTGTAACAGGGGCAAACACTGGAATAGGGAAGGAGACTGCTTCAGACCTTGCCAGGAGGGGTGCTAAGGTCATTTTGGCTTGCCGAGATGAACAGAGAGCCACAGATGCAGCAAAGGACATTATTGCAGAGACTGGAAGTGACAAAGTCCATGTTAGAATTGTTGACCTGTCTTCCTTTGAGTCTGTGAGAGCCTTTGCCAAGCTCATCAATGAAACTGAAGAAAGACTGGACATTCTGGTAAACAATGCAGGACTTGGGGAGTATTACAGGTTGACTGAAGATGGATATGAAAGTGTATTCCAAGTAAACTATCTCAGTCATTTTCTTCTGACTCTACTTCTGTTGGACAAAATGAAGAAATCAGCACCAAGTCGCATTGTAAATGTCTCATCCAAGGCACATGAAGGAAGGAATGCTGAACTCCAGCTTGAGGATTTTAAATTGTCTGAGGAAAAGTGTGATGCATTTCAACGTTATGCTCAATCAAAGTTGGCCCAGGTGGTGTTCACAAAGGAACTGAGTCGAAGACTGGAAGGTGAGTTACATGTTCTGGAGTACAGATCACCAATCATACCACAGAAATAGGTTGTTGTTATCACATGTGCGATTGTAATGTCTTGTTATCAAACTTTTCCTTTTCTACAACTTAAAATTTACTTTGTGGAAATATATTATATTTCAATTAACAGATGTCGCTGAGAGTCTAGGAATTTATTGTTGTTTATTAGCTCTGGTAAATGGACTCTTTTAAATTGTTTTTTTGCCTCCCCCTAGGAACTGGAGTGACAGTTTATGCTCTTCATCCTGGTGTTGTCAGTTCAGACATTTGGCGAAACTTGGAAGTTTTGAAGAAACCTTATATACGACCATTTGTAATGCTCGTGATGTTTCTGTTCTTCAAAGACTGCAAGCAAGGAGCACAGACTAGCATCTACTGTTCGGTGGCAGAAGAGCTGGAGGGTGTCTCAGGCCTTTACTACAGCGATTGTAAAGTCAAAGAGGTTAACAAACTGGCTAAAGATCCTGGTTTGGCCAAGAAGTTGTGGGATGTTAGTGAGAGAATCACTGGAGAAAGCTGGAAAGATTAAACTCTAGTGAAGCATTTTCATAGTTAACTTAACTTGTTTTTGTAGCTTAGTACAACTGCGTAGCCTTTTAAGACACGTGAACTGTAATATCATCAATGAAAGGAAGTAGGTCATAATGTTTTATGAGAGCTAAGAGGTAGTTTGATGGCCTTATAAAGTTTAGCAAATCATTCCATGAGTTAGCAAAAATGACTCTTTATCAAGAGGGGAAGTCCTGGTACTGTGTTACAGCTTAGGCCCTCCAAGCTGGTGCAGCATGACATGACCAAAGTTATAGAGCTGTTGTAGGCTGTAGCATAGAGATCTGGTAGAATGACATCTAGTATTCTCCAAAGAGTGTATTGAGAAAATGACTTCAAAAATGTGCCAGTACTACACACACCAGCCCATTGATAACACTTACAAGTTTAATGATTTTAGATATATGAAATTCATACATTTGCACTGCGGTGAAGAAACAAATATAAGAGATCCTTACAGCTAAGAACACTACTAAACTAGTAGTTGAAATAAGACCTGAAAAAAAATTTTCAGGCCTGTACAGGATTTGAACCCATGACCTCTGTGATACCGGTGCAGCGCTCTACCAACTGAGCCAACAAGTAAACTGGGTGCTGGTCAATATGTTGGGTCCAAATAAACCATCCAAGTGATGAATAATGATTTTAGATATATTAAATTCATATATTTGCACTGAGGTGAAGAAACTTACACAGTTATTCCTGTCACACCCCTCTTGCACAACACAGCAAAAAAAAGGGAATCTGTTTAGGCATCTTTAATGAGGAGAGTCCCTGGAGTGGAAGAGAGGGTTAAAAAAAACAACTGAAATGATTGAATGGATAAAACCTTGTGATCATATGACAACCAAGTGTCAGTCAGCAGCTCGCCATGCAGGCACAGCATGGAGGCCTCAACACAGGAGGTCAGCTAAGTTATTTCCCAAGGAATATGAACCCTACTCTAGACTTTGAGTCTACAAAGATATCCCAAATCAAGATGCTAAAAAGTTAAATTGTAAACTCACCTTTGCCCCTCCCCCCTCTCCCACCTTTTCTAGGTAAACAAGAGGGGTAGAGTGGAAGAAATCAGGTTTGCAGGTCAGGGTTACCGAGCTGACTTTGACGGTCGTGTACGCGAGTCGTTAGAAACGTCAAAACTGGGACATTTTGAAAGCAAACTGCGGGTTAGCGTCAGTTTCATGGGGAGGATAGAGTTGTTAGTGAATCGAAATGAGACTAAAGTAAATGTGCTTGAATTCTGATTTGCTAGATTTGAGGCCGCCTGGTCATTTTAAGATTGGATTTTTTGCTTCTCGGATCACAGGTGACCCAAGCGCCAGCTGTGAGATTATCATGCGAAATAACAGTCATGGCGAAATATTTCAAGAGTTTGTATGGGAATATTTACGACTGCTCTAACAAATTAAAAATAATAATTCAAATTCTCAATAAAAATATCTCACCTTACTTCCACAGCGTATCGCTTATCTGACTGCTTACTTTGTTGAAATGAACCCATTTAAGTGAGTTATCCATCTCTAGCTAGGTTTACTACGTACATAAGAAAAGCCCTGAAGCTTTTTATATGTATGTAGTAAACCTAAAATGGATAACTCACTAAAATGGCTTCTCTTTCTGTTCTTTATGTCACAGCTGGAGCTTGGACCGCCTGTGTTCGGATCGGCCGGTGTGCAGCCTTGTCCTTCCCTCAGGGGTTGTAACCCTAGAAATGGATAACTCACTGAAACGACCTCATTGCAACAAAGTAAGAGGTAACAAAACAAGTAATGCTCTTTGAAAGTAAGGTGAGGTATTTTTATTGAGAATTTGACTGTTTTTTTATTCCTAAGGGCAGTCGTATATATTTCCTTTCTATTATTTTTTCCCCTCACTCTTTTTGCACAAGATGATCATTTTACAGCTGGAGCTTGGGATGCCTGTGAGTGGTCACGTTTATCACAAGAGCTAGTGTTAAAACGAGAATGGCGGCTAAGTTACCGGTAGCGGTTGTTTTCCTTTGGCTCTCTTGCTGTGTGTTGGTGACCTTTAGTGAAAACATAGACAAAGGTTTGTTCTCAATCAAATGGTACTCAAGAAGAGCCCAATTTAACATCAACTTTCAAAAAACTGACGATCGTCCTTCCCAGCGTGACAGATAACTTGACCTTGAAGGCTTGTCCGCGTGACCTTGTTTTGTTGTTGTTTTTTACTATTAATTCAACTGAATAATATAGGATTATCGAGTAATCTTTTATTTTTGGTCAATTGTTGGATTGGCCTTCTCTGTTTTTGTCCCAAGGTGGGTGGGTTAGAATTTTTGTTTGGTGCAAACTAAGAAAGCTATTGTCAGCACAGGCGGCCCAAGCTCACGTCTCGAGAAAAAGCCAACGATGAATTCATGAACGCGTCACGCGTTGTGTGACTCGGTGTTTAGTTACGGGAGGAACCGTTGAAAATTTGAACACGTTATAAGGCATAGTATGGGGAACGACATATAGTCGATTTACAACGATAAATATTTCGAAATCTGAATATTTTACACGTAAAATCAATAAAAACTTACTCATGCCCTGTGTATCCGTCGTAGTTTCTAGCGATTTCTGCTGTTTTAAGCTTGCTTTACCATCACTGTTAACCATGTCAACATGGTTAACAGTGATGGTAAAGCAAGCTTAAAACAGCAGAAATCGCTAGAAACTACGACGGATACACAGGGCATGAGTAAGTTTTTATTGATTTTACGTGTAAAATATTCAGATTTCGAAATATTTATCGTTGTAAATCGACTATATGTCGTTCCCCATACTATGCCTTATAACGTGTTCAAATTTTCAACGGTTCCTCCCGTAACTAAACACCGAGTCACACAACGCGTGACGCGTTCATGAATTCATCGTTGGCTTTTTCTCGAGACGTGAGCTTGGGCCGCCTATGTTGTCAGTAGAAGCTTCCTTTGTGTTATCGGCACACGGCTAAACTGGTGTATTCTTCTCAAGGAGGAACACAAGGTGAATCTCTTGACCCACAAACTATTATTTCAAGACTGCTGGTTTTCACAGCAGTAACAGTTTGTTTGGTAGTGCTTACGAAGTGGTATTTTGGTGGAGGAGTGTGTAGAAGCAAGGCAAGATTAGATGGTAAGTCAGAGTGAATGTAAATTGCGGAGATAATTTTATTTAATGTACGCACTGTAAGGGTTTTGCTTTCATTTATGTTAAGGCTGATGCGTTGATGTCAATAACCAGTGTCATCACAAAAATCATCTAAGTTCTGTTGGCACCATCTTTTTTTATTTCCTACAGGACTACCTCGAAGGTAGTTTTCTTCTGTCCATACTTAAGAGCAGTATTCTGATAAGGGTGTTCATGTTTAAGTTCTCCTGCAGTAAAAAATTTTCTACTCGTTCGCTAATGATTTAATGTCATATTTAGCCAAAAAGCATTATACCAGTTGGCGGGACACTTTGGAAAATAAGTTATTGTTTTTATTTAATTTTTTAAACTGTGATTTCTCATTTCAAACATCTGTCATTACGCACCTGATTGTGCTGTATTGAGAGAGCTGTATTAAATTATAAAGTGTTGGCATTTTCTCACCAGTGGGACTTTGTTCCTTGGATTGTGCGAGAGATTATTTTCTATTTTGAAAATTCTTTTAGGCTTGTATGGAGACTGACTACAATTTTCACGATTGGGAATTCTTTTTTATGCTAACTCTAGATACCATTTTTTAGGCAAGACTGTAATTGTAACAGGGGCAAACACAGGAATAGGAAAGGAGACTGCTTTGGATCTAGTTAAAAGGGGTGCTAAGGTCATTTTGGCTTGTTGAGATGAACAGAGAGCCACAGATGCAGCAAAGGACATTATTGCGGAGACTGGAAGTGATAAAGTCCTTGTCAGAATTGTTGACCTGTCTTCCTTTGAGTCTGTGAGAGCCTTTGCTTGGCTCATCAATGAAACTGAAGAAAGATTGGACATTCTTGTAAATAACGCTGGCTTTATTGGGTCTTACCAATTGACTAAGGATGGATATGAAAGCATATTCCAAGTAAACTATCTCAGCCATTTTCTTCTGACACTACTTCTGTTGGACAAAATGAAGAAATCTGCACCAAGTCGCATTGTAAATGTCTCAGCCTTGGCCCATGAATTTAAGAGTGCTAATCTACAACTGGATGATTTTGTTCTTTCGAAGGAGAAAGTCAGCCAGGGATTTGAACGTTATGCTCAATCAAAATTGGCCCAGGTAGTGTTCACAAAGGAATTGAGCCGAAGATTGGAGGGTGAGTTAAATTAGTTTGTTCCACAGTGTAATCAATATTGTCAATATGCTGGAAGGTTGTGGGCAAATAAGAAAAAGTTTGTGACCAGGTTATTGTGCATGTAAGGCTGTTTTGTCTGATCACACACATGACTGGAAACTATGTATTCAAAATGTCTAAGGAGTTCCATGAAATTTGGGTGAATCTGGCAACAAATTCTAAATGAGAATCAGTATATATAACTCCCAAGTTCTCATTAGTAATTCTCCTTACTGTCTGTCTTATAGTTCTTGTGATGTTAGTTTGGAGAATTTGGTATTGGATCAACTAATAATCCCCTAATTGATAGTTTTCTTTATTCTCATCACTTTTCTGCTTGACTTTGTATTGATATGTAAGGAGAAATCCTGTCTTGGTGGCTCATGAGACCTAAAGGGTTAAGTGGCAAGCCATGTATTCAATTCCACTCAAAAACTGGGGAATGGTTGTTGTACAAATGTTTTGGATGGTTAAGTCTGAATGATAAGGAAGTAAGAAAAGAAGAACAGTAAGCAATAATTTATTGTAAAAAAATTTCAATTATTTTGAAAATAATTTTTTTGAGAAAAAAAATCCAAATGAGAGAAAAACTGAAGCATTGGATTTTTGCCTTGCTGATTCTCCAGTTTATATTTCACAATTTTAATTTGTTTTCAGTTGACACTTAGAACTAGAACTAGCATGAGGTATCAAGATGTTCCTTATGAATATTATTTTTCTGGTATTTTAGGAACTGGAGTGACAGTTTATGCTCTTCATCCTGGTGGTGTCAAGTCAGACATATGGCGGTACTTACCTATTCTGGAGAACCCGTTCCTTAAACCATTTGTAATGATTATTTCATTTCTGTTCATGAAAGATTGCAAGCAAGGAGCACAGACAACCATCTTCTGTTCAGTGGCAGAAGAGCTGGAAGGTGTCTCTGGCCTTTACTACAGTGATTGTAAAGTCGGAGAAGGCAATAAACAGGCAAAAGATCCTGGTTTGGCAAAGAAGTTGTGGGATGTCAGTGAGAGGATCACTGGAGAAAGCTGGAAAGAATAAGATGAAGATGAACATCTTTGTAGCTAATTATTGGTACATTTCTTGGTACAGTTCTTGAAACCTTGGGTGTAGTGTACATGTAAGAGTTTTGAATTGTTCTAGCCCTGGGTAGTCTATGATGAAAAGTTAATTTTTGAGGATGATAAGAATTTATGGATGTCTTTATCATTAAGATGCTTGGTAATACATTTGTTCACCCTGAAAAAGACTAAAGACCCATAACCTGTGAATTATTACTGCTTTACTAACTGGTGGTATTATGAAAAAGCCAAAATATATATGGATCATGACCACCAGTTTGCTTAAGGTGTTGTTATCCACCCTAGGGGGAGGCAGAAAGGAAGGAGAGAAAATGGGAATATGGAAAGTTTGTGCTAAGGCTTAATTGACACTCTGACCCATTGTGAGATCCAGCTCACTTCCCAGTTTAACCCAAACAATGTCTTTGATTGGGTGGCAAATCCACCCAATGGAGCCACATATTACACTTAAAACAATATTTAGAATCGACAGACAACATCGAGACAGTCCACCATAAATTCACGCACCATTCAAGCTTTCTTGTGTGTTGACATTCCCTATTCAAGACATTTGATGGTGGAGTTGTAATCCCTTTTTATTTTGGAAAGCCAGGAAAACTTACACTATTTGGAAGCACAAACCCCTTTCATGTAAAACAAAGGAGTGTCCCCTCCCCTCCCCTCCCGCCCCACCTGCTTTTGATGAACTCAACGAGAGTTGTTAAAAACAGGGGTGCCAAAGAAATTGTGTCATGGAAGCACCAGCTGATCTCGATTTCGGCCAAAAAATTCTCGAGATCACGAAGCATATTATCTTCCATTTGCAACTAAATTGAGAGGAAACTTTGTAAGACGTGAGCACTATTGTCCCCAGAGCCCATCGTTTGCTTTGATCGGCGCGGACGTCGCGCGCGCAACGTGGTGAGTAGTCAAACTATGGCGGTGTTTTTGGTATTTGCTGTGTTTCTTTCGCTCTCTCGTTATTTTGAGGTAGCCTACGGTGAAAAGACAAACAAAGGTTTGTTCTCAGATGAATCTTACTACAATTAGTTTTTAAACCAAACCCAAAACAATAATAGTCCCTCTCGAGCATAGCGTGACTAACACATTTTAGGCTTTCGTGTTGCCTAATGCTTGCGCGTGTTCGCTGTAAAGAGGTTCCCTTTGACTCAAGGTGCCCCCTCTAGCGCGGATTTTATCTGCATGTGAATTGTCTGCTAAAAAAGCTGATGGCCAACGTGATAGCGTTTTTTTGTCACATATTTTGATTCGCTGAGTCAGTCTCTGATTTTCCTTAGCAAACTTTCAGTTTGGGGTCGGTCAAGTGAAAACTTCTTGACCTCGATCTTTATTAATTAGCTTAACAGCAAAAAAGGGAAAAATCGAATGATCTCTAATTTTATCATAAAGTGGAATTTCTTTCTGTTACTATCTAACGTGTGAGAATCTTTGTACGGTGCAAAGCCAATGACAATGAGCGTTAACTATGTTTTTTTAATCACAGAAGGCGAGCTTCTTAACTCCAAATGTATTGCAACAAGGCTGTTAGTTGTCACAGCGTCAACAATTTGTCTGGCGGTGATCATTAAGTGGTATTTTGGTGGAGGAGTGTGCAGGAGCAAGGCAAGATTAGATGGTATGAGTGCATTGTGAAAAAAAAATTTATAATTTGCCTAGCCCTTATGATGGCCTTTTGGGGTGGAGGTTTAATTACTAATCCCCACAAGGGCGATTTGAGTATATCTCGCCCTGAAAGGTACAGTTTTCGAGCTGTTTTGGTCATAAGAGAGATGTAGATTTTAACCATTTTGCTCTTGATTAGTTATGATTTTCAAAAGACACCATGGGAGAAGATAAATTATTTTGAATTCTGAACTTCAGCTGAAAATGAACATCAGAGAAAGAGAGCTTAACCAAAATATATTATCTGAGCTGAATTTTCTGTAAATTTTACCAATTCTAAGTTTTAAAATCGACATGCAGATAAAAAAGGTATTGGATTCATTTGTAAATCAAGTGCATCTTGCTAGGTTTGATTTTGGGTATGGGGAATGCCCCCACCACACTCCAACACATTATGATGTACCTATAAGCTATACTTTGGTTATAAAGCATGTTAGTTAATCTAAGTTAATAGGTAAAAGAAAAAATCCGGATCAATATCAGTATCTGGGCAACTGCCCACCCACCCCTCCCCAAACCCAACAACAGTCTATTGATAACAAGTTAGGGTTAATGTTGGGTTAGGGGAAGGGTTGGTGGGTAGTTGCCCAGATACTGATATTGATCCAAAAATCCACTAGTGGCAGCATTCTTCTGTGATTGAGTGCATGTATGGTAAAGGCTTCATAAATATGTGCTGCCATGTAAAAGTATTTCATCTAAAGTGTCACAGGAATTTTTTTTCTTTTGTCTCTGGCTGAATGGAGTTATACAGTTTCAAAGTCAATAAGTGGTCAAAATGACAAGTTCGTATCATGGCAGTTTGATGACTGGTGGCAATTAATGAGCTTGGCAATATGTTTCTTTGCACTGACACTCAATTTTATGCTAACACTGCCTTTGTTTAGGTAAGACTGTTATTGTAACAGGGGCAAACACTGGAATAGGGAAGGAGACTGCTTCAGACCTTGCCAGGAGGGGTGCTAAGGTCATTTTGGCTTGCCGAGATGAACAGAGAGCCACAGATGCAGCAAAGGACATTATTGCTGAGACTGGAAGTGATAAAGTCCTTATTAGAATTTTAGATCTGAATTCCTTTGAGTCTGTGAGAGCCTTTGCTAAGCTCATCAGTGAAACAGAGGAAAGATTAGACATTCTTGTGAACAATGCAGGTGAGTATTTAAGAAAACAGGCTGAGAGACTTTAAAGCTTTAACCAATAGTCTTTTATCTAAAATTACAATATGAAGACAAAAACACAAAAACTTTGTTCAAAAAGGAATTATAAATGTTAGAGATCTCTAACCCATTCACCCATAAGTGTGTATGGCTAGCATCTAATTTCTATTTCTAGAATCATGAGAACAAATGAAATGATTGCCAACTTGAAAAGCCTTGATTGTTAAACAAATTCTCCCTGTTGGTGCTATAAGAAATGTATAGAGAATAGTATGGAGAATATGCACAGTGATATTTGAGTGTAAAGGGTTTAAGTTGAAGTTAATTCTCCATAAAATATCATTTCATAGGGATTGGACTTGGTGCCCCTTACAGGCTGACTAAAGATGGTTATGAAAGTGTTTTCCAAGTAAACTACCTCAGCCATTTTCTTCTGACCCTACTTCTGTTGGACAAAATGAAGAAATCAGCACCAAGTCGCATTGTAAATGTTTCATCCTTGGCACATGAACAAAAGATTGCTTCTCTCCAGCTTGAAGATTTTAAACTTTCTAAGGAGAAGTTTGATAAAGGATTTGGACGTTATTCTCAATCAAAGTTGGCCCAAGTGGTGTTTACAAAGGAACTGAGCCGAAGACTGGAGGGTGAGTAAAAATTAATGTTTGGGTGCTCAAGACAACCAGGTCTAATTATATTGCAACCTAGTGTGGTCCTTTTCCAGACGGTTTGGTTATCAAAGGATTTGGTCTTGGTTTTGGACTTGAGAACAATTATAATGAATATTAGCAGATTGGACCTTGGATTCAATCTGTCTAGAAGTTGAAATTGTGGATTTCTTCACTAATAATGATGTTCAACTTGGTATCTGCTGACCTAGTAAGCTTTTCATTTTTCTTGGCTTAGAGGAAGCCAAAAATCCTTTCCTGTTGTAAAGACCTGGATGGCTTTGAAATTCAGTATGTTATGGGCTGTTTAACTCTCATGTGCTACATTTTCAAAAACCAGCAAAGACAGAGCAACTTTTGGCAAATTTGAAAATGTGTGGTAGTAAGAAAGGTAAAACAAACACAAGCTCATTTTTGGGGAAGTATATTGTGGTACATTTTAATCAAAGTGATGTCATACCTTGATTATGATTTGAATGAAAATTGCAAAACTCTATAAATTATAATTTAAAGTCTATTTAAAGGTTCCACTCGAAGTATCAGAAGAAAATGGAATAGATTAGAATGGTGTTTCTCAAGCAAGTTACATTAGGATCACTGTTGGGAGAACTAAATTAAATTTTTTTTCAACTGATATTAAGGATTATAATGAGGTATCAAGATGGCTCTTATATTGATGATTCTTCTTCCTTTGTTTTAGGAACTGGAGTGACAGTGTATGCTCTTCATCCTGGTGGTGTCAATTCAGACATTTGGCGCCACTATAAGTTCCTGGAGAATCCATTCCTGAAACCATTTGTAACCCTGATTGCATATTTGTTCTTGAAAGATTGTAAGCAAGGAGCACAGACATCAATCTACTGTTCAGTGGCTGAAGAGCTGGAAGGTGTTTCAGGCCTTTACTTCAGTGATTGTAAAGTCAGAGAAGGCAATAAACTGGCAAAAGATCCTGGTTTGGCAAAGAAGTTGTGGGATGTTAGTGAGAGGATCACTGGAGAAAGCTGGAAATATTAGATATTGTAGTCATGCATGTACATTTCCAAGTAGAAGAGAACCTTTGCTTGTTTTCCAGTGCCAATCAGAGCTTGCTTACAAGCTGTTACTAAGTGACATGGTTTTTCTTTCATGTCTCTTATTTCATGTGTATTGCTTCTCCTCACTCAAGTTCAATGCATTGTCCCTGAAGTAGCTGTGATAGGCATTGCATACATATCAATAAGTCAGAAGGAATAGACTTGATTACTTAAGGCTTATAATTACTAGACATAGAGCTATGTAAGGTTATTACCATATATTTTACATAAACTTATGTTATACAACCTTGGCAAAGTTCTGTTAGGAGCATCGATCATGTCATCATAGTAGAAAGTTGTTATATCCATTTTAGCACCAGTTGTGGCCTGGATAGCATGCCCTCTACTCAGTGGTGTCACATGTTATTTCAGACTTTGGTTTGGCAGTATTATTTGATGTTTAGCTTACATATATCATATTCGAGTTTTGTATTTTTGAAAATAGTGGCTAGATAGTGGCATAGTTATAATAAAGGATGCCTTTTTTCATGTTATTCGCTTTTTAAGAGGAATATTGTGTTGGTTTGACAGCTTGAAGAGTAGCAGGAGATATAAATGGATGTTGAATTTAAATCCAAATTTCTTATTGTGCTTTTTGTGTGGAACTTAAAACAAAAAATTAGTAGGATATAAATATGTATATATATTTTTAATGAGGTCACGAATCCGATCCTACTAACGCATCGACCAACGTGTCGGCCGACACACCCCCGACACTCTACCGACGCCGAGGGGAAAGGAATGAAATACCGTAAACACCCATATCACCGTGTTTTGAAGCTCAATGCTGGAAAAAAAGTTCCTTAGAAAACTGAAGTTAATCATCAGAAAGACTGACTCAAAATTTCGCTGTAACGTTCCGTAAAGCCACCGATTGATCGTTTGACTCTTTCTATTATATTCAACAAAATTAAACCGAATCCCTCCTTGAACCAGTATGACATTGCACTATGAACACTTAAAAACATAGGTTTTGGTTAGTTATACTGGTTATCAGTAGCTCCTTTCCGGCAAACAGCCCGTAGATCTTTTAGAACATAATAACTGTTAAATATTTTCCATCTCCATTCGTCATAAGCTCACTGGGTTGTATGCATGGGTACATTTAAAGGAGGTCGGGGAATCAGTCAATACCAAAGATACTCCTGTTTATTTCCACATCTGAGATCACTATACTTCAAGCAGGGGCAGGACGGCTGTCTTTTCAAGCACAAAATAAATGATGTACAACAAGCAAACAAGAGAGGTTGATTTGAAAAACGTCAGGTTTTACTCACTATTTCATCATGACATTTAGATAAATGTCAAAACCATTTTAGTCATAGCATAGATTGCATGGAATTGTTTGTTGACATATTTCTACCCTCTCTAAAACCGAACCAAATTCTTTCCCAAAACCTTCAAAAAAAGAACAACAAAAAAAAAAGATGAATTTAAGAAAAAGAAAAACCATGCAACTCGGGGAAATTGCCCCTCAAATATTGAAAAAAAACTCCCCTCACAAAATTTAGGCTATTTACATCCCACTCGCCAAATATGCACCTGTAGTGTAGGTAGGGTGTAACCTCTCGAATTGACAGTGTTTCCTGCAACTTCGAAACATTTGCTAGGATGTCAAGTAACGCTCAATTTAGGTTTCACGGGACACCTAAAAGACCGCCGCAGAGGTGACTTAAAGGTAAAGTATATTTTTACACCTAAACGGCATGTCTATGGGACATAGATATGCTAAACAAGCAGCTGTATAGTATTTTTTTGTTTGTACACATCAAACATTTTTGTGTTGGCTTGGAAAGAAGAAATGATCGAACAAGGGAAACAAGGAGTCATTCAAATTTGATTATTTGAAAGTTTTCGGACGAAAGCCATTATTTTAGCTTCTAAAGAGTTCCAAGGAATCCTGAGAGGAAAAAATAATAAGGTCGCCAGGCACTATCACTTCGACCTCAGTCAGGTTCAAGCGCTATAATCAGCAGGTCAGCTGGTAGATTTAGTCTCCATTCCCCCCTCATTTTCTCGAACGCCTGGATTATTGTTGTCGGAAGCTTTCTGCATTATGGCTCAAAGAGGGAAGGTAGTCTTCGTGATATTTCTTTCATGTTACCTCTCAGAAATCTTATCATATGCATCTGGTGAGTGTTATCCGTATATTGCGTAGTTAAGACTTTTGTTTGTACGCGATCTGACATACAAGAAATGCTGTCGCCATACTTAGCATTGTTTCGACTCTGAATATTTCTCGTAAATTTATTTGTGACTTTATCAATTTTTAACTAAAATCTGGCTAATTTTTGTGAAGAAGATTAGTTGGTGTAATTTTGTAGCAGATCGATTCTTGTATGCGTTTCCAATCTGTAATTTTTTAGTATACTAATACCGTAGCCAGCAGCTGTTATTATTTTAATGACAGCTGATTCACGGAAATTTCGTAATACAGACGATTTAGTTAGGAAAATAAGAAAACCTGAATATATTCTATTAAACTTAAGTCATGGAATGGTAAGCTTAATTTAAGTGAAGACTTTCAGTACATTGATACATTAATCTAGGCTAGAAATTTCAAGAGGCTCTGAATCCTCACCAGTATTTGTTAATAATTTATGAGTAACATATACAGTGCACAAGGATATTCATCTTCAATAATCCTTTCAACACTTTCAATGCCACTGCCTTTAATTTTTACATGTGACTTCATGTTAGGAATATACCCACAGCACTAACTTACTTTGCATTGTTTCTAAATATTTCTAAAATTATCAACCATGAGATTCTTAATTGTCAAGGGTGTTTGAAATGCTCAATTGTCTTTTCCCGTTCTGAAAAATATTGTAGATGAATACAGTAGAAGTGTTGTTATGACAAATTCATTTGATGGTTGTCATATGAATTGCGTTCTTAATCACAGGAATTGTTAATTAAGCTAATGGTTGGAACAAAGTTTCTCCCTTTCGTCATTTAAATAATTGTTTTTTGCTCAAAGTTACATGTTAGTTTTATAGATCATTAAGTGTAAGTAACTGTAGGAGAACACAGAATTAAGTTTCTGAGTTGTATAATGTCGTAAAATTCAATAAGATGTACTTTCCCTTCGCTGGTACTAAATCATGTTAATGTACACAATGTTCTTTCATATTAAGGAGCCTCATCTTGTGAGGATCATCATCCAAGGTGTGGCCACTGGGCATCCAAAGGAGAATGCAAGAAAAATGTCAAGTGGATGTCAAAGCACTGTCGATCAACTTGTGGCCTGTGTGCCCAAGGTACAACCACTGTTACATTTTGAATGTTGATCACAACAACAACTACTGGGTTGATGTTTCATTTTTGTTAAAATTTCCCTTTTTGTAGAGGATCTCCTTATTAATTCTCAAATATGAAATACACAAAAAAACATTTTTTGACCTGAAGCGGCTAACTGAGTTTTCTTGTGATATGTCATGGGAACCTGTAGAACTGAGTTCACACTAAATACAGGGTCAAGAGCAGTGAACATTTTAAACATTGAAAGACTCAGCCATCTCCCTTTTTTGAAATCTTTAGGTTATTGATAAACTATTACTTCATTGTTTGACAGTTCTCAAGAGAATTAACAGAAATGGCTTTAGTTTAGACAGTTCGCTGGTTTTATGGTGTTTATATAGAGAGTATTCATAGGTCAAGTGATCCCTCTCACTGCTCTGATTCAACTGTCTTTTATTCAGTATCAATATAGTACATTTACTGTACTATGCTTGTAATTAGTTATGTTATGTTTACTTAGGAAAGTAGTTTTACAAGATGATTGAGTAATAGGAAATGTCCTTACAATAGTAATGCTATGTAACGTAATACACTACTCACAGTGTACTATAGTGTAGCAGAATGGGGAAGAAATCATCAAATGACACCTGAGCTAACTCCCAGAAATCCTGGGTCATTTAAGGGATTTGTTTGTTAATGTGACCTTTTTTGCTATTGCTTACTTGAATTTCCAAGTGTAAACTTGATAAGTGGCATCTTATCCAAATTGAAGACAACAACAGATACATCATTTGGAACAAAATGGTGCAAAATCCATACCTCCTCTAATTTCTAGTTAACAGAAGCAAGCTAAAGAATGCCAAGAGTACAGACAATCCACTCAATAATTCATTTGTATTATGGCATGTAAAACTCTTTAATGATACAATAATTTTGTGTCTTGTCTTTCAATCAAGCTAACGTTCATGATCTGTACAAACAAGCCAAACTGGAGATACATGGAGCTTTTTTTCTGTTCTTTGGTATTGTTGGCATAGTTGTGATAGGAGCGTTCACTAAAATACATTTTGAAGGGCCATCATGTCCAAGTTCAGCAAAGATGACAGGTACCATAAGTATTTCCTTCTTGTTTAAGCTATGGCAAACCTGAAGAATTTGAAAAACCCAACCATTATTGAGGTTTTCTTGTTGGTGCCATGGGTTTATGCTGTTAACAGAGATTGACAAGCTATTATGAAGTTCACTCACACAAACATTTTCGTGAAACCAAAAAATGTTGAAAAAATATCATAAATTTTGTTTTTTTTATCTCTATAATCTTGCTGGCAATCTGTTTTAATCCTCCTCATCTAATTAGCTAACTTTCTTCCTTCTTGGTTTAACTTCATTTTCTTTTTCTAAGTTTCAATTTATTTTGGTCCCCTGACATTTAGAAATAATTTTCACAGCACAAAAAATGACTCAAAACATGATTGCTTCTTAACCCTTTAACTCCCAGATCAAATTTCTCATTTCTCCTTACAGTCAACCATAAAATTCTTGTTAGTTTAGAGAATTAAGTATTGGATCAACTGATTATCCCCAAATTGATATTTTTCTTTGTTCTCATCACTTATCTGGTTGATATTGTATTGATATTGTAAGGAGAAATTCTGTCTTGGTCACTCATGGGATTTAAAGGGTTGAAGGAATGAATTGATCTTTTTTTTTGTACAACATAAGGAAAAACTGTGGTGATAACAGGAGGAAACACAGGTATTGGTAAAGAAACAGCAAGAATCTTGGCTTGGAGAAAGGCGAGGGTGATCATTGGCTGCAGAAACATCACAAAGGGATTACATGCTGCTGCAGAAATCATTGAAAACACTGGAAATAGAAATATAGAAGTGAAAAAATTAGACTTGTCTTGTTTTAAGTCAGTACGAAGATTTGCAGAAGAGATAAATGAAGAAGAACAAAGGGTGGATGTCGTGATAAACAATGCTGGTTACTTTGGGCCCTACTGTACAACAGCTGATGGGCTTGAAAACACAATTCAAGTTAACTATCTTAGTCATTTTTTGTTGTCACATCTTCTCCTTGATAAACTTAAAGCCAGTTCTCCTAGTCGTATTATTAATGTGTCATCAAGGCAGCATGCTGAGGTTTCACAAATTGATGTTGGCAAAGTCCTGTCACAAAAGAAGGAAGGTTATGGAACTATCAGAGCCTACAATAACAGCAAATTATGCCAAGTTCTTTCCACCATTGAGATGAGCAAGAGAATCAAAGGTAATTTAACTATTACTATGGCTGACATTGTTACTTAAAGTTTGAAAAGTAAACTCCAAAATTACACCAAATCACTCCACATGTTTTTTCCATTTCCAAACTAGATCACGTGTCAAAAAATAATTACACTTCATGTATCATGTACTCAAATGCCCTAAAAAGTCACTGTCCTTCAGACCACCACTCAGCCAATGCTTATCCAATTTCTTTAATATAAAAAAACTAGGAGTTGTAGTGACCTCAAGAATGTTCTAGAAGTAGCTGTGTCATGCTGAGTCATCCCTGAATCAATATATAAATAGAATCTGTTGTAATGTTACAGAACGTTCTAGATCCTCAACTGTACCTATAAAAGCTGAGCTTGTAACTAGATCTGGAGAGTAGTTTAGTTGCTGATATAGCCCGTCAGATATCAATAAAGGTGTATGCTGCAGAATACAAGACATCCAAACTTCAGGAGTATCATTACTCCCCCTGGTTGGGATGCCAGTCCATCACAATGTTACTCCTCCCAGCATTTTATCAGGCTTCCCTGACAATTCATCAGTACCCATTTATACTCCTGGGTGGAGAAAAGCACTTTGAAAACAAAGAGTTTTGCTCAAGAACATAACACATTTACCCAGCCAGGTCTCAAACAAGGACCTCTTGACCTAGAGTCCAGTGCACTGACCATGAAGGCACAGCAACTTCTATATGGGTGATAACATTATCATGTATATTATATTGTAAAGTATATGATTGAAAAGAGTCTTATTTTTGTTGTTCTTTTTCTTTGTCTAGGATCAGGAGTCACCGTGAATGCCCTTCATCCCGGGGTTGTTGGAACCGAAATTACAAGGAATTTTAGGATTCTTCAGATGTGGATTATAAGACCCCTCCTTTGGTTTGTGTCATATTTCTTTTTTAAAACAATAAACAGTGGAGCTCAGACGTCCATCTACTGTGCTGTTGCAGAGGAGCTTAAGGATGTTTCTGGGAAATATTTTAAGGACTGTGCAATGGTTGAGTGCAGTGATTTGGCCAAAGATAAAAAAATAGCAGAGGAACTATGGAAGGAAAGCGAAAAGCTTACAGAGTTAGATAAAAAATGACCTCTAGCATGGAATCAAAGCAAGATATCTTTTTAGGGAGTTGTTTTCAAATTTATATCCATGCTTGGTTTTCTTTAAGAAGTTAGCAGCAATTGTCTGTCTCCTGTTAACCTTTTAACTAGTTGGAGTTGATTCTTGATTCTTGATTCTCCCTTCTGGCTGCCATTCATTTCTTAGTGAATAATTAAAGAAATACCCTCTAGCTAGTATTTTTTGCCAGTCCCATCTCTTGTTTGGCAGATAGTGTGTGCTAAGTTGGTCAGTAAGTGTCATTTAAAATATTTATCACTTCAGGGAGTTAAGGATGAAAGTTTACCAAACCTTTTTTCGTTCTTTAAAAGCATTAAATGAATAACAGATAGTAGGGAGAACTGGAAATAAGATCTTAAGAGTTTAATTGGTGAGATTAATTTCCTTGGCCTCCAGAGATATTGGGGGTCGAAACAGAGAAATTGGTACTTGTAATTTTGATGATTTGTACTTTAAGTGCGACAGTTTGTTGCTTTTTAACGTTGATCTAATTACTCAATAGTGAAATGTTTGAAAATTTGAAAATTTTTATCCAAGAGCACCTACTGGGGTTGAAATACAGGGGTTTCAAGTTATCAGGAATCAATTGTCAGGGGTAAATGAATTGTAATAGATTGACACAAATATTATAGATGTGAAGAGATGATAAATGTGGAATGGATCTCAGTTGAGTCTATAAACAAACCTAAACCAACCAAACCAAAAGTTACTCTAACAGCCCATCAGAAGAAAGTAAATTATTACTTAGAACATGGGAAAATGTGAGTAAGGTATGACCCTATTGATTCTGGTTTTCCATCTCATTGGTCGAGAGCATGGGACAAGTTTTCTACACCAATCACAGAGAGAGTTGAAACAAAACAAGTCTCGGATTGCTTTTGACAATTAGCTGAGAATTATATGACAAAAGATTAATTCAAGATTTCCGCGATCTGAAATGACAGAATTTAACCTTAGCAAAAATTGACAACCAAATGAAATAGTATAGTAGTCAATGCCTTGCAAAGTTTGCGTTACCTGATCAGCCTTACCCAGCTGGGCAAGGCGAAATCTGCAGTGGGTTTTTTTACACGTTTCAGCCTTGACAATGATGACATCTCTTTAGCTCTGTTTTATAACAAGATTTCAAGTGTAATATGAAATGTTTTAATGTATCACGAAAGTTTACTTTATGAGTATAAATTATTAAATGTATTTATGCACATCATGTGAATGGTTACCAGAATTTGGAAATAAATATGGTGATTGAAATTTTTGCGATCATTTTCCCGCTTAGATAGCGAAATAGAGTTTAACAGAAACAGTTACATTTGTAGAAGTGGTGCTCAGGGCTCGAGTAACAGCTACGTGTGAAGTTATTGTACTAGAATCTAAAGCTTGTGTCATTATTTCTCCTGGAAATCAAGTCTCGTTCTCTTTCGGTTTATGATGTTTCCAAGTCACTCTTAAAAATACGTTATTCTCGATTCCACAACATCATTACGAGATGGTTTTGTCAGCTTTGTGACTCTTTACAGTGTCCAATTTACATTATCAACCCAGTTGATAAAAGAAAGTCACCTTATGTGAAATCAACCTTTGAAATCAGATGCACTGAATAAAACAAGCTATAAATGAATTATCTGAACTCACTTACAAATGAAAGAAATGTATCGCAATTGGAAGGGAGAAATTCGAATTATACCTTGGGAGTTTGTACAAGGTTTAAAATATGCATACCTTGCCTTCTTCAGCCAGCATACGAGTGCACGATAGAATTGGAAAATAAACAAAAGGGAAGGGATTCTATACACTTCCCAGAAAACTTTCACAGGCAAAAAGCACTTCACGTTATTTTACTAAAGAACCTTAAGCAGTCTTGAAGGTACAACCTATGCTTTTCCCTTTGAAAAAGGTTGTATTTATTATATAGGTGGCAAATTCACATATAATGCCTCCAAAACCTACGTCTCCTGTTCACTTCGAACGAATAATTCCAGATTAGTCCCAACTCTGGCGAGTATAATCTGTGACGTCAGGGGATACAGAAGATTTAAGTGTGACGGGGAGTAGACTGGGGATGACTTGAGTCAGACAGGTGATCTACCTCTAATGTGGTATCACTCAAACCAGTGTCCCATATTAAGATGTTTTGCTAACTAAATAACGTAAAGTAAGACCCCGTATGTGCAGCTTAAATCAGTGCATACACCCATCATATAAACTACCCGTCGAACAAGCTCAGTAAGGCTTTAATTATTGTCTCTGTTTCCGTCAAGTACAACCATTTGAATAAACAAGGCTTAACAAAAACTGCTTAAATTTACCTTACCAATGACAAAAGCATCTATCTGTAATGCAACTGCAACCGTGAGAGTTGAGCTGTCAAACTAACGGTCAAAGCACGAATAATTAGCGTACGGTATTAAGGGATTTCAAGCGTACCGACTTGTTTCACTGAAATGAGTGCGCACCAGGGAAACGGTTTCTACGAAATCCGCCTGGAAAAACCAACTATAAGTCTTTACTTACATCCAATGCAGTCGATCACTGAGAATTGGTCCTTCATCGATTTTAGGTAAAAGCGAAGAGAAAACAAACGTTATTGAATGTTTGAGACACTTCCTTTTTATAGTTTATCAGGGCAAAATATGCAGGACTATTTTTGACGATGCATTACTAAACTGGCTGAAACAATTCAAGCGAAATGCTAAAACAATACCTGTAAGTCCTCTACATCAACGTATCGCTCTTGAGAACGAGAAAAAATTTTTGCAACGGTATTTGCAACGGATAAAGCTTTCCTGGATAACTTTGAGATGTCCTAATAGCTAGGAATAAAAATTCAAAAATGCAGAACTGAAAACAAAAAACAAAGAGTTAACACAATAAATTGTTCTATTACTTGAGTTCCTGTAGTCTTTGCTGTTCCTGTTCATCTGCCTGATGTATGTTCAGTGTCCGTTTAGTATACTTTGCGAAGTTTAGGAAAAGAAGCACTGTGCTAATGAGGGTCACCACAGCAACAGACGCAATTTGTGACAAGAAATTTTTCCCTTCCCTGTCTGTTACCTGTACCGAGAGCCGTGAGGTCAGCTCACAGAAACTGTTGGAAAGCAAAAAACAAAAGTGAACTTTCGATATAAAAACATCAATGCATTGATCAAATGACACGAGTAGAGACTGGCACTATCAGCTTCATAATGTGTTGCACCGGTTTTGTTGTAAAATTCAGTGACATTTCAGACCCGCACACAAACTTGTTTCCAAGTTGGGGAAAAGAGAATAATACTTATACTAAAAATACAATTCTGTTAAATATACATATAATTGATCATGAAGAGCTCTCTCCTGTATTCTTCCCCAACATTCTTTGCGTTAGTTTTCGTTGTTTGCTCACTCTTTAGAGATAAAAAATTAGGAATCGTCTAAAAACTGGAAAGTCATCATTACTTTCCAACAGATAATTGTCTTCAGAATCCATGTTAATCCTTAAACTGTTTTTTACCTCAAGTGGTTTCCAACAACTCTGAGTTGGAAGTGAAAGCTTCCTGAACCTTGAAACACCAGCTGAGAGACTCCTGAGGAGTTAAGAATCTCATACGGTTGACTTCCATCAAACGTCTTGCCATCGTTACTGACCTCAAAACAACTTTGATATTTCTGGAACACAAAGACTGACACTCATCAACCCTCTTTGATGACAAGGACAATGCAAGATCCTTTTTTATCCCACACTTGTAAAAAACAAAAACAAAAGTAAAAACAAAAAACGGAAAGAAACATCTGTAACAAGATAAGCTTCTCATCTGATGTTTACGCTTTTAAAATAGAGATTGTACTTTTTACGAGCCAAATTATGAGAAAATCAAAGACAATTTTCTACCCATTCATTTTATTTTCTTTGCTTTAACATTAGTATTGTTGTAAGCAATTGTTCACTAACAAAGTTGCATAACACATAGCACACTATATAATCTTACATTTTGTGTCCAGATTCTGTTTAAATCCTCTGAGGTATTTTCCGAAAGTTTTCTCAACGTTTGGGCTTCAGATAAACACCTGACCTGTCACAACAAAAAAATTCAGCCTTAGTTAAATTCAGCCAAAGAAACTGACTTGTTCTAATTTACTCCGCTTAGGCTCAGACTATGAACTTAGTGATTGAGTTCGGTCAGGCCTGATGGGAAAATATTTGGCTTGAGGTCATAACATGCAGACCGTGTGTCATGAACGAGAATTTGCGAGAGTTTGAGAGTTTGAACTACAGTTTGCTAATTAGCCCTTGTGTTCGCTGCAACAGTTGTTACGTTGGTACATGATGTGTACCTCACTCATGGTTGCAGTGTATCCATAGTCTGTTCTGCCTGTTTCTTCCCAGACTACATAATCAGAGCGCACCTCTTCCACGAACTTGTCACCTTCGTATCTAACACAGCAAAACAGACAAAGGTAAGAACATTTTACGTCCCATTCAGTACACGTCCTTTAAAACCTTTCCACGATAAAGCTATGCTAATACGTCGAGCCTTTTTCATGAATCCTTGGTTACAATTTTTGTACAATAACGATGCATTACCATGCAGATGACAAAGTAGAATTTGAAAATTGTCAAGTTAACAATTGGTGATTGGTTACAGAGAAAAGAACGAAATTTCACCTTCGATTTGACTTATTTCGACGGACCCACTGGCTCCATTAAGCAGGCATTTAAATACGTGAAATTGAAGTCAAAAGATATAAACTTACAGATCTACCACTAGCTTGATATTTCCATAAATGGCAGCATTCAAACGGCAGGGATTTTGGCCATAATCCTTAAATATTGAAGTATCTTCTGTCAGTATAACTTGTGGCCAACAAACATCCCCGTTAGGGAAATCTGTCAAAATGCTTGCTGCTTACTGGGTTAAACAAGGGAAGCCACGGAAAAGAAGCAATACTCCTTATCGTGGGCAGCTCTTATACATCCGTTTAGTTTATCTTTCATGTTAACTAACCACATCGTTAAATGATGCATAGCTCATGGAAATTCCTTAACAGAAGAGTCTGCCCGGAAATTTTTCTCAATTTTTTGCCTGCTTGTTTATCTTTTGTCTTAGAGGAACTTAATGATAGTTTGAAATAAAAACATAAGACCCTGTGCTCATTTAGGTGCAGCACCTTGTAGTAACATCAAAATTAACTCTATAAACGAGTACTTGCTAAATTCACATTTCCAATACAATTTCGTAATCTGCTCTGATAATTTTTCTCTGTTAAATCTTACCAGGAAATGAACGCTATTTCTGAACTCTAAACAAGAGGGAAAAAAAACAATATATTGCCTAACTCGTTGAGGAAAAATGATTTTCAAAGGCACATCCCTGACGAGCTCCAGCTTTGAAACCAGAGCCACCATTTTCTCTATGTGCACTTGCCAATCTCCATGAATCCATGGAAGAAAAGGATGCACAGTTCAATACTTGGAAAAAAGGGAATGAAATTTATCCTCTCTTGTAAGAAACGACTTAAACATGAATTGTTTACCATACCGTGGATAAGAGTGGTGCAGACTCCACACCAGTTGATGAAGTACAGTTCCTTATCACAATGCTCTTGAGTGGCGGACACCCAACATGAACATGTAGCACCTGTGCTTAACAGCAGGTTAGAGCCAATGCTTCTTACAATACTACAACAAACTCATGTTGCCAAACGCTTCAGTCAATATTCTCTTGCTTTAGGGTTATCTTTTGGAGTGACCGTCAGGGTTAGAGTTGTCAAGAAAATGTCTGCTGTGTTGTCAATGATTATGACTAACGTTTAAAAATGTATGCAGAAGTCATCATGACCTGAGTCAAATAATGAAAAGTGATGACTCGGTGTAGAGGAAAGTGACTGGTTAGTTTTGCCATGATTTTATGACGCTCACTGTAGTGCTTGTCAGATTTGATTGATCGGTTTGAATGCGTCGGTAAGGTGAAGTGATTCCCTCTCGGTCATGAGTTGTTTTAATGTAATACGTGCTTTGTAAGGCGCCAATAGCTGTTGACATGGAATGGTGGAGGCTGGATTTTCTCTTTTTTCAGAACAACCCTTCCTCGTTTTAGAGTCTGAGGTCATTTTCTTTAATTTTTCAATTATTTTCTTCAGGTCCCAGGACATATCAGCTATTAAGAACTTAAATGAATCAATACCTAACAATTACTGTCCACCTTAAAACCACCAGAAGCCATTTTTAAACCAGCTTAGACACCTTTACATACACAAAGATATGGAATTAATTGCACAACTCATTTTGAACAGAAGCTTTGGAACATGTGTCAATACCTGGAGACTATTTTCACAGGACAATTCTCCAACCTTTGGCAAAAGCTGGACAGCAACTGCAGTTGATTTGTAGGAGCTGGGATCAGTGAAAAGAAAAAACATTGAGAAATCAAATAATATATAGATTTAGCCAAGTCTAAAAGCGGAGCTCGCACTTTTTTTTTTCCGCACATCTCAAGGGCACAACGCCTTGCCCCGGCCAGGACTAGACCCTGGGTTGTCCGACTCGGAGCTCAGTGCACTGATCACTGGACTACTGGACAAAGCCGTGGTGTTGGCGTGCCCGCAGTACAGTTGACCACGCATGTTAAAAGTAGCACCTTGTATGGTTGTACATCCAAATTTTTTCGGCTTGCTGGGTTACTACTATTTTGTATAATTATGGGGCTACGCTCTGCGAGCTCTGCTATAAATCTAAAAAAATTTAATCAATTAAAATTACAAATACTAAAAGGGAAAAGGTTAAATCAATCCTAATTGACATTAAAAAAAAGTAAGAGAAAAATCAAAATAACATATAACTGCAAAAGTAGAAAGCTGATAAAAACTGAAACCAACCACATACTTTTTTTGCAATGAAGTTCCATTTCTAAAGTTGTATCTGAATGTAAAAGTCTACCATAGAGAAAAAAAAAAGTAAAAGAGACTTGACAATGGTACAGTAATTTTTTTGATGAGATCTTTTCATAATTAACTAAATGTTAACTAAATGAATCATTTGAAGATCTTGTTCAGGTGACAATTGAAATATCAAAAGTAAATAGCATATTATGAAGTGGCAAATAAAGGGTGAACATTGTTGTGCATAAAGGGCTTCTGTTGTCACCTTATTCAGTGTCACAAGTCCCTTATAGTGTTCCACATGATCTTCACTGGTGATTTGGAGAACATCAACACTGGAGATTTCCAGCTATATTGAATTTGTAAATATTAAACAGATCAGTGGGTGCAAAAGAGGGGAAAGGACACTAAAACACATAAAAGTTCCCTAATGGACTCCTCTACAAGTCCTATTTAGTTGAATACAACAGTTACTGGAGATGATTCAGAGTGAAAATTACTGAAAAGTTTATGCTTAAAAGTAGACATGGCCAAAGATAGACATTTGTGACTCCACTGGCATCAATTTTTTTCTTAAAGGGTCAATTGATACTCATCTTAAGTCACCAATTTTTCTCAATCAATTATTGTAAACTTTTTTGAGTAAGCCCAAGTCATCTGCCTCAAGGTGAATCCTTACATGTAGGTTCCCTTCGCAATTTCTGCTTTAACATTTCTTCCCCCAAAGATCAGTACTTATTAACTAAGCAAATCATACCCTGACGTCATTAGGTTCTGTCCTGGGATAAATAAGAACTGCCCAGACCTGAATGAAAACAACATGGAGTCATTGATCAGTTGGTAAAATTGTCCATTTACTTGTGGTAAGTGAGACTGAAAAATATGATTTAAATAAGTCACCAACCTTTGTTTCATCTCCCTTGTCCATGAAATACAACTCTGGACTGACACTAGTAGTGAATTTTAAATACTGTAATAAAAACATAGTCAATAACAGTTATGGTAGTTATACAGTATTATGGATTTAGGCCAAATCTTTAGCTTTAAGCCCATACTTTATTCCAACTTTCATAACTGTCTGCTATTGCTGTTTACTTTTAGGGTTCATCTTGTTTCTTATTATCCACAAGTCAAAAATGATGTGTTATAGTAGGTGATCAAAACAATAATTTTTACACATAATTGCTTGTAAATCTGCATCCTTACAGGACATGATTTTTGTGGGAATACTGCATTCAATACTTCATTTGCCAGAGGCAGCTTTCTTGTTTTAACTATGCCCCTGAAAAGGATAGGAAGCATGATTTAATTTAATTTATTTACTAACAATAAAAGAATTATTAATTACAATCTAATGGATAGTCTGGATGGAAATGAAATGAAAATAATAAAAGCCTAAGAATAATACATTAAAGAGAACACCCAATGAACAAAGACATCACTAGTAAATAAGTTCTGGTAATCATTCAACTTCATCACCTGACATAGACAACAGGAACAAGTAATAATGGATACACTACACTCTGTCAACAACAACTTAAATAAAAGTGATATTATTGATGACTGTAAATGTCAGGTTTCCTGTGCACTTGGCCCAGTCTCTGCCAAGGTCTTGTCATTTGACACTAGGCCAAACCTCGGCGCACATGTGTTTTAATCACTTGTTATTTCCACCTTTATTTTTTTGTATGAGGATCTGTTTAATCATAGAAATAGAACATTACAGAACCATAACAGATATTGTAGCAATTTTCAAGGTTATGGAGAAGGACACTTGCTTATTTGTATGGATTTCTCATACGTTATTTTATTTGAACAGTATGCTTAGCATGGTTAATCGGATTGAATAATATGTGGAATTGGCATTGAATTGCCATGGCAACTACACCAATCCAACATCAGAGTATGATTATACTTAACAACACAAACTGCCAAAAGTGTTTGTTCAAAGACATACCCATTGCTTGTAATCAGCAGCAAAGAACTGAATATATCAAACATCACTGTAAAATTTGAAGATGGGTCTTCTCCTGGAAAAATCTGGTAAAAAATAAATTGAAACTGGATAAGAAAGTTGCAGAAAGGCAGTAAAATATCAAAACAGAAATAGTTAACACTTACCTCAACCACATGTTCAACAAATGCTCTTCCATAAAATAACCTTTTGTTTGACAACTGCACAGCAAAATCTCCATTTCCACCTGAAAATCATTTGAATTTAATAAGTATTGATTGCTGTTTCACTTAAAACCCCATTGATATTAGTTGTAAACATGTTAGCAGTAAATGAGAACACAATTGGCCTAACCAACAGTGTTCTTCTTCTATAACTGTTATGCATGACAGTTAATGTAACAGTATGAAACATACTGCCTCAAAAAAAAGAAAAGAAAAAAAGAAAAAAAAACACCCAAGAGTTCATACCTGTTATCAAAGACACTATAGTTTCATTGACATTAAGAGCAAAGTCGGAGAGATGTCCTTGTCTCTTCAACTTAAAAACACTCCCTGGAATCAGTTGAAATAAGGATGGCAAAAAAGTTTTCAGTAATAATAATAGTAGCATCTGCCTGACCTAAAAGTTTTAGAAGCTACAGTGTGCTGATGATGCAAAATAATTGTTATATTTGCCAATGTTATTTTTGTCAATGACTTCTAGTTAATGATATCAATTATCTAGTAAATAACCTGTTCCATTAAGTCTTCCAAAAGCAAACAATTTCTGACTCCAAGCAATCAAATACTGTGTACTTGGAGGAATAAACGAGAAATGGCTTGGGGGATCTGTTGAAGGAATAATAAAAGAATGATTAATTGAACAAGATTGTCTTAAAATACTCTGAATTGAAGGCAGGTAGATGGAAACGTGTTAGTTACTACAACAGTTACTTTTCATTTGTCATGGAATTAAGCAGGCTCCTTTTAGATATTAGGTGGTAGTTTTTAGTAGAATTAGTTTTAATTAGTGTATCCTGTAAGCACACTAAAAGCTTCTTAAATTGATCAAAATTAAAGGAAGAAATTCAAAGTGAGAATTACATTCTTCCTGACAACTGTACCTTGACTAAAACCAGAAAGTGTAAGTTCCTCTTGTATCCAGGCATCCTCCATAAAGTCATACTGCATGAACATTGTCTAAGACATGCAAAGAAAACTCTACTGTCTCTTTTGCTTAAAACACTAAGGTATGCAAATCAAGGGTAATCCAAGCTGGTTAAGAGTAAGTATTAATTCAACAAGCATGGGTTGAAGAGAATGAGGTAAAATGACAGAAAACAATATTTTAAATGTACTCACAATCAAAAATATTGTTAGGACAGTAATATTACCTTTCCCAGGTTTTGATAACTTGTGGTATTTACCAGGAAAGTTGCAACAGGGAAAAAACAATGTAGTTCAACATGCAGCACCTGAAAAACAGAAAGTCAGTAATGAACACATTCAAAGTGACACTTTTTCAACCAACTCAAAAGCAGTTTGGGTCAGGTTTAGTGAATTTTCAGACCAGAGAGTGTAAAGAGCATCACACTAAATTGGAATTATATTGGACTTTGAATGAGAAACTACACAAATCAAGAAATTGTTTTGATATGCTGAGGCTAAAAAAAGTTCTTAACCTAATGAAAGGAGAACATTTCAGGCCACACCTTCAACATTCTTACAAGTTAAACTTAAAATATTTAATTTTCATATGTTGTTAACATAGAGTGATCTCGTTAAAAGCAATCAAGATACAGAGAAAGAGTGCTAGAATGAAATTTACATACAGATATAACAGAGAAGCTCTGTGTAGGAAACAGAAGTTGCTGAAAGGAAACCCCACTGTTTTTTGAAAGGTAAATCCTATTGCCACTACTCTGCAAAAGTAACAAAAGTTACAAGTTAAAAGGATTATTCAGAAGCCAAAGTGACTGCATTAAATGTGTTCTAAAATTTTTACATAAACAGTATAATCGTGAGACACAAGTAAAAGTGCATTTAGGAGACCAACCTCATTTGACCATCCCAAAACCAACTTCTTCATGATCTAAAAAAAGGAAGTAAAGGAAATCAAGTGAATAAAATGATAGTAAAGGGAGGTAAGGGAAAAGATAATGTTGCTGCTGAAATTTGTGCTAATTAAATACAGTTCATATGTGTACAAAGGAAAATTTAGACTGCACTCAGTAATCATGATACTAGATTAATAAAACAATTCTATATAAGAGTACAGAGAAGGAAATGATTTAACTTGTTAACTCTTGGTATCTCTTTATCACCTATTTAATAAATGCATACTTAGCCTCATAGTTTTTGAACAGCCCTCATATAAAAACCTTGCAACCCAGTGTTTCCATACCTCACTGTTTGCACCTTCAAAACATATCTTGTGTGATGCCAGACCAGTCAACCCAAAATTTGGTAATCCTGTAGTTTGAACAAAGGAAAAAAGTCAGGTGTCATGGCATTCTACTGAATTCCTAGCCTAACATATGTCTAGTATTATGGAAAAAAACTTGCCATATGATTCTCATTTCCAGGCACTGACATATGACACAATTTGGGCAGGAAGTGTGTCAAGAGTCTTGAGACAGTTAAAGACTTAAAACAAATCATTTATAAATACACTGTTTATGGCAAATTGTTGACATTTATTTCTCTAAGGACTTATTAAAGAGTTAAATTCATTTTGAGCCATCCTACCCGATGGATTGCCCCAAGTTTGTCCTGTTCCATTAAATATGAGAAGTTGTCCTGACTCTAAGAGTACCAAAAGGTTATCTGCCGAAAACCAAGCCAGCTTGACAATTGCTTCAGACTGCTAAACACAAGTAAAGTGCAAAGACAATCACACCATAAATATATAAAAAATTTAAAATAAATTCATGAATATATATAGCTACATATATAATGGGGTTCATGTAGACTTTTTGTTGTGTCTTGCAATATAGCCACCTACAAATAGTCTGCCAATTGAGGACATTCAAATAAACATGAAGTCAAAAACAGATTTAAGGTAGAGAGATAATATCTTTAGAATCTAAAATGGAAGAATACATGATCATGATTAACAACTAAGAAAAAGCATACCATTAGTAAAGTGGATGGCACCTTCAGTTTGATAGCAGTAGCAAAATTGTCTTGAGTGAGAATAAATTCTGAGCTGAAATCAGAAAACAATTGAAAAAAAGTCAGATTCAAACTGCCAAGTTATCTAATCACATAAGTTAAACATATAAACCTGTGCAATAATCATGACTCTTAATTTCAAATTAAATTGGTGGTTGTGACGCGAGTGTCAAAATAAACTTGAGTAGAACTTAAACAGAACAAATTTTCTCCAGTTCCATGCAGGAATAAGAAGCATAACAGTAGCCATTGGAATACCTGATGCACATTACATTTTCAGATGGCAAGATCAAATTTATCCATTCAATAGCAGTACTCCTGACTGCACCTGTTCTATTTTTTTCTCAAGTTATTTCCCTTTTTTCATTTCAAATGCGCTAGTTAAACAAAGCCATTCACCTTATTAGGACAGCAACATGAGGAGCACATGGATCCTACAATAAAGATAAATCTTACCATTAAATGAGAGTAGCATGAAATTTACCTTCAGAAAAATAAACACTCAACTTAAGGCAAAACAAAAGTAAAATAAAAGACAAAAGAGAGGGTACATGTATTAACACAGTAGACTAAAAATCACCAAAAAAGCAATGTAAGGGTTTAAGTTATAATAAACTGTAATTTTAAAATTACAAGTTATAATCAGTAACAACTATTCATTCAAGATTTTTTTAATATAAAAGACAGAGAGTAGCATATTGACAAGCATATCCAAAGTTTTCACCTTCTCAAAACAATTCAGTCAGAGCTGATTTATATAAAATTATATTCAACAAATAATGAAAACTAATTTTCTTGCCTGAACAATGAAAGGCTGTTCAGAACCTTTTCCTCCTTTCAAGACCTCCTGTGAATGAACCATAGTGATGAAGAAATGTCTACAAGAAGTAATCTTTAAGAAAAGTCTCATTTCTTCATTTTTTTACCTCTGCTTGGTTTGGAATGCTACCAGCAGGAAAGTCAAACTTGGTTATCAGCAATTGTACAAAGCTTTTCCTGCAGAGATTTATTAAACATGTGAAATTAAGTCTTGTTATTAAGTATAAAAATCTATAGAACAAACTGTACTGAGCTCCAGTAATAAAAACTATAAAATTGATAAAATCTCAAAATTGGAAAAGTATAGAAAAAATGTCATCACATGTTACAATTACCATCATAATAATTGTGTGTTGCTAAGATTAATTAAATGTTTAAGACTCAAGGCAGTTTTGAATGTGATTTTCAAGTCGGATTTTGACTTTGAATGCAAAGTGCCTGATCTGCTTGTGTCTTACCAGTAGTTGTAAAGTCATTACTGAATGAATATTATTTACCCTTTTACTCCCTTTGACTTAAAGATATATCATCCAACAAATAAGTGATGAAAATTAAGGGAAAATGAAGAAGAATAATGAATAGAGAAGTATAAAGTTAAACATGATTGTGAGATGAATAACAAGATCATGATCTTGAAGGAAAACATGCAACAATTACATGATCTTAAGAGGTTAGCAGTTAAAAGCCAACCTGATAAAGCGATCATGAAGAGCAACTGACTGTCCATCTAGCTCGAAACTCATCTGATGATCAATTGCACTGTTTACAGAGAACTTCCAGTAGCTACAACAAATGTAATAAAAAACAGATTCTGAATATTTTGATATGCAGACAAAGATATGACCTAATTCCCCAGTGGTGATTTGAAAAAAACTATTCTTACTAATAAGAACAATGTAATATACACAATTTCTCTCATGCCTGTGAGCTGATTTATAAAAAATTACAGCAGCACCACCTTCAAGCAATCAACATTTACCTCATAATGAACCATTCAGCATAAAGATTACAGTTTAAAGCTGAAGAACAAATTTATAATTGTAATGAGACCTTTTTTCCCAAAAATTTCAGAGAGATAACTGGTTACCTGTTTAACTAACAAGGAATTGAAAAACAAAATAAGTTACTTCAATAGTTTGTATGACAGTATAGCAGTTGTCTTATGGCAATGTTAAGTCAGTGCATGTATAAGGTATTGTGCTGAAAATGATTTACACATGTCTTTAGTGCTATTGATGCTTTACCCATGTGTTGCATTAAATGACTGATGGTCAATCTGTAACTCATCCCAGTCAATAAACCTGTGACCCATTTTCAGTTTCACAGATGGCCTTTGCCCAAGTTGGAAAAAAACTCTTGTAAGCTCCTTTGAATACTGGAAAAAAGAAATAAAACAAATCTAGTTTCAATGACTGTGAAAGTTCCTAAATGCAAATTGGAACACTATTAAGAGTCAGACTAACTTGAGAAGGAAACAAAACTGTTCTGTTCTTCTCAAACTCAGAGGTATGCTTTGGGTCAATAATCCATAGCTTGAACTCCTCTTGACTTCCACTGTTAAGAAAAAAATCAGCCAGCATTTTCAGTTTTTTTCTTGCCCCTGGAAGTGTTTAATTAAGTACAAGAAGTTATCTGGAAATTAATCATTTAGTTCCATTTGGTTTAGTTACACTTTTCTCTATAAATGGTCTAGAATTGAAAACTTTCTCTACCTTGACAATGATATACCACAAAACTAACTGAAGTTTAATTGTTCTACTTTTCCCTTGCTTTCATCTATTTCTATTTATTTACTTTGAGTTCTCATTTTTTCCTTGTGATTTAGTGACTGTTTTGATAGCTTTTGCTTTGGTCTTGTACCAATCTCTCAATTCAAAAATATGTTAATTACCAATATATCTGATTTTTTTGTCCATTGCACTGTTATAAACCACACACTCTCTTTGAAAACCATACTCACTTTTGCTGTTGTCTGTTGTAACCAAGGTACCACTCATAGTAAAATGGACTGAGTACCACATTGATGTGCCTCACACTCTACACAAACAAACAAACAAACAAAACATTTGGAATCAACTTTGCCTAAGTCGTATCTTTTCATTTTTTAATTTTACCTCATTGGTGGGTATGCCTAATGCTAGATCTAGAAGCTTTAACTTGGGCTGGTCAGCAATATTTTTGTTTTTTCTTGGGCCTTGATACAAATTGCCTTCCTGTCTTTAGGGCTCAGGGCTTGGTTGTTTGAAGTCTGATTAGCACTAACCCAGGGTTAAAATTTAATCCAGGTTTCTTCTTTTCTATGTTTAAAAGCCTTTTATGTTAGCAAGGTGGTGAAATACAGTGGAATAGCAACACTCCTGGCTGCCTAAACAAGCTATCTAAACCAGGATCAGCTCTGATTGTAAGGAGCCTGTAGGCTTGGAGGAAACGGCTTCAGTGAATAACATCAATTTACTCTCTATACTTTTGTGTGACATATGAGAAGACTAGGTCTCTCTAACCCAAAAAACAAAAGACAAACAAACAAGCTATCAAAGCCATCTACAATAACTAACCTGGTTATCCGAGTTTCTTGTGATAGGACCAATAGGATGAAATCCTGGCTTTGGACAATGCAGAATAGCACTGATAAGACTAAAAATACAGTGTTTTGTTTTCAGATAGGATTACAATGAAACCTGAATTAAACAGCCCAGACCTACATGTCAACCCTTCCAGGTTTCCATGTATGTCCAATACAAGCTGTATTGAACTGCACCAAGACAAAAAACTCATCTTTCAGCCCATCACAGCATCAGCCATACAACTGATTGGCTACTTTGTTGAATCAAATATTTCAAGACTTCTTCTTATTATGTATAAGCACTGATCACTATAAAAAACACTTGTCTGCAAGTAAGATTGTGACAAAGTTTTTATTATTAAATTTTGTGGACCAACCTGCCTTATCAATATATCTGCCTCTTACAACCTAAAACATTCAGAGTAGGACTGCAATTTTGAAACCGTACCACTTTCCATTATAAATATAAAAAAATACAAACCTTCAAGGGCTCGATTTAAGTGAGGACTAATGTAGGTGACTGTTTACTAGGAGGTCTGATAAATTCAGGATTTATTTCGTAAAATGCAAAACCTATAAATTCTTTGGCTTACCTCTTGTTCTTGAGAGAACACTCCATGGGGTAGCACCATTCAACCTCTTCATCGGCTTCTAAATGTTCCACAAATATCTAACGCAAAAAAGGAAAGACTATTTGCTTGACCAATTGGCAATAACAAATCAATCCAAAAACAAATGCTGGTGGAAGTTCATAGATAACTGTTTGATAAAAAAAGGTCATGATCACTTTGGACGCAAAGAAACCAACATGTACACATGAGCTTCTTACAGTAAAACAAATCTAGCAGATCTGTAAGGCTCTAAGCTATTGGTTTTCACAAAAAAAAGGTTTATTCACAGAGCTACCTGACCTTACTTACCGTATGACGTGTAGTAAACAAAGTCCCATCACCTTCTCTGGTTGAGTATCTTTTTCGATTTTGAAACGAGAAAATGAAAACTACATAAGCTAAATTTGTAATGACTATTCCGTTGTTGAAATCTCTAAACGGCAACTCACCGCCATATCTCCTCGCTAGAAATATTGAGCGGCCAGAAAAAGATGATGACCTGAACAATGTTGAGCACAAACGTAGCGAAAACGATCATTTTTCAGGGAATTGGATCAAAAAAGAAGAAAGACGAAGTTACACAATTCTTACGCCTTCATCACTTCGCACCATTTAGAAATAATAATTAGTTCCCAGACCGTCCTCGAGTATAGAGAGTATAGAGTAGAGCGTAAGGTGAGGAGAATGGAGCGACCATCATTAATAGATTTAGACAGGGAAGCCAAATCCTATCACGTTAGCGGGATGGGCATGAAAACAGCATAGCACAGAAAACAGACCAAGTGTGAAACATTTTACATTTTTTTATTTTAAATAATTTCCATTTTCATTTCATTAAATTAATTGTTCTGTTTGATATATTTGTTTCTCAAACGTTCTTCAATTCAGAACGAAAGAGGCGCCGTGCTACCTAAACGCGCTAATTTTTTATTGCACAATTGTGGAAAGAACCTAAAATATTCATTTCTTGATAGAAATCATGTTGGAGTTAAACTTGTGTCGAAGATATTTGTGGATCTCGGCAGCACGAGGACTTGACAAGCCAGGAGTTCTTTTTTCCAGCTCTGCCGGTGTGCTGTGAAGTAAAAATCAGGAATGAACGAATAAAGGGAAAAGGACGGAAGCGCTGAAAATCGGACGATAGCGTCCGCATCGGGGAATGCTATCGTCTCAAAACGTGCGAAAACGTTGAAATCGGACGTTTAGAATCTTCGGCATTAAGCATACGTTATACCGCTTCCAGATTTCGTTCGGATACTACCCTTAATTATTGCAGTCTCGAGCACGATTTGTCATCAGGGCTCATTGTTTAAGTTTCTTCACACTAATAGGGAAGATTACTGTTTCACATTGTTTCCATTACACAATCATTACAGTTGGAACAGTTTTCATTTCATAAACACAAAGCCAGGGCTTTTATAACATTAAAAAAATTTCATCAATATTCAAAATGGGGAAGACTTGATATTCTAACGTACAGTATATCTTGCTCTTTGATTCTTTTCTTACAGACAATCAAAGTTATGCATGATCGCTGAAGTCGACTAAAATCCTCAAATTAGCAAATCTCGTTGCGAATCAAGTTGCCCAAATTTTTTTCCATCTCGTCATAGGGATCAGATCAGTAACAACTTGTAGCAACTCCAGACTCCAAGAACGGGAGTAATCAGTGCACCCCTGTTTTAAAACCCATGAAGGTCCCATACTGAACACCTTTGGCTACGAATTGTCTCTCTTGATTGACAAGTTGCCGATGCGAAACGATGGGACATGTCAGTTTGGTAAAACCGACCAGATAAGCCTTACCTGTTCACGATTTCGCCAAGTGTTCTGTACGACGAGCACAGATTAAGGGCTGTAACGTAGCTGACACGTGGAATACTTGCCACAACACGGAAAAACTGAAAAATTAGAAGAAAACACGAAAAACTGCATATTAAGTTTAATGTACCTTAGGTAATCTAAGAGAATTTTGCCGCTTTATATTTTACCTGTTCGTGTTCCTTGTTCAGAGCAGTTGACGCTGTAATCGCCATTCCCTTCATAGTTTCAACGGTGGCAAGATCCGTTAAAAGGCGAGCAGTTTCCTCTAAGATAACAAAACAGAAAAAAAACAATTCAACATTAAAGCTTGCTTTTCCAATTAATTTCTTAACTGGAACATCCTATTTCTCGTCAGAAAATCAGAGTACCAGGCCATATGTAAACTCATTAGGCCGACGTTTACTGAAATAATCACATCATATGACAAACCTTGTGAGTCGCTGAACACCATCTTGACGTGAGTCTGCGCTATACTAGCCAGAGTGAAAATATATGCTTTGGTTTTAATACTGCAATACGAAAACAAGTAAGTTATAAATTTATGGGTAGATTATTTAGAGATAGAGACATTTTATGGTATATTATATCCATAAAGTACTAAGCTTAGAGATTTTCTATGTTACAAATGCCTTAAGTTCAGTTGTTTTGAAAATACTGAAAGTTTGCTTAAGGGTGGGTTAAAAGATGGCTATACTCACAAGTTTTTCTCTGTTTCTCCAGGTTTAACGCGGTCTTTTTCAATAATCAAGCAAGGCCTGTCATACAGATCACACATTCTGCGTATGCACTCCACAAGCTTGTGACTGTTTGCTCCATGAGCAACATCTGAACAGAAAAGTTCGAAGTGTAAACAACGACAGTTAATCAGTATTTTGTCAATCAATTACAATTTCGCTAAAACCAATCGCTATAACCAATCTCTGTAACCCGCGTCTTCCAGCGCCAAAGGCGGCTTCTTCTGTGTGTTTTCCTGTGACATTTGCCTTCGATCTGATCGGCTGATGTGACTACTCTGGGGGTTTTACACAGCAATCAGTCAAAAACTCAGTCAATGAGAAGTTGCTCGGCTTATTTTGGGCGGCGAAAGAGCGCTTGCGTGCTGCTGAATTTCACCGTGCGATTATCAGACCTGTGATTGGTTTAGGAGATTTAAAAACTGCGAAAATCGAAAGACGCTTCAGAATTCAACGCCTTTTGTTGACAGATACAACGTTTCAATCTAAGAAAATATCCCCTAGAAGCTGATAATGTTCTTGATCTCTCTTAAGGTTTGCGTGCTAATTAAAGAACATATAAAGATAAATTGGGGATATGTTGTGTGATTTCTCAACCAGTCACGAAAGATTAAATCAAAGGAAATCGGCAAACTGGCGATGTTCAAGTCATGGGGGTAGTGACTAACATCATAAGACGAGATAAATAATTCGCATTAATACAGGAAGAACTTCTCAAAACCATAACATACCGGAAGCTGTTTTCCTCTTCACAGCCATTCTGTTACTGACAATGTAATCACAGCTGGTCAGCTGACATACTTCCGCCTTGATATTGTGCTTTAGGCGTAAAGTTGACACAACCTGTGGGGGGTGGGGAGGGAAGGAAGACAATGAATAAAATCTGTCTACAGTATAGAGTCATTAGTATCCGAAGTAGAGAAACAAGTTCTAATATGTCACGAGAACTGAAAAGACAAAGAAAGGCTCACAATAGGGCAATCGCGATTCACTGAACAGGAAAGCAAAGATTAAGTGCCACACCAAATGAATTTTTCTGCGCTGAAACATCCACCATGTTTGCATCTTGCTGCCATATCCTTCGCTAAGCCATAATTCCCGAGGAAAATTATCATATGCTAAAACAGTTGAGATGGGACCATCAACAACGTTTTCGCGAGAGATCGTGCTACCTTTTTCCAGAAGAGTAAGAAATAGCAAATTTTATTTCAAATAAAATTGCATTTAAGAAATCTTGGCTGGTTTCTCAACACGGAATAAAATTCAGCAGAAGTTACTTACCTGAGAACTGGAGATTTCCCGAGCGTCAACTAGGATAACGGTCTTTCCCTTGTCCTTCTGTGAAGACTAATAATACAATAAAAAATTAAAGAGGTCTAAATTTTTACAAAGTCTCTTAAAGCCGTTTTCGTGTAAATTCTTATAGCCGTGAACGGTATAAATCGGAAAGTCTACGGGTGTTCCGACGGTGATTTAACAAAATCCGACGAAATATCTCTAAATAAAACAATGTGGTGAAATCATATCTTACTGTGAGTAAATGGCTAATCGCTGGTCTGGAACCAAGATTATTAGGTCGACAAGAAGGAGTTACAACTTGCATCTTCGCATGCGTACCGACGGATGGACGCTGACTACCATTATGCAGTGAACTTTTGTTCTGCAGCGTAAGTGGATTTTTCAAAGTGTGTCTTTGACCAGAAATGACTGTCCTGTCATCACAGATATTCGATTTTGTAACGTTCAATGGTACAACTATTTGTTTTGTGGTGGATGGACGTGGAGCCTTCTCAACAAAACCTTTATTCCTTGCCTGTGGATCAAGGGGCAGCTGGTACCATTTTTCTGAGGTCTGGTTCGAGCACTGTCTTATCTTGGTGAAAGTTTCCTTTGAGATTTCATTTCTTTGCTTTAGTATCGCTGACTTGTCTTTTGATGAGTCGTCATTTTCTGTATTTTCACGATTTGCATAAACCACTTCCCATAAAAAGTCAAAACCAAGTGAGAAATTTGGAGACTTCTTAATATCCATGGCAGCATCATTATCTATTATATCCATGGCAACATCAATTTGATCCAAGCCGTCACCCTTCAGTTGGTCACTTGAAGGTTTCCTAAATATGAAACATGATGAATTTGTAAATAGCATAGGAAAGATGGTCAGTTTTAAGCTTGGTAAAGAAACAGTCTTGTCACAAGTGTGGGACAAAGAAAAACCCACCTAAAACTATTTCTTTATCGAGCTAAAAAGTTACCATCTTTCTAATCCTATTTACAAAACATGACGCTGTCGACATTGCTGATCCTTGCAGTAAACAGGACGCGTGTCATATATGAACGTGGTAATAGACCTCGCTCACCGTGGAGTCTCTGTAGCTCAGTGGTAGAGCATCAGAGCGCGGAATTCGAAAGTCTGAGGTTCGATTCCGCAACATGAATTTGTTTTGAAGTAGCAAATACAGACATATTTATATTTGGAAAGGTAGAGGAATACGCATAAAGGGTCTGGGGGTGTAATTGAAAAACAAAATTCGTCCGGCGTTATACGGCAAGTGAGTAAGCACTTGGATTACAGTTTGGTAAGGAGAGTTGGGGTGGACTTCTACCCGGACGAGAGGAGAGGTTCGCACAGGATTTTGGGTTGTTGTTTCCCACTAACGCTTAAGTTTACTTACCTTTTGGCCTTTGCGTTCTCCGGAGCCCGCACATCTTTGTCGTCAAGGGCGATCAATAAATCACTGTCACTGACATCGTTGTTCCAGTCGTCCACGAAAGCACCAGATTTGCGAATACTTCCCTTACCACCCGCTGACCGCCTTAGAGCCGAGTCGCTCCTTTGAAATTCTTTTTTCGCGGCCATAACATCAGATGATTTGACGAAGTCAGAGCGAGGAATCTTCCCAGTACCGTTTCTCTCGATCGAAAAGTTCCCAAATGCACAGCTTCTGTGCTGATTTGTCTTTTTCATTTGTGAGGCATCGGGTTTTGTAGTGTCCTCTGCATTACTACCTTCCTTGCTACCGATGGCCGACGAATTCACCTTGCTCAGCTTAGGTGAAACTTCCTCGTCAAAACTGTCATCTAAAATTCGCTTTCGCTTCATACGCTTCGCCGGACGGCCGATTTGGCTCCCCTCGAAAGATGCGTCTGCGCATGCCTGACCGTTCCAGTGACCATTCTCAACCTCGGTTTCATGTTGAATTTCTGCCTCGCTTTCATTATCCGACTTAACCTCGTTTTCAAGAACGCTCTCTGATTCGTAAGTTTCCTCTGCTTCGGATTGGCTATCATCATCAACATTTCCGCGTTTATAGACCATTTTAAACTTATTTCGTTGCTTATGGAACAAAGGCGTTCGAAATTTTAAGGCGCCGCAAAGAGGACTTCGTAAAGACTGTCTGTATACCGCCATCATGTCCACTGGGGAGCTAGCGTGATGCTGTTTCGCCGCCGAAGGAGGTCTTTGAGTCAGTTGAGTAGCATCATCTATGAAGCTGTCCATTTCATCTTCGTCCTCATCACAGTTATCTGCTTCATCGGACGAGAAGTCGTTGATGTCACTGTCTGACAATTCAGCTTCATCGTCTAGGAAGTGGTTTTTCCGAAATCTGATTTTCTGTTAGGATTACAAGAAAAAAAATTTAAAATATTAATGGCGTAGATTTTATTTCAATTGTGTCCAGCCCAACTAATGTCAAACCTGTCCGTTCCCATCCCTCTGGTCCAACTCCCAACCACTACAGATCACGTAAATGTTCAAGATAATGCCGGTAAAGTATTAAATACTAGATAGTAAATAACTATTAAATATAATACCTTAATATTTAAATAAATTCGTACATACATTCTTAAACAAGGAAACAACTCTTTAAACTAATGAGTGATTAGCTGGATACATGACACGACTCAAAAAAACCGAAATGTATTTTCTCAAAGTAGACCCACAAATTGTTAGAGAGAATAACTGACCTTTGAGAGAGAAGAAACTGACTTTCGCGAACGTTGCTTCCCACCGATCTCAAAAGAATTTCTCTTGCGAGCCCTGAATGTAGCGGAAGGAGCTCTTCCAACGTCAGATCGGCTTCGAGCTAAGAAAGAAAACAGCCTCATTAAAACACATAACTTACAAAGATTACCACCCTAAAGTTAGAGAGCATGGCGAATCTTAGGTCTGAGATCCACAGAATGATTGTCTATTATGATACGAGCGAAAGTACACATCACAAGCAGAAGACACGTAGCCATCCTCAAGTGCGGAGAAACTCAAGTGACCAAGTCGCTATTGACTATAGTGCTAAGTCAGACTGGTGGAGAAAATGGCACAAGTCTCTCTCGAATGACGCCGAACCGACTGGTCACTTTAAAGTAAAAATGTGTATTTTAAAACAGCTAATCAGAGACAATACAGGATCTGTAAACAGTAACGTCATCTAGAGAAAAGGGGGGCGAGAGAGGAGGGGGGAAGGGGGAGGAAATTGTAGCGTACAAAGAAGACCTCTGTTCAACAGTTCTTTACAAGTTTAACAGAAAAAAAACGGTGAAAACTAACCTGGTTTACCGGTTTCAAACTCCTCATCGCTGTTTGATTCTAGCTGTGGATTACATGACGAAAAACCGATGCGCTGATTGGACTTGCTTTTCTCAGGACTGGCCGGTTTTCTAAACTCTTGGGAACAGGGACTCGACAAAACTCTCTTTCTTCGAGAAATCGCCCTTCCCACAGGACGGATGACACTTTCATCTTCATCATCACTTTCCATTACCGCTACAACATTGCCATTCTCAGTTCGTAAATTTGAAGAATTCGCTAAATGTTCCTCACGGTCGAGAGATGAGCCAGTGAAAGCCATGCTTGTCTTTGAAGACACCGATGTCTCTGGGCTGCTACATTCCATGGGCCTAGCTAACGAATTCACTTCTGGTATCTCTATGTTCACTCCACAGGGATTGTCGTTCACTGATTTATCGCTGAGCGGCTTTGAGCGACTCAAGTTCAACGATTTCGTCCCTGGAAAAAGTAAACCATTGTCTTTTGTTTTCATCGGAAGAGATCTCTTGTCTTTTGGCGAGGTGCGTTTCAAGCTAAGCTTTAGTTTCTTGGGTAGCGGTGACCTACAAGGATTGTTAGCAGCATTACTACCAACACTGTCACCAGTATTAATGCCAACATTGCGACCACCATTATCACCAACATTGTGACCAACCGAGCCGCTCTCATTAATCACAGTTACTTTCTTTCCAAGCGCATTTATGTGTGATTCCTTATTTATTTCCGACGACGGTAACTCGTTCCAAGAATAACCCGGTTGGTGCTTATTTCCCAAATCTAACTTGCCACTTTGTAAACTCTCTGTTTCTATAAACGGGGTTGCGCCAGAATTCCTTGATTCCTTAATGTCTGATATAAATATATTATTGTGAGAAGTTGAGCTCGGATGTTCTCCCCTAGTACGTATTTCAAGAGAAGATGAAGCACGCAGTTCAATTCCTTCCTGAAAAATCTTTTCAGTTCCGTCATTTCTAGAATTTTGTTCATTTGTTGAAAGGTGTCGTAAGCCGTTGATACCATGAGACTTTGAACTTTTCTGATCCATCTTTACTGAAGACCCTGCCGTACAAGACTGTTCACCAACACGCTCCGAAATCTCCAACCTAGCTTCACACTTCTTAGCCTCATGGTTGTCTTTCTTAATCGATCTCTCTCCCACATGTTCACTTCTCGGTGACAAGGTTTCGTCGCCAGGCCTGTTTTTGTCATCTTTGGCGTACTTTTCACCAACATTACCATCTGTAGGTAGCGCTATATCTGTGAGGGCATCATCATCTGCCGCGTCCATAAAAAGATCTTCAGTATACCCTTTCTCCTCTTTGCCAGAATCATTTACTGCTTTTGCTAAGACGTTACTCTCCAATTCTGACAGAAAACTATTCGAGATTCCGCGCACGTTCATCGTGACCTCCTGCGCGTAACTCTTCCTCCTCGCGGCAATCTCGTCTTGCTCTTCAAGCATGTCTACACCATGGCTGGGTTTCGGGTTTCCATATGTCGAATTATGCATTTCTTGATAGATAACCTGGTCCTTGTAAGGTTTATTTTCGTTAGAAAATGAGGAAACAAAATCTTTCTGCTCTTTGCTACTAATTTCTAAATCCTTACTTTCCGTAACCTCCGTGTCAAGAAAATCAGCCATAAGAAATGGTTCCTCCTCCAACGAGTCTTTTTCCACACAAACTCGCGGCAAATCAGCTCCTGAATCAAGCGAGTTTACAAAATATTTTCTCTGGATCTCCTCCATGTCTTTGTTAAAGTCATTCAAGTCTGAGCTCTCAGACGACAAACTCATTTTGTCCAAAGCGTCTAAGTTGGGTGGCGATGGCACTGCCCCGACTGTGACTGAAAATCTATTTTTCTGAGGCAGAAAACCTGGCATGGTTCCTTGTGATTGGGTAGTTACACTGGGAAAAAGACTCGTCATTTCGTCAGAGGCTGCATCAGAGAGGTCGCTGCCATCACCATCTAGATTTCCTTCCATTTTTTGTGGTTCTTTCTTGTCGCCAAGGCTTGCACACTCACCATCAGCCTCTGTAGGGTTTTTGTCAGGTTCCCAGTGTTCTCCCACATCGGGCAAATCCTCCATCAATATATCGCCAGGTTGTCCTAGGAGACAATTGCTAACTTCATCGTCTTCGTCTACACATGAAGCCACGTTCATGCCATCAGTTTGGAAATCTTCGTCTTCTTTATCATCAAGCTGCTTCAGAAACGCTTTCCAACGAGCTTTGTTTTTCGGTGAGCGCTTTTTTAACTTCGTGCCACTTATCTTCGAGTTCTTATCGCTGGTATCACCAACTGAATTCTCTTCTTTGCTCGAATACGTTCTGTCAACTTGCAAATCAGGTCCACCTTCCATTTCAAGCTTTTTTCGCGTCTTCTTGTTTTTCTTGGTGACCTTACGTCGGCCTTCGCTTCCCTCGCAAACAGTACCATCATTTTCAGGCAAAACACTATTATTTTCATCACTTTCCTTTTGCCCCGGCTTTATGATGTCTCCTTCGTTCAAAAATGACATCATTTCCAGGTCATAGCTTTCATCGTCAACTCCTCCGCCACTATGAAGCTCCGTGAACTCCAACAGTTCAACAAAATGTTCTGTGCGACGGGAATGTGAAACAGCCTTCACAGGTTGTAGTGTAGTCTGCCAGGGGAGCCATTCCGTCAAAGAGGGTTGCACGACAGATTTCCTAGCCCCTGCTGATGAACGCCTCGATTTCTTAGTAATTGCTAATTGTGGTGACAAACCCGCCTCGTGATCGGGAAGTTTAAAATGTTCCTGCCAGTAAACTAATTCCTCGTAGGTCAAGAGACCGTTGTCTTTCTTTGATGTGGTTGTTGCAGTTTTACTTGTGAAATTTTTGATGTCAGCTCCTTCTGAAGGCCTTTCCTTCTTTTTCCCTTTGCTGTGAAGGAAATAAAATGCTGTGTAAAACATTTGGACCTATTTCGGGCACAATATTTTATCCGTAACCCAACCGACTAATCAGATAGATCGACAGACAGACCGACCGACAGACAGACCGACCGACCGACAGACAGACAGACCGACCGACCGACAGACTGGCTGACCAACTGTAACATACTGATTCACTGACGCATTCACTAGCTGCTTGACTGACTGACTGATCGGCTGCCTGACTAATTGACTACAAGGTGACTGACTGTTTGACTGCCCGATCGATCCCACGTTCAGATGGACCGACCGATCGACTGCCTTTCTGACTAAAGGCTATAAAGACGGACTATGCAACTGATCGATAGACATACCCCAGGCCCTGACAAACCGTTCAAGAAAGGTCCATGAAAAAGCGGGAAAAAGGAATTAAAGGTTAATTTAGCGCATAAAAAGAAGTTTCTGCCATACCTCTGACCTATAAACTTCCCAACAGTCATCTCCATTTTCAGCACAGAAGGAACAATATGACGAGGAACCATTCGAGGGTTGTCCGAGTAGAGATCAAAAGATTTGGTAGCCTGGGCGACAGCTTTGTGTATCGACTTTTTACTCCTTTGACTTTTCATGTAAACCTGGCCAGGAAGAAAAAAGGTATATCAAAATAACGATAACACTAAGTACGCCCCTGAGTTACTGTAGTGGTATGAAAGGTAAATGAATTAGCCTTTAAGTGAATACTGGAGGAGGTTCAAAAGAAGATCTAAACTCGCAATGACAGCTTATCCACTTCTGTTCTGACAACTGGACAACTTGCACCTCAGGTTCTTACCATCCACACTGACCATTCCATTGGAAAATTGGCTTTAAGGAAAAAGAAGAAGATTCAAACTTCTCTAAATTCCACTGAACATCAGAGAAAATGTGTCATCCTAATCAATGGTCCATCCTTTAAACACGTCTCAAATAGAATGACGCAAACCGTTTCATTTTAAGTTGGAATTTCGGGGATTTATGAGCATTAGTTTTCAAACGACGTCCACGACTGCAAAACAAACGATCAGAAATCACAAAAATGAAAAGGATTCAATTGAGGTCTATGTCTGATATCAGTGCCTTGCGGCTGCAATGGAGTGCTTTCCACACGATCCGCAAATATGATCGCTAACTTCTTTCTTCATTGAGCACAGCGATAGTGGCGATCATAGCAATCAAATGAAAACCAAGTATACAGAAACTGTGCCTATTTAGTACCTGTTCCTCTTTGCCTTCAGTCACGAGAACTACTATGCGTCCGTCTCTTTTCCTTCCTGTTCGCCCCATTCTCTGCACAAGGCGTATGGGAGACGCATGCGCATCAAAACACACAATAAGGTCGACTTCGCCTATGTCCAGACCCTCCTCGCCGACGCACGTGGCTACCAATGTATTGTAACCACCTTGACGAAACCGCTGTACAACCTAAGGATGTAATGGAGTTCAGGTGAATTAACCACATTGGACACAAGCACAACTCTCGGTTGGTGCCAAAAAGGAAAAAAAACGAGTAAAAAGTAAAACACACCGGGATTTCCTACAGGATAAAAGCGTTTTCATTTTTCATCATGAGGCAAAACCTTACTGTATCGGATTTTTCGGCGACCAAATTGTTCCATCTGGCAATTGAAACAAACTTGTTCAATCAACACTTCGCACCCGCGTGAAAACCCGGCCTAAAGCGCGGGAATACGCGGGTGACCCAACTCTCCGTTGGTCTAAGTTAAGCATCTGATTGGTTATGGGGGCTGGGCGCGTTTTCTACACAATCACTGAGCGAAGCAAAGAAAACCAATGGGATCCCTAGTTAATTCAAAGTACAATATAACCAAGGTAATACCTGCAACTGTTCTTTCTGTGAAAGTCCTCTGACACTCTTTCCAGTTGTCTGCTGTCCAATAAAACTCATTACTCGCACCAGAGGCTTATGACGAGATAACAACGCGGCTATCTCGTTCACACTGTCTCTGTACTGTGAAAATATCATCACACGGGTAGCTACGCCTTTTGAGTCCTCATCACTCTTTCCCTGGAACTTCTCAAAGTGTTCAAGCACAATTTCCTTAAGTTTCAAGAGCTTGGGATGACTCTTGAATGTAGTACTCGGTTTTGGAACATTCATGAGCGCGCGCCTTCTTGGTGAAAACTGCGAAAAGAGAAGGCTTTCGTTCGCACTGTTTTCCACTGGAGGTTCAATTTCCTCTCGCAATTCATCCATCAGCTGTGTAAACTCGTGGTGTTTCATGATTTCGGCCTTGGCGCGCGGCATCCCTCTTGTTCCATCAATGATGGCTTTAATGAAGTTGTAGAACGACAAAATTCCATGCTGGAGTAGGAGCTCATACGCGTGGTACAGGCTGATGCACATAGCAAAGTCCCCTTCAATTTGTCCTAGTCGATTGCGATCCTTGAAAAGGTATATAAATAGATAGCTTAATATAAAATCATTACAAAGCGTCGCTCGCTGCTAGTATTATGCACAGCTTTTGAATTTTCAACCCCGTCATATTGCAATGCTAGATTTTAAGATTTGGTTTTAGATTAATTCAGACTAAAATAAAAAGTTTTCCTACACATCCGCCTTGTTCATTCATCCTCTTCCTGAACTGGTCTCGTGCAGTCAACAACATGAATTTAGTGACACGTTGAGGATCTTTGTTCCACAACACTCGTTGGCAAAACAGACGGCCCACAATGGCTTCAAGGATCTGTAAAAAAAAAGTAGTTATAGTTTTATTCATTCAACTCCAAGAAGTTATGAAATCATCACATTTCATTATCCTGCAAATAATTTTAATTGTTAGGATAAATACATTTATAAGCTAAAGGTTAACACCTTAATATTAAACAACAATTAAGTTAAAGTAATGTCAATGAATAAAAAAGAAAATGAATGACAGCTGAAAGCTAGAATTGCTGATCTGATATTGAAGTTTTCAGAAAGAATTCTACAACATTCTAAAATATATTGATAGCTTCCAACTGTTAAGGACAAGAGAAAATAATTGTACCAGGGAAAGGCCCAAAGAGCACCTTGGATCTGAAGTTGTACATGACCATGAATCACCAGGTACCTTACGGTTTTTGTCTAAGAAATCTGACATGCCCTGTGCTTAACAGTTGTCATAAAAGTCAAGTCCCACAAGCTTCCATAAGACAACAGTAAATCACCTGTTGCCCTCAGTCACTGTTAATGCACAGTCCTGAATCTGCAAATTTTTTTCTGAACTCTGAATGAGCCATAACCTTTCCGAGGCAGCTAGTTAGTGGGTATGAGCAAAAAAAGCATGGCAAGGAAGGGAAAACTTTGGTCACTCCTTTCCAAGATATAAAAAATCAAGATCTCGTTCACCCTGCAAGCAGGCTAGCATTTTGCTGCAGTATGACAGGCAAAGACATCAGAGAGTTTCTCCTACAATACTGGATCTCATCATAATAATTAATTTATTTACATGGGCATCATTAACTAAGGGAGAATCTAATGTACCTTCAGATATGAACTTTTTACTTTAGCAATATCTTCCCCAAGAGAGACAACCACTTTTTCAACCTGCCGACTGTGTGTATAGGGCTGAATATCAGGGGACTCTTCAGAGCGCAGCTCCATGTGTGAGATCAAGAGGTTAGTGATGACTTGTTGAACAGCCTACAATCAAAGTAAGGAAAGTGAGAGAGAAGCAGCTCAAGGTAATGACAGTAACTTTAACCCTTTAATCCCTGAGAGTGACAAACATCTAATTTCTCCCTACAATATCACCCCTGAATCAAACATAAAGGTTATGAGAATAAAGGAAATGACAATCAACTGAAGAACCTCTTGATTGTTAAACAAATTCTCCTTGCCAGCACATTAGGAAATGTATAGAGAACAGTATGGAGAATATGCATACTGATGTTAGGGCAAGATTGGGGTCTGATGTAAACTGAAGTTCCTAAGCACCAGTTTGCCTCCTTGAAAAAAAGTCATGATGAAAATTCCTTTTGTTTTGGATTAGAATTGTTGAGCCTCAGATATCAATGAAGCTTCAAGGAGAAAAGCACTGTGACTAGGGATGGGTGGAACATCAAAAGTATTATTGATCTTAAAAATCCTCCACCCCTAAAAACTGTTTCATTGGACTGGCATGCAAATAAGTGAGACTGTTTTTTCAATAGTTTATATATTTATGTTTTTAACATAAATGCTGTTTCTATTGATTTCCTTTTTTACCTCTAGATCATCCCCAGGTGTTGCACTGAGAGCAAGGACTCTAAAATTCCTGTTATAGCCAGAGATTTCCCTTACAACCTGAATGGAACATAATACAACTTACTAACAAGAACACAATGTCATATTTAGGCCTTCTCCTGAATTAGATGTTTTATAAAAACACAAAAAAAAAGACTGAAGGGTATCAAGTAAGTATATCTGCATCCTAGTAACACTAGTGTTGGCAAAAAAATCTGTCACATATGCATGTGCTTGTCCATGTGAACTAAATAGTAAAATCACGTTTTTTCTTTCCTTTACCTGACAGTAAGCATGATTTCCAAGAGCTTTATGAGCTTCATCAGCAACAAGAAGGATAACTTCTTCAGCTTTGCATGATCCACGAATCAGATCATTTTGCAGAACTTGTGGAGTTAGAAAGAAAACTCTTCTCATCCTCCACAAAGACTGCCGTTTATTAGGAGCCATGTTTCCTGAAAAGGTTGGAGAGCATTAGGTTCGAAGCTAAGTTGCTGAGCTAACTAAAATAAACCAGTTCATAATTCATGTAATGTACCTTGACAAATAAATTAACCAATAAGTGTGATGTCAAAACAAAAAAAAATGTCAAACCTCACCGGTCATTTCTGCTGTGTCACTCTGCGGAATACCCATGATTTTATAGCACGCTTCAATCTGTTGTGCAACCAGTGGTTTAGTGGGAGCCATAAATATAACCTTTCCGAGTGGGTACCATCGAAAGAAATTGTACATAACAACAGCAGCAATGAAAGTCTTCCCCAATCCGGTTGGTAAAGTAACTAAGGTGTTCTTATAAAGAGCTTTCTCAACAATATCGAACTGATAATTCCTTATAGGATAATTTGTCGGGTAAATCCAAACATTTCCAGCCTCGACATCAAAACCTGGAATAATTTCAACTTCGTCGGATTTCTCGGTGATGTTATTGGCGTTCACTTCACAGCCCCCACTGTATTTCGCTTCAAACGCAACTTCGTCGAAAGGAAACATTCCTTCTGCAGCAGCCAGTAATTCATCATCACCGTCATCATCTCCTATCTCTATTAAATCTACAGCATCGTTGTAAACTTGACTTTTGATTGCTCCAGGCGTCTTCGAATTTGTACTTCTCAACGAGGTAGATTGAGCTGGTCGTCCCCAACTCTGGAACAACGTGGCTTGACACACGTTGGACTTTTTCATTCCGCATCCTATAACTTAAGGAAAGGATTAACAAAACTCGATCCTCTTTAAATGCTATATTTTGGCGACAAAATGAAACAATCAGGACACACATGATTCTTTTTCGCCAAGGCTGCCATTTTGATTTTGCCGGACTAAAAATGGCGCGCTACGGTCATGTGATGCAAATCATCCAATTACTAACCTCAAAATTGGAACTAAGTACCAGCTTACTTCGAGCTTCGACCGCAGGGACAACGCTTCACCAGCAACTCATCCATGAAAACATTATTCACGCTTTTCATAATGGCCGACGTTGCGCGCGCCTGGGAACGATTTTAACACGGAATCGAGGCCACCCAGTCATCCGAGCGTACGTGAGACAAAGAAACTACAGTGTCAGACAACAAAAGGTTTAACCAGCTGAATTTGATTGATTTTTTTATTGTAAAATCCGTGTTTCTATTATTGAGCTCTTGTTTGATAGTTCTTGTCTCGACTGGACACTTATTTTTTTAAAGGAAAATCGCTATGCCAAGCCACTGTTGCGTGCCGCTATGCACTACAAGAGGATATCGCGACAGCAATGTGAACAAAATCTCGTATTATACTTTTCCATCAAACTCTCAACAAAAAGATAAATGGATTCATGCTATCAGAAGAGATGAAGGGCCCGATTTCGAGATATCTAAAACGACAGTGGTGTGCTCTAAACATTTCAGAGCGAACGACTTTAAGAAAACCCTAGCTGGAAAACATCTCCTGACGCATGGTGCCGTCCCTTCGGTATTTGCTTGGATTCGCACTTCACCAAGAAAACGAAAACCTCCAAAAGAACGGCCGTTTATTAACAAGGCGACCAGCAACCACGCTGAAAATACTACTGATGGTACACTAGAAGAAAACGAGGTGCAAGAAACAGATTTTACGATCGTCCCAAGAAGTGTGGACGTGTCCACGCAAACTGATCTCTCTGCACATGAGGCTCGTCTCTCAGAAATTATTGCAGAATGTAATCGAAAAATTGGAATACTGGAGTCAACAATAGAAGATTTAAGGCTAAAGTTGCTGGATGAGCATCGTAAATATGATTTACTTAAAAGTAAATTATTTACTCTAGACTCAATGAAAGCTAAAACCTCATCCTGTAGTACTGTTGCTTTTTATACTGGATTTCAAGATTGGGATGCCTTCACTGCAATTTATAATTATCTCGATCCGGGGGAAAAAGGAGAAAATATAAATTACTGGCTTTCAGGTAATACAGATACATCAGTTCTTGCTTATGATGATGATGAATGTGATGAAGTGTCCTTGAGCAAAAAGGGCAGAGCTAGATCCCTTAAACCAGCTGAAGAGTACTTTATGGTTCTGTGTAGACTGAGGCAAGGTTTTCATGAAGATCACCTGTCTCATCTATTTAATATCTCTGTAGCAACAGTGAGCAGGATATTTGTAACTTGGATGAACTATATGTACTTGAAACTGGGAACAATTGATATATGGCCATCTAGAACGACCATTGACTTGTATATGCCAGAAGCATTTAAAAGCAAATATAAGAGCACAAGAGTGATCATAGACTGTACTGAAGTGAAATGCCAGATGCCTAGCAGTCTTCAACTGAATGGGGAGCTTTTCAGCAGCTACAAGCACCACACAACCTTAAAGGGTTTGGTGGGTATCAGTCCTGGGGGTGCAATAACATTTGTTAGCCAATTATACTCAGGTTCAATTTCTGATAAAGAAATTGTCACTAGGAGTGGATTTTTAGATCTGCCTTTTGACGACAAAGATTGTGTGATGGCTGACAAAGGTTTCACAATAGAGGATGTGTTGCCCCTTGGTGTATCGTTAAACCTACCACCTTTCCTTGGACAGGATAGCCAAATGTCTCCTGAGGATGTGATCAAGACGCAGGAAATCGCCAGTCTGAGAATACATATAGAGCGGGCAATCAACAAGATAAAAAAACTTCCACATTTGGGACAAAGTAATCCCTCTACACCAGTTTGGTATTGTAAATCAAATGTGGGCAGTTTGTGCCATATTGTGTAATGCCCAACCTAACATAATATCTGTTTGACAGAGTACACCAAAGTGTACAATAAAGTACTTGTTAATGTTGCATTACATTATTTTAATTCAAACTTATTAAAATCAACAGCATTAAATAGTAATACTGCACACTTTTGGTATCTGTATTATAACATTTGGTGTAACTACTAAATATTTCTTACTTTGCAGGAAACACAATTAACCAGTGAATAATAATTGGCAATGTTATTAGTTTTGGGTAGTGCTAACCAGGTTAATTGTGATCACTGTAAACTAATCTTGAGATGTCTAATGGAATTAATTAATTATACACAAGAAAAAATATTACCTTTTCAGAGTCTGAAATTTGCACAAAAGTCATTCAGAAAACAATATTTTAACATCAATAACTTCTGGAAAAATAAATGAAATGAAATAGAAATAAATTGAGAATGCATGTATAAACATACAATAAATCTACAACCTTAGTATTTTACCACTCTATGTATTAAAAAATATTTACAGTTTCTGAATTTCAAAAAGATATGTAGTTACATATGAATATCGTTATCAAATGTAACAATTTAAAAAGACATTTACACATAGCATTAGGCTTTGGATGCCTCAGCAGCAGCAAATTGAAGAAAGTTTTTAAAATAATATGTATACAGTTTATCTCTTAACTCACTCCAATATATTGAGTCAAACTGAATTCTTTGAATGTGCATGCCTACATTGGTGTATACAATAAAATCACACCATTTAGCTCCTGTTATTGCCATCTGCCCTTGAACTTGGGCATAGTATGGGTGTGACTTCTTTAAGGAGCACTGATCGCCAATCTTTTCCATACAGAAGCAAGGATCTGAACAGGCATCAAGAGGGGTGACATGAAATTTTGTGTATGGGCATTTTACTTCAGCAAGGCCAAATTGGTCTGTACTCCCACAATCAATTACTCGGGCATCTGGTGACACACCAAGGATGGGATACTCTTTGCTTACAACAAATCCACATGGTAAAACTTCCACAGGTGTCTTTCTGTTGTACATAACTTTGTGGTACTGCACTAAAGCAATGGGTTCAAATTTAATTCCATGGCTTAGTGCTCTCGAGGTAATCTCCTTAAGGTGAATCAGTGATTCTGCAAATGAATCATGGTTTCTTTGTCTCTTTGAAATTACCTGAAACTTTGATGCTGTAAACCGTAGCTTTCGCTCCTCTTTCCATTTTTGACAATCAGATTGTTTTCTTGTTTCAATTTCAATTTTATTAATTTCATCCTCATCAACTCTTAGTTTCGAAATGATTGCTCTCTCATCGTTAGATAAATTAGTGGGAACTTCCATGTCACTTCCATTTAAATTCCGCAGTGGGAATCGAGGGAATTCAAGTGTATTTTCATCAATTGGCACTAGTCGCCTTGGAATACAGTCAATGTCTATACTGGCCTTGAAGTTTGATTCCGTGTAACCAACTTGATGGGACAAGTATGATCCTACTGAGCATTTGCCAAATTTTGTTTCTGTTACAGACTTCTCTTGATTGTCAGCTAGCATTTGAGAAAAACCCATATTTGGATTAATCTTAAACAGCTCTCTTTTAAGTTTTTCCTCATCAGTTTTATTATGAGATATTTTCATTCTTGCCTCGTAAAGGTTGCACTTTACTCCAGACCTGGTCCTCTCTTCATCAAGGTTGGTCTTACTGATTACCATTTCCATCACTGGTTCAGGGCATATATTGCTTCCTCCACCTTTCCTGTGCCATTGCTGCAATTGTGAGGTGCAAGCAAGCTTTCGTTGTTGACCTGATTCACTAGATAGATCCTCAGTGGAGGTACATCCGTTAAGGTAGAACTTGCATAGTTTGAACATAAGTGCTACAATGTGGTTGCAGTAACCAACTTTGCCTGCAACACAAGAGCAATGACCATACTCCACTTCTCCTGAAATTACACATAATGCCAGCTTTAAACTGTGCGGCGCTTCGTTCTTACGAAAACTATGACAGCAATTGGCCTTTACATAAAAGTACCTTTGGTCATGACAACAACGGATTTCCTCTAGATATTCGTCCTCGAGAAATGTTTTGGCCTTTCTCAGGCCAGTTGGAATAGAATGGTTATCTTTATTGGCAATGTTCTTGCCAGAATTCTTTATGTGGCTGTCCATTTGCGCTCTCGTAAATGCAGGCATGGCATCAAGCGACGAACACCAAGCTTTCAGGTCGTCGGGAAACCTCACACGCTCTTTGGATAAACGCTTGTTTATCAACTCGGCTTTACGTTGATTCTCAAGATATTTTCTCCGCTTGTATATCTGGTGTTCGCTTGGATCTATTAGATCTTTGTCTCTACCAGTTTGTATGAAGTCGTTTACTCTGTTTACAAAAATAAAAAATTATCAAAATCGATCAGAAGTGTTATCACTAAGCACATAAAATGTTAAACGTACCTTTTCGCTAACTGCGCTTTAGTTTTAAGACCTTTAACATTATCTCCACGACATCTAAGCCAAAAAATTAATTCTTGCTTTTTTAACTCTTCTGGCTTACGGCCAGAAAGAGAGGACCCGGGAATATCATCTTCAGTAAGACTTGAATTTGCTCTACTGGAAGCCATGCTTATGACTGGATGGCCTCGGTTTCATACCCTAGATCCCAGGCCTAACCGGGGGTCCGCCATTATGAGAAGCGTGAATATTTTGCCGCAAATTACGCTCAAAATTTTTCTTCATGCTCAATTAAATAAGTCAAAATAATAGTTTTTAAGCGCCTCTAGACCTCCCCTCCCCAATTCCTACCAACAACTGGGGTCGTTAGGAGTAAAAGACAGACGGAAGCTGAGAACAAGACACTTTACCGGATCAAGTTTCTAAGTGCAAGTAAAGAAAAGAGGCCAACTAATGACATATCTCTGGCTGCAGAATTTACCTCGTGATGCCTTAGCTTAGCAGGGACATCAGTAAGGGTTCACGGTTTACGGTCAAGTCCAACTTTCTAAACGTTTCAAAGGCTTAAATCTTTGTTTATCTTCAGTAGTGAATTATATAATTTGAAGATTTTAAAAATAACTCGATAGAATTAACACTGAATTGTCATTGCGTTGCAGAGGGTTTCTAAGAGCTCCACAGAGATCAAAGTCTGCCCTGTGCATTTCAATGTTTTTTAGGAGGGGTTTTACACGAAAACAATGTTAATCAGGTCTTAAGAATGCACTTGACAATGAATATTTTTTTGATGGCCAATATTTTTAATTTATTCAAAGCAATGAAAACAACAGCTGAGAAAATAAAGGAAGTTTTCGGTTTTATCATTCTATGAGTAGAATTTTTATTTTTCGAGGCCAAAAAGAGAAAGATTTTCGGATGTGAATGGGATCTCATCTGCGTTCTGCGGTTCTTCTGATCTTTTTAGAACGGAATATTTCTATTTTCAAAATCAATTCATGTTATTTGTTTTGATGCAAATAGATATGACACAATTTCTAGACTTGACTAGACAAGTGCTACATAAATCTATCTTTAGGGGCAGCGAACTTCGTAAACAAAAATCACAGTAAAAAAAAAAAGGCGACAGCGCCAATTTCTATTTCAAAATAACGTTCAAATTTACAAAATTCTACCAAAAACACCATCCTTAAACAATCGAAATTCATGAATGAATTATGAATGACAATAGTTCGGAATTCTCTCGATTTTCTGGAAAGCTGAAATTTGTGGCAAAAATTGGCGGGTTTTTCCTTTTAAATTCAATCTCGACTAAACAACACCTCTGATTGGCTAGGTACAATATCAACTCAGCTCTCATTGGTCAAGGAAACAACCGCGAATAAATATTTTCCGACTAGGACGTATTCGAATCGAGACTCGTGATTTGAGAACCTCTCGATCATCTTAATCGAGCAAGATTTGATCTCAAGTTCGATCTTGCACAAGTTATCACTGGAAGTAGGTTCGACGTTTCCTTGCATTCTTCTCGGAGTTTAACGTTCCTCGGAAATCCGCAAAATCGCCCATTTCCGCTGTAGTGTTATAACGCCACACACGGCGCTTCCCATTCTGCCAACAAGCACCAATTTTTATACTCGTCAGACTATCGTTTTTTTAAATTTTTTATTTTTAAAGGACGGATTTGCTAAGAGGAAGGACTTCCTGTTTTTCACTTGTGCGTGATATCGCTGTGAAGATGTGCTCAGCATGAGATCTACGGAGAACAGTTGACGACTGCTGAAAGGCAGCGTCCCGACACAAAGCCGAGTCACGAGAAATCATGTATCACCGTTGACTGAGCAGTTTGAGTGAAAACACCGCTGCTGGAACAGTAGAGAATCTTTTAGAGTTCGTTCAACAATAATGGCACCCTAGTGAGACCTTGTTTGATTTTATTTGTGTCATCCTTTGGAGCTGGTGTAGGAAGCAAACGTCGTGGCTGTGGACTCCACAATGGCTTCATTGAAAGTGGCAGTCCGTGCTCGTCCGTTAAACAACAGGTGAGTTGCAGAATTACTCTTTAATGTTGTTTTATTTTACTTTTATTTCGATGCAACTTTAGCTGAATATGAGCTACTTACTACTTTTCTTGCCTCAATTTCTATTATTAGGGAATTAGAGCTCGGATCCAAATGCATAATTCAAATGGAGGGACAGAAGACAACGATATTCAACACGAAGGTAATAAGTAATGAGGAAAACTGCGATATTTTAAATTTTTTTTAAAATACATCCCTACACGAGTCCAACAAAAGTTTTAAGTCTTCACGACTTAGAATGACATCCTAGTTTCTAACAGCGCTTTGAATAAGATTCCATATTTTACTCGTGACGTGTTCATTATCACAAGATCCACCAAGTCGCTTCAATTCTTGGAAGCGGTCACGAGTAAGGTCTTGAACTTGTGTAAACAAGTTCTCTATCTACTGTTCGAAACACCGGGATTTATTTTATTTTACAACATAAATGGCATTTTATCCATTCACAAATAAACCAGAAGAAATTCGATCAATATTGTTCCTCGTCGAAGAAATCGGCGGGATTTTGGTAATGACTCTGACTACCGCGTTTCGGAAGTGCTCCGAACGTTTGTCCTCAACCGCAGTATATTTGAATAAGGGCGTTTTGAAGTATCTAGAGTTCCAGTTGATCATTTATTTGTCATCTATTGAAGCAAAGTTCAGGGCTAGGCTAATTTTGTAATCATGAAACGCGCGATGCGTTTATGTACGAAATTCAACCCAGAAACACTCTTTGGATTTATCAAAACGTTGTTCACCTGACAATATGAGATTCGCGAAGAAACTTCAAACTTGGCCTTTTTCTCAATGCAGAAACTGCGTCGCAGTGTTCGAAAGCAAAGAATAAAAGATTTATGTCTAAGCTGGAGCAGTGTACTTCGAATCTGCTTGTCTGCTTATTATAAAGTCTAATTGTTTTGTCGTTCATTTCAAAGATGGATACCCATGGGACTTTTTTCCTGCTGTGATTTTAAACACGCCATTCAGTTTCTTTGCAAACACCTAGACCTTTTCAATTTCTTTGTCTGCCATGTTTCTTTTCTGACTGCTAATTTTTAGTTCTAAGTTTATTTTATTAAAAGTTAAAGATAAGAATGCACTCAGTTATGCCCAGGTATAGAATGTAATGGTTAATATTGCTTTTGACAGTAATAATTGTTTGTTGAGGGGAAATTTGAGTTGCATATAAGGACTGGTAATTGCTGACCTTCATCCCTTTGTGTTACATTTGTACATGTGCTAATCACACTTGGGTTCAGGTCACATTTCAATTTTACAACATGGCTATGTGATCTGATTTTTTGAAAAACCATTAATTTCATATACAGGGATTTTGAGAGGATAAATATCAATTTTTATTCCTTTCTCCTAGATAAAAATTATCACACAGAGATTTTGTGACAGTTATTCCACTTTTTAACTTGCAAAATTGTTACAAATGATGTCAGGGTGTCAGTGTGATTGATGTCTAAAATTCCTGAGTGTCTAGAATTAAATTTGATTATCAAGTGTGAATGAATAGTTTTTTTCATGGCTTGAAATTGTTTCCTTTGCCATGACAGAGGGCAATCCTGAAATATCAGTTAACTTAACCCTTTGACTCCCAGAAGTGATTGACATACAACTTTTCTCTTATATATATATATATATATTATCCAGCAAATAGGTAATGAGAATACTTAGATTTATCCTATCAAAGTTGTCATCTTGATCTAACATCAAATTCTTGTCACTAATTTACATGGAAAAGTGTAACAGTTATAGAGGAGAATTAACAATCAGATCTTGGAGTTAAAGTGTTAATGCATCTTAAATCTTAATCTTAAATCTTAAATCTATATCTGAGTCAGTATATTTATTTGGTGATCTCACAAAATTTTCCTTGCCTTTTGATCCTAATTATTTCTGGTGATGAATAATAGTTCATGCTTTATACTACTTACTCTCATGAATTAAGGTTATCTTTCAACTGGATTTTGAGCAACTGAAGGGCACAGGGGTGTTGCTACTTCCTGTTTATACAAGTTATTATAGATCATCCTTTCTGCCCCTCCTGTCGACCCTTCCAATCCTCCCACCCCCCACCCCTTTCATAGTTGTTCGTCATGTTTCCCTAGCCATTTACCACTACCCATTTATACTCCTGGATGGAGAGAGAGGGGGAATGTTAGGGTAATAAGTGTCTTGCCAAAGAAAATGATACCATGATCTGGACTTTAAACTGTCTAAACATTTGAGTGACACAGGTGATATATGTTTTATATTTCCCCAGTTTTTTCTGATTCTCATTTACTTGATGTAATGCAGACTTAAAAGCAGCTGAACATTGCTTTTTATTTTGATTAGGAATAATAACATTCCAAATGGTAGATTGCATGTAAAATGGATTGATGGTTGGGAGAAGCATTTCTTGCAGATATGTCTAGATGAGGAAAACCAAGAATAGACATTATTATTTGGTGACTCTGATGTATCTTCATAGTGAAATAAATATTTGGAAAAGTAAATATTTTTTTGTGCCATTTAAGCTGTATGGTGAGGTTGGATTGGAAGGAGACAAGTCAAGAGATATCAAGAAGGAATTTATCTTTGATTTCTCCTATTGGTCGGCTGACTCTAATGATTCACATTTTGTTTCCCAAGACCAGGTATGTGCAAAAAGTTTGAAATTGATATTTTAGGAGGACACACTGTGTGATCAAACATGCATGGGTTTGTCAATATGACAATAACCAAGATCAGCATGAAATATATTTCAATTTATTGTCAGTAATGACAGCTATATTATGAAATTTTGAACTTTGGTGCAAACCTTAGAAAATATAAATGACCTTCAACAATTCAGAAACCATTTGTCAAAAGTTTTACGACATATGCACTATCACCAATATTATATTAGCTTCATAACTGTTAACATGTAGAGTAACTTTCTTTTTTTGCAGGTTTTCAGTGACCTTGGTCAGGGAGTTTTGGAATCAGCATTTGAAGGTTATAATGCTTGTTTATTTGCCTATGGTCAAACAAGTGCTGGGAAAACTTACACCATGATGGGAACAAATGTAAGACAATTATGCTTTGCACAAATATTTGAACTCTTTACAATTACTCAATGCTAATCAATATGTAACAGTTATACAATATTATTTAATGAGTTCAAGTGTGTTCTAATATAAAAAACCTGTTTAAAAAAGATTTTTGCATTAATTCTCACTTTAAATATCCTTAACTATATACATGAATGAAAGCCTTTCAACCCATGAGATACATACTGTTATAATAGTTAATATTAAATTTGAATAACGACTAGAATTAAAATGATAACAAATGCATTCTGGAGTATACTCTCTTTAACAAGTCTCCCCTCCCACTCCTACCCCACTGCCCTGGAAACTATACACTCCACCCCTCCCTGGTGGCTTTTTAGAGCACTTTTAGCAGTTCTGTTCAGATTATTTAAATTTATGTCTTGACGTTCAAAAGTCATTATGTTAATTGTAATGACAGAAAGGTTTTCTTAAGTTATTAACTCTATAAGATTTTTTATTTAATTTAACAATTTTTTTTATTTTTAGGAAGAAGTTGGACTCATTCCCAGAATCTGCAAGGTAATTGTATTATGCTTAGGGCTGTATTAATTTTAGATTTCCACTTGAAACCATTATAAATGGATTAAATTTGATATAGGGTTTATCAATAGAAACAAAATTACTCTCAGTTATAGACTGGAAATAAATGGGGTAAGTTTCTAAAGAAACTGTGATGCTGTGTTGGTAGGGCAGAATAACAAGATGAATTGATAATAGAAATTGTTCTCCATAAATGTTTTGTAAGGCTGATGTTTCAGGCATTAGCCCTTCAAGGATGTATGACCAAGTTCAGCGGATATGAGACCTCATTAAACTGTGCCAAAAAATGAAAGTCCATACAAGTTAACTGCTTTTGATTCCAGTTTTTGCATCTGACTCAGGCCAGGGGGGGGCACAAGATAAATCAGAGAGTACACCACACCGAGGCCTGAGAAATTTAACATCTGTATAACATTTTATTCCTCACAGGGATTATTTGAATACATTGGCCAGAACACATCTCTGAGTTCATCATTCAGAACTGAAGTGAGGTAAGCATTGACTTACTGATATCATTTAACACTTTAATCTCTGAGAGTGACCAGCATCTAATTTCTCCTTATAATATCACCCCTGAATCAAACACTAAGGTCATGAGAATAAAGGAAATGATATTCAACTGAAGAACCTCTTGATTGTTAAACAAATTCTCCTTGCCAGCGCATAAGGAAATGTATAGAGAACAGTATGGAGAATATGTATACTGATGTTAGGGTGTAAAGGGTTAAACTTCAATCCTAATTATCAACACTGTATTCAGAGTTATATATCCCCAATAAGACACTTTTTCTGTCACACACACCCCCCCCCCCCCCACCATGCAAACAATTTGCATCAGTGTGGCTTTTTATTTCTCTTGCTTTCAAAATTGTTGAGCCCTAAAACAGTTAAGAATAAAGTTTAAAAAAAAATTGGGGGGAGGCAGGGTAATGGGAGGGGAGGGGAAAGAATGTACATGGCAGGAAATTAAAAGATTACTATACTCATACTCAATTACTATGTTTTATTGTTGTTGCAGCTATCTTGAAATTTATAATGAAAATGCCCGTGACCTGTTGAGGCCGCAGAAGTTGAAAAAGCTTCCTCAGCAGAATTTAAAAGTGCGTGAACATCCTAAAGAAGGGCCGTATGTGGAAGGTAACAATTTTTAACACACGTTATTCACGTTCATTTAATTGCGTTAAGTTGTTTACATTGAATTAAGGCTATATTAATGAACTCTCTTTGTTTTTCACTTTCTGCAGGGTTGACAAAGCAACATGTTTCTGATTATGATTCAATTGAAGTTCTTATGGAACAAGGGAACAGGCTAAGGTTTGTACGTTAGAGCCACTGGGGTTGAACTGCTATTTCAAGCAACTTATCTCGAAGATATTTACCCCAGAAAAAATTCAAGCTTTTTTCACCAATTGCTAAGCTCTGCTTTATACGTTTTTACAATTGTGAATTCCACTTATTACTTACTTTGACTGACCGCTGACGAACAATTGTAGGCTGTGAATAGCTGTTGTTTGTGGTCTCAGTGGTAGTTAATTTAACAGCAGGAAGCGTGAATTTCACCTATCATTGACTTTGACGGACCTATAATTGTAGGCTGCGAGTAGCTGTTGTTTGTGGTCTCAGTGGTAGTTAATTTAACAGCAGGAAGCGTGAATTTCAGGCCTATCACTGACTTTGACGGACCTATAATTGTAGGCTGCGAGTAGCTGTTGTTTGTGGTCTCAGTGGTAGTTAATTTAACAGCAGGAAGCGTGAATTTCACCTATCACTGACTTTGATGGACCTACAATTGTAGGCTGTGAGTAGCTGTTGTTTGTGGTCTCAGTGGTAGTTAATTTAACAGCAGGAAGTGTGAATTTCCCCTATCACTGACTCTGACTGACAAACAGTTGTAGGCTGTGAGTAGCTGTTGTTTGTGGTCTCAGTGGTAGTTAATTTAACAGCAGGGAGCCAACACAGAAACAAGCCAGCTAAAAACCTGTCACAGCGAAACGACGAAGGGCTCGAAACGTCAGCTGTTAGGAAACTCTTCACGATGGCCGATTTACATTAACGACTCAGACGATAAAACCAAATTATCCTACTTGTCAATCAGTTCATTTTACCTCACTTCTACAACAGTCAGATATTTTTTCAAAGTTTTTTTAAGGAATGAGATATAGCCCTGCCAGAGACCTTTCTGTTACATGAAATATCCTCTTGTTAACTGTGTATTTTCTCTTTCAGAGCAACTGCTTCAACAAAGATGAACAATACTAGCAGTCGTTCACATGCAATTTTTACAATCAAATTTACTCAGGTAGTGAAGAAAATCACAAGAATTTACACAAAGATTTAACCAACTAGGACTAAATTTATTATTAATTTTGTTGTGATTGTATCAAATATTTTTCAGGCCAGGTTCATGGGAGATATGCCCAGTGAAACGATAAGCAAGATACACTTAGTAGATCTGGCTGGCAGGTTTGTCTCTCTACATATCTCCGTTCTTTTTCTTCAGGTGTAGGTAGTAAATATTCCTCCGACTTATAACTTGTCTTGGTTTCATTTTCTAGTGAGCGAGCTAGTTCGAGTGGTGCTGCCGGTGAAAGGCTTAAAGAAGGAGCGAATATCAACAAATCCCTCGTTACATTGGGGATTGTTATTTCCACTCTTGGTAAACAAATCGTTCTTTTTTTTTTTTTTTGCATAAATGACAGGTCTTATCAGGCAGTTCTTTCATTGGAATGCAGAACCTTCGCCAAGAAATCATCTTCTATTTTCAATGACTCTACCAGACTTCGCGTATCAAAATTTTTAATGCCTGTAAGAGAATTCGCCATAACTTAATCTCTCATCAGTAGCAACAAATGCTCAACCGGCTTAATGGTGGTAAATTTACCTAACTGTACTTTTCTTTTAGCGGAAAACTCTATCAATGCATCTTCATCTGGATTCAAGCGCCCTTCATTCAGGAAGAAACTGTTCGTACCTTACCGTGATTCTGTCCTCACGTTTCTCCTCAAGGACAGTTTGGGCGGAAACTCTAAGACCGTCATGGTTGCAGGTTGGTTTCTTATGGGGAAGATTTGATTTTGTTGTTAACTTGCATTCCTTGTGAGCGATCAATTTTTAAATGAATGTTTGTTTCTGTTCAGCCATTTCTCCTGCTGAATGCAACTACGGTGAAACGCTCAGTACTTTGCGCTATGCGCATCGAGCAAAGAGCATCATCAACATGCCGACAATAAACGAGGTAAACACTTCCTAAGTTACGGTTAGTTTGCATATTTTATGGTGAAGGGTTGTTTAATATTTTGAAGCAAGTCAGCGCGCAGGTAATAGTAAGCGCTAAGAATCGTGCAGCTTTTTCCAAGCGCGGGAAACCAAGCAGCTTATGCAAATAGCGATAGCCTTGGGGCCAGGGCGGAGGGAGGTTCCACTCTCTCTTCACCCTGCTGAGGGTTAGTGCAAATAGCTAGAAAATTACTGCGGCTGATCGAAGCCATCACTTGCCAACGTATTTTCCTCGCATACTTGAGTTCAGCTTTTTTTGATATTGAAAGTAAAGTTGTTTCGCTCGGGCTCCCATAGAATAGTTGAAAAGTTTCGTTTTCATAAATTCTAAGATTTTTTAAATTCTTTACTAGGATCCGAACGTCAAACTCATCCGGGAACTTAGATCTGAAATCGAGCGTCTCAAAGCCCTCATACGAACTTCCGGAACGGGCGATGAGGTAAGTTTAGCCACTCTTCGTGAATCATTCTTAATGATACCAGCAGTTTTTTTTTGACGCTAATTCCTTATATTTTCTGTTAGAAAAAGTCCTTAAATGACCCCATGAAAGTCAATCAGAAACTTCAAGAAAATCAGGCGCGCGTCGAACAGCTGACGAAAGACTGGACCGAGAAGTGGAAGGAGGCAAAATCGATCATGCAGGTGAGTGGGGAGGGGTCGGTTAGATTTGTAGGGAGCTGTCTGGCTTTGTTAGCGAGGTAATTAGATCTTCTATGAACTCGACAGTGTGTTTTGTTCTTTTTTAAAGTGAAGATTTAAAAAACTAGGCGATTACGTCGCGAAGATTAACGATCATTTTGCGTTTTATTTTCATTTTTTAGGAAAGCGAGTTACAGCTTCGGCGTCACGGATCATGCGTGGTTCTCGTTGATCTGGAGCTCCCTCACTTGGTTCGCTTGGAGGAGGATCCACTCAGAACAGAGATAATGCTGTATCGTGTTATGGTAAAAAAAATAACTGTGTGCAAATCAAGACAAAATAAATTTTTCTTTATAAAGTTGAGGCTTTGATTGTCAGCCCAATTAAACTGTGGAAAGGCAACAGGCCCAATTTTCTACACCAAATTGATTTTGTTTCTCCTGGAATATTATTTTCTGTAGCATGGAAAAACACATATTGGACGAGAAGATGCGCCAAACCCGCAAGATATCGGTAAGTCCACCATATTAGACGATGTAAACGCGTGTAATGAGATTTTTGCGTTATTCGCGAACAGTTCTCTCGTCTGCTTTGCAGCCATTCAGTTATTAAAACCGAGTTCTGTGAAAAGTGATATGTTTAGAGGTAAACCATCTAGATGCTGATGTTACTTTTCCTTTTTCCTAGTTCTTGAAGGCGAAGATATCGACAAAGAACACTGTGTGCTGGATTTTGTCAAAGGGCGAGTCACGTTTGAGCCGATTTCTTCATTGTGTTGGGTAAACGGGGTGGCCGTGTCTCAGCCAACGAAACTAAACCAGGGTAAATTGAATTTGTTCTCCTCTGAAACATCTATGAGGATTTTGTCTGTGATCAAAATCCCGCCGAGCTGAGAACTTCTTTTTTTTAGGTTGATGTAATTCGGTCGCATATTAAGGAAATACTAGATTTTTTTCCATTATCATATTTTTGTGTCTGTAAATTTCTTCATCTCCAAGTAGAATTTTCTTGTTGATCATTGTTTAAGCAGTGATATCTAATTATTGTAGAGTAAACGAAACCAAGCACTGCACATCATTTCTCGTAGGTGATGTTATTGTTCTTGGCAAGAGCGATGTGTTCAAATTCAATTTTCCAACCGAAGCTGCAAAGCTGAGGGAAAAACGGCGCTCTGCTCTGTACACCACGGTGAGTTTTTCTCCCTATTTCCGATGGCTGATTGTCCTCTCTGGCTGCTGCACATATGCTAAAAAATGAAGGCTTAACGTCAAAAAAAAATACACAATCACGTAATCGCACAAGCTGTAGAGCGAGACCATTCCCGCGCGAACACGCAAGAGGACTGCAAGAAAGAAGGAACTCGTGCGCTTTCTTGGAAGAAACGACAGAATCGTAATGGTCTTTCTTTTTCGCCCCAGGAATCGACCGAGTCTTTGACTAATTTACATACCTCACCTGTCCGTGGTAGTCATGGAGACCTGAGTGTGAGATCCGATTCCTCTTCACCGATGACTTTGGACTCTGGGTACGAAGTTTATTCCATGAATCTTGCAAGTTTGTTTATATTAAACATTAAAATCAAGAGAGGGGCATCGAGAGATAACTCATCATTACTCTAATTTCTTTCAGTGTTGAAATCGATCTTCCGGGGCCAGATTCTTTAGAGGAAATAAAGTAAGTTGGATTAGTTTCTTTTAAATTCAATCTCGCCTAAATTCTCATTTTCCTTACTCGGCTGGTCTGTCATGACCATGCCCATCTGAGCTGTGTTAGGACGTAATATTCTACAAACTCTTGCGTTAATCAGCAGAAATTAAAACGAATGTTTGGACGGAGGGAAAATGTTGAAAAATATCCTCCTCTCTAACGCACCCCTCCTCCGAGGAAGGGAAACTTTGAAAGTGCTTTTTAATTTTTTTTTTTGTATCAAAATGTGAATAGTTGTTGTTGCCGGGATTTCGTACGCCAGGGCGAAACTAGCTGTTCATCTAGGCTGTGCCTCTAACGGTGTACATCGTTATCTATTTTTGCAGAAATCAAGTGACAGATTTAATCGCCAGACACAAAGAAGCAGAAGTCAGGCGGCTGGAGATAGAGAAAACCTTCCAGACTGAAATCGATAACAAGCAGAAAGAGATTGACAACCAAAAAGAGCATATTCAGACATTGCGCGAGATTCACGATGGAAAATCACATAAAGCGCGCGAGGATCTGGAAGAAGTTCGACTTAACATGGACAAGAAGCACGAGGATTCGAGAAAAGAGATTGAGAAGCAGCTGGAGGATCTGTTCGAAATGAAACTTAAACAGTGTAGAGAAGCCGAAGAAGCCGCGGAAGAAATAGCAAAGGAGAGGGAAGAAGTGGCTCGTTTTATGGAGGGCGAATGGCAGAAGGTTGTTCAATATGAAATGAAATTGGCTGATATTGAGCTGCACCGGCGGAAATTGATTGCTCAAGCAGAGATCGAACGAGTCCGTCAAGAGGAACTTCATGCGTTGGAGATGGAGAATGATTTAAAAGGATTGGAAGAACAACAAGTCGAGTTGTTAGAGTTACAAGAGAAACTTGAAATAGCCAAGGCTGAAGCTGAGGGTGAATTAAATCGAGATAAACTGACCTTAGACTCGACTCTTGCTGAAAATTTAGCCGAACTCGACGAGTTGGAACAAAAAATCCAGCTAATAGCAGAAAAACATGATCAGTATATGACTTTCCTAAGCTCTGTAGACGATTCAGTGGGCTCGGAGGAAAATTTTGACGAAAGAACAGTTACCAAGGTTGACTACAGTGACGAGACACGGAGAATTTCAGACGCTGGTTTGACATCGAAAACTGTAGCTTTGGACTTGCGGCAACGCAGACGAGCCAGTTGGAATTTTCCATCCAGAAAATTGTCTGTCTCAGGGGGAGCTAACGATGACGCAGTAACACAACAACTGCAAAGATTGTTTGAGCTTAAAAACGAAAAAGAGGAGATAATCGGAAAGACACGCAGTGAATTAACGCGTGAGATCACAAATGTCGAGTTCTATGGACGGCAAATTCTAGAAAACGAGGCTAAGATAACTGAACTCGAAGAAATGTACAAAACATCTCGTCAACAACACGCAGAGAAAATTCGTCTGTGTTTGGAAAGCTTAAAAATTAAAGAAGAACAAGACATTGCTTTGGTAGACCAAGATCGTGAACGTTATGTGGAACTTTTGTGGAAGGAATATGGCGAGATTGAAAGTTTAATTTCAGAGACGTTTGAATCTTTGAATTCCAGCGATACGCTGGAAGGGGAGACAACAAGCGATGTCAGAGTAAATGATGAAAAGAAACTCGAAGTTCTAAATTTAGTGAAGAAAAGATTAAGGCAAATTGGTAGCGACGAAGATGTCTTATTCCTTGAATACGTCGCTAAACGAGCTCACTTTGAGAAAGACGAAGACAGAGTTCACGAGCAGCAAAGAAAGATCTCAGAGAAGATGATGGATGGTATTAAAGAGAAAGAAGTCGCTCTGCTGAAACTTTCAGGACAAAAGGAACGGTTCCATGTGGAAAGAGCCAGAGAAAGGCGACTAATTACTTCGCGTATAGGAAGGCTGTCTCGTGTGAAGTCATCTGGTGATCTGCACAATGAAGAAGCACTGGAATTCTTTAAGGAGGAGGCGAGAAAACTTCGAGAGACGTTCGAGAAAGTGGAAGAAAGTGAAATGAGGTAAGGAAGGATTTAAAAGATCTTAAATTGTCACGTTTATGCAGCTTTAAAGTCGTGCGCAACGTTTTTCAAAAGAAAATCAGGGCTAATTTCTAGCTCGAATAAATGAGAGTCTGTGTTGTTGGTGCTTAGGTGAGTGGTCGTATTTGCATGAAACACTTTTTCGGTAAAGGGGACACATCATAAAAAAACAGGGCCATGTAGTGCCTTCTCGCGCGCCTTATCAACTCGCCTTCTGTTGGAACGTCAGGGGTTAAAATCCGCACAAAATAACTTACATTTTACGGTCGAACTACGTTCGTGACAATCCGCAAAAACCTTAGTTCGTTTAGAGGCTGTCACTTTTGTTCATTTGAGTCTATTATAGCGGAGCTCGCAAAAAAAATAGTAGTAACCCATCAAGCCGAAAAAATTTGGATGTACGACCGTACGACCGTACAAGGTGCTACTTTTAACATGCGTGGTCAACTGTATCGCGGGCACGCCAACGCCACGGCTTTGTTCAGTAGTCCAGTGGTCAGTGCACTGGGCTCCGAGTCGGACGACCCAGGTTCTAGTCCTGGCCGGGGTAAGGCATTGTGCCCTTGAGACGTGCGGGAAAAAAAATGGGAGCTCCGCTTTTAGGCTTGGCTAAATCTATATATTATTTGACGTGGGTAGGCTTCAAAATGAGCGGCGGGAGAAAGAAAATATCCATCTGCAGCTGGAAGAAGCGCGAGCAAAACTACGAACCAGCGAGGAGGACAGAGAGGAATGCGAAGAGAGACTAAAGGATCTGGAAGAACAAAAACTTCAAAAAGAGAAAGAAATATCTGATTTGAAGAGGCAAATGGAGGAAGAGAAACAAAGCTATTTGGATAATCTCAAGTGAGAATTGCTTAGTTGTCTCCTTCCCAGATATTTTCTTTCCCCTAAGGGTGGGAGGGGCACAGCTACCAGATTAGGCATCAGCGCGCATAGCCTTGACCAATCAGAAACGTAATGCTACATCTTGAGTGCAATTACTTATGCCCAGTCTCTTGCAGATGAAGAATTGAAGGCACGTTAATAGAATCCAGAATTCATAATTCAGAAATTTGCCAAATAATTTTTGAGACAAAGAAAATAAACGTTACTGAAATAACGGAAAAACTTGTGTTCAATTGCTGGATGACCTCAGTCATTAGGCTCTGTGATCTCAGTAATAAACCCGATTCTGGAAATTAAAGTATTGGTTTGGACAAAACTGGAAACAATTGACAAAAATAAGTACGCAAAAATATGTACGAACCCGGCATGATATCTTACTTCGTGTTGAATTAAAAAGTTGCATTCTTCACTGCCCAAGATTCTCTGTTGGTTACCAATCACCACTAATGTTTTTCTTTGCAGAACTGAAGACTACGAAGTGATAGAAAAACCTCTTGGTAAGTTCATTTCGGCTGGGTCAAATCTCAACAAAATGATATGAAATTATTAATGTAAACTAATTTTACACCTTCTTGCAGTAAATCGGCTTCACATTAGATTTCGTATTCTTGGTAACCACGCTGCGGCAGAGGTCTTAAAAGAGGTAGGCCACGGATTGATGCATTGGTGTTTATTGATCAGATGTCGAATTATCTCTACCGTGGGCAATACAGGTTCCTTGGATAGTTTGTGTCTTACTCAGAAGACATCCTTTTATTGTTGATTTTTTTGTTCGGCAAGTTGTCTGTTTTAGGCATCGACAAGGTTCGCACAGCCCTGATTTCCCAAAAGAGAACAGAATTTTCAAAATTGAAAATGGGAATAGTATGTGAAGTGGAGGCATAGCCTCATGAAATGAGCAGCAAGTTCTCAGTTACAAGGTGTGAATGTTTTAAAGGTAGCCCAATTTACCAAAATAACCTTCTCTTGAATTAGTGCGATCGGACTATTATTAATTTTGGGGCAAACTCTCGACAACTGCGTTTCTGTCTAGATCATGTTACATGAGTCATAACCTTGAGTCTTGATGGTGAAAATACAGTTTTGATAAATTCCAAAAATTATTCAACTTTCGCGCAGAAATGAATACGAACCCTGAAAAATAATTGGTGATAATGCAAGGAAAAATATCAGAGAACGTTTTTCTTTTTCAGGCCCTACTTGCTTCAGGTCTTCCCGAGATGATCAAAACGGCACCAGCATCTTTTAGGTCTCCACAGCGTCTGACAAACGACTCTTCTCACGGTGGATGGACGTAAGAGCTATTTTTTTTTTTTTTCGTGTTTGATTGCAATGAATATTCTCCTGTAGAGATATAGATTTAGGATTCGAATTTGCAGCGCTGTCAAATAAGTGAAAAAGCCTTACAGGTGTTCGTCCAAAACGGAAAAAAATTGTCACGGTTATAGTGTGACTATAGTAACACTTGAACTATCAAATTGTACCAAATATTCTTCCAAATCAACCGACTGTTTTCAGCAATCAACAACTTAAGAACTGCTGGACGTTTTAATTTATATACTTAAAAGTATTTATTCGATTTCGTATGAAGCTGGTGCCAGTGAAAGACCAAGTTCAATCTATATCAATCGCTATCCTTCCTGATTTAATTCAGTTTCAGGCAAATTTTAATGATTATGACTTGTGTGTCTCTTTTAGGTTTCACAGTATTCAGAAAGACGTCACTATCGTGCGGAAAAGGGAAGAGTGCAGTGGCAGTCTCCTACACTGGTAAGAGTGCTGTAGCTATGGATGAGTGAAAGAATAGATAACGGACAAAAAATACGTGGTAGTTTGATTCTCTCTTTTTAGCTCAAGACTTGCCATCTTTCTTACTCCATCTCCGGAACTGTGTGTTGATTTTTCAGTTTTATGGGGCGAGGAGTCATCCCGGCACCACCGCCGACCGTGTGGGAGGCAGTCAAGAACCCGCTGTCCAGATATATTTACGACAACATGCTCAAGGTAGACATGTCGTGCATCAGTTCAGATTTGATAATTTAAATGACACAATCGTGAGACTGTTATATATATCTATATATATATATATTTTTTTTTTTCGCTGAGGGAAGCTTACCTTGTTTTAGCGATCTACGCCTCAACTTGTGTGTGTGTTTCTTTTTTAAATTTTTTTGCAGAAAATTAATATTGTAGAGCATGTGGAAGAAGGACTGAAAGTTGGTGAGTTTAGGCATTTTTTATGATAAGTGTTATGTACGTCAAAACAATATTCATTCAGTGCTCGAATCATTTTTGAAAAGTTTGAAACAAAAAAACGGTTGAAAGCAAATCATTTTCGACATTTAACTAACGTTATCAAATCAGAAAATGAAACGGATTAGAAATTTCAAGATGCTAGATAAAATAACAAAATGAAAACCAGTGAAAATGTAGAATGTTTATTAAACAGAGCGTCGCATAAATTACAGTAGCTTGGCTGTTTTACCATGAACCTGTGTCTCAAACTCAGAATCATTCCTGCTTAGATGTGTTGAACGTCGAAACTTTGTCTTTGCTTGACGTTTAAATTATTTTAGGCAATATTTAATCGCAGTATTTTACAACCAATTGTTTAAACGAGTCGCCCTTTTTTCTGTCTACTTGACAAATTATTAGAATTATACTGTTGATCTTTCCTAAGAGACAAAAGGCTAATCATTTACATGCGGTCTAACCGAAATCGCGGTTTTACGCAAGCAGTGGGCCTTAGGTATTTTCTATAGGAGGGTTGATTTAATTGAGTAAATGTCCTTCCACTTTTAGAATTTAGCCCTCTAGACACTGATCACAAAATTGAATGTTCAGATAAAGGAGACGGATAAATTGAAAATAGTTTAGAGCGCGGTTCGTTAAACAACGGCTGAACTTTGTTTAAATAACCGACCCAAAGGGTTTGCTACTGACGTATGATGTTTGTTTGTCACAGTGTATATGCTTCATGAGACGTCTCAGTGCTTTATGACACATTCACGTGACTTCTGCTACGTCTCTAAAGAACGCTTGGAGGTAAGTTGAAAAATACCTTTATCATAACGTGATTTTTTTATGAGATCACAATGGTTGTTGGATATTATGTTGCTTTAAACTAAGGGACGGCCCATTACTTATCTCGCGGGGGGGGGGGGGGGGGTCCAGAATATTCTGGTTGCGTCTCGATAAAACTTACTGCTCCCCCATGACAATCTGTAATATTCATTGACCGCATCTTCGTTTCAATTTTCTTATATACTTGTTGCTATTTTATTGGCGACAACTGATCCCTCCTCCGTTTTCCCTGAAAACCGTGTGATCCAAAAATCCCCTTCGGCGATAAATAATGAACCTTCCCAGAAACGTCGGAAAACCAAACCTTAAGTGTGATGAGTGTAGCCAATCAGAGCAAGGGACAATATTGCAAGGAACCAATGAGAACTCTATGTAAACATAAACAAAATCCTAAAGCGCGGAAAAACGCGGGTGACCGAGTCGCGATTCACTTTAGATTTGCATTCATTGTTTGAGAGGGGGCGTAAGTTTCGAAGTCTAACCTCGGATTAAAAGTAATGTGTATCTGTTGCAATACCGGGGTACTTTTGACAATCAACTGAAAATGGCGCCGTTGTACCAATTTTTTTTGTTTTTGTTTTTGTTTTAGGGTGACAAGTACGTGCTTGCATCTCAGTCGATTGAGCATCCAAAGTGTCCTCTGTCACCTTCAATCATCCGGGGACAGGTTGGTGATAAGAGCCTAGATGTTTAGTTACGTGAACGAAGAACCTGGATTGGGACCAGACCCGCTCTCTGAAGAGTTAATTTCAGTGGGGGGGAGGTGGGGGGGGGGGGGGGATCCAGCAGATTCGTTCCGTTTTCTGTTCTGCAGAGGGGTAACACTAGAATGGATAATTATGTATATTTCCGGGATAATTGTATTTTTCATAAAGATTTTATTATCTTGTCCAGTAACCAATATGGAAGATATCCTAGATCAGATAAAGCATTTTACGATTACTAAGCTATCTTTCTTGAATGTTCCAGGGCAAATAATTTAACATTATTATTTCTTTCATACAAAGATCATGTCCAGTGGATGGATTGTAGAACCGTTATGTGTTGAAGGACAAGAAATGTCTCTTGTGTGGTACATCACCAAGGTGATTCTTTCTCTTAAAGTAGCTTCACTCTCACTCTATGGGAGACCCATGGCCCAAATGTTCAGCGCGCCTTTGTCTGAATCAAAGGTCCAAGCTTGAACTATTCCGGGTTTTAGTTGTGGTGTGTTTTTGCGTAAAACGCTGTCTTCTCACCATGCCCCTCTCTACTCAGGAGTATGGATGGGTAGCGATGAACAGTCAAGGCAGCTAGGACGGTGCGATGCGACAAGCATTCCATCCAACAGGAACAACACTACGCCTAGTCACTGAGTGCCACAGAAACTGACTGCCTTTAGCACTGAGAGGTTTTATTTATCAGTGTAGCTTTGCTTTCTACTTATTTGAAATTTTCTGTCTTCAGGTTCATCTTGGTTCTTCTACGCTACCCTGGCGACTGATCGACCTGCTATCCAAACGCCAGCCCCTCAGTATTGCGTTCTTACGGAGCTACTTAACACCTCCTTGAGAATACTGAATTAATGACAGCGCACGGCACCATCAGAAGTAAAGATGGCCGCTGGAGTCAAGATAAGGAACCCTTTGGCGTATTCAGAGAGATGAATGTGTGTATTTCAGGAGAAAAAATTAACTCTACGTGTAACGTAAGTCTGTTTATCTCAGTCAGAATTATTGTGTTTACCTGCTTTAAGAAAAAGACATAACAAGAGTGTTATTGTGTACAGCAGCTTGTTAATATAAATCGATAGATGTCATTAAATTCACTGCAGAAGACGTTTGAAGCATAGGCTTTGAACGTTTAAAGCAGTTTTCAATTGGGTGTCGAAAAATCAACCCAAACTAATTACGGCATCCAATCAGAAGAAAGCTTTTAAACATTGTAAGTAGCCAATGAGAACGAGTGACTCACTCACGATTGTTTGTAGTTTAGGATCTGATTGGTTGAGAGAATGGGGCGATTTTTCTCGACCAATCACAGAAAAGAGTTAAGTAAAAAGACCAAAGCAATTCCAGATGTCTTTCGACACTCAGTTGAAAATTGTTCTATAGTGTTAAAAATAACGGATTGAAAACAAATAGGATTGTAAAACACTCAAATATTTAGTCCAAATTGGAATATTTTCTTGTTCACTTGCATGTTTCATTATGATGAAGGAATATTTTATCTAAGGATAAAAAAAAAATAAATAAAAATTTTTTTGTAATAGGACAAATTAATTAATATTTTGGGGAAGTAAGACACATTTAGAAATGGTTAGTGAGTTTAGAAGGAGCTTTCTCGCGATTTTAAATATATGAAGGATAATCGTGTTCTAGTAATTTTGATGTGCTTTTGTCAGTTTTCTATGCTTTACAGCCAATCACAAAGAGCTGGGCATTTAGAGGGCTGAATTAAGATGTTTTTGAACGGGAACACTTGTGATGTAATTGTATTTCTGTGCCAGTGGGATAAGATAAAACTAAATCGCACAAAATTAAAAAGATGCAAATCGCATATGATTGTGTGGCGATCTGATTGGTTAAGTGGTTTAAAAAGTCAACAAGGATTTATTAAGCTTAGTCTTTGCGCCCAATTTAGAACTTAGTTTATTGTTGACGCGAACGGCAAAGAGGTTTACCTTTTCAGATTTTCTTCCTTGTCTCCAAGCTGCTGAATATATGTGACAGAAAAGTAAAAGCATTTTTTCGCAACAAATGCGAAAGTTTAATTTTCTCAGAGCTCTGCTTAAACAAGACCCGGGTGCCAAAGGCGATAAACTTTTCCGTCTGGACAATTTGACTGACCGATGGTCCTTATGAAAGCTTTTAGGAGTTAAGCGCAGTTTATTTCTGAAACCAGATCCTCCAAGTACCTGGTGATTTTTCGATCTCAGGATTCAGCCTTCAACTTTATTTTCAAACGAGGAAAAGGCTGAATTGAAATTGTCACGGTTCGCCGTTTGTTGGTCGTGTCAATGTAGCTCTACATCTAAATCTTTTTCATTTTCTTCGAGCAAATGAGAAATGTTTTTTTGTTCCTTTTATTATTTAATTTATACAGAGTATTTGTGTGCTCAATGAAATGTCTGCCACACAAACATTTCCGCGAAGAATACCTCCCAGTGAAATCCACTAATTAAAAAGTAAAAAACTGTACTGAAATTGTTTAAATTTATCCAAATTTCATCTCATCTATTATGCACTTTCGTTACCTTTTGTTTTCTCTTAACTTATTGCAATTATAATTCTGCACAGGTGTAAAGAAAATTTTGTTATGTTCTTGAGGTTCTCAAACTGAGAACAACGCGCTGAAACAGTTCTTCAAGTTAATTCCTAGGCTTTGGTAACATGTGATTTGCAGCTAGTAATAAAATACTAATTATTCGCCAGTTTTGATAAAACAGGGCTCTATATTTAATAACGCTAGGAGTACAAAAAACAGTTTGATGTTAATTAACCTTATTTATGCTGGAGTTTTTCGGGAAATTATGATAACTTAGAAGAGGTGTCAAGCGTTTTTCGAAGCTACCCGCGGTGCTGAATAAAATTAAGTTTAATGAGAGTCTGGTTCGTTTGTTTT